>NW_024412445.1:7215998-7240466 GCF_014898765.1 Herpailurus yagouaroundi | reverse complement strand
TATATATATATATATATATATATATATATATATATATATATATATATGAATTGGAAGGCAGATAAGTGAAAAAAATAGTGATTTCTGTCATTCTCTGGGAATGTTCCATACATACACCTGTCCAGACATTGTAAGGAAAGTGAAGGGATGTTTAGTTACAGGACACCTAATCTAATCATGCCCAAATATAAGCAAAATATACACAAATCAAAATTAATTTAAAAATCCTTCAAAAGCCATCACTCTGAAAGCAATGTTTATGAGCTGGAGTGTTAGTAGAATGTGTTGTTAGGGGGAGTAGGATTTCAAACAACCTATTATACAGAATAGGCATTAAAATAATTCAGGATATTATAAAGGAAAGGGGCATAAAAATTAATGTTTATACAAGAGGGTGAAGCGCACTGAGGAGACATATAAGAAATAAGATATCTGCATATAATCAACTTGATAGAAAATCATCAGTTTTTGTCTCCTTGGCACTTGAAAAGGAAAAGGCCTTTGATCCTCACATCAGAACTGAAGAAGGAGTGTTTCTTTCAGGCTGTCTGAATAGAGCCTAACTTGAGTGGGTCTTCTGGATGGTTAATCAAATTCAAACACTAAAGTGGGACTTGAGAAACTCAGAGTGAACGTTAAATAATACTAATATTTAACATTTCTTCACACAAAATGGAACAAAACCAAGACAAGGAGGAACATTTATAAAAAAAAATAAAGCCTGGCCGTTAGCTAAGAAAAATAAACATACAAATGTAATTTTGCATTCATACACACTGGACTATACAAAAAACAAACGGAAGACATGGAAAAAGGGGGAAATTATTTTGTGTAGGCTTAGTTTTGTTTCCTTTTTTTTTTCTAATCCCTGACCGGTTCCACTAATCTTTAATTCTTGGACAATCCATCCACTAAAAAGAACTGACCATATTTACAAAAATATATTACGTTATTTTGAGTTTCTACAATAAGATTTTTGTTTACCAAATAAAATAAATAGTATTAGAACTTGTTGGGTCTTTAAATATTTTTTGTATATTAAAGATAAAAGTAACATTTCAGGTTTTATAACTAATTGCATCCTGTCCAATATGAGGAATCAAACACCTAATAAAGTTGCATAACATTTTCTAAAAATTTTTTTATTGTTTATTCATTTTTTGAGAGAGAGAGAGAGAGAGAGAGAGAGAGAGATTGAGCACGAGCAGGGGAAGGGCAGAGAGAGAGGGAATTGGAAGCAGGCTCCAGGCTCTGAGCTGTCAACACAGAGCCTAAGGACAGGGGCGGGGGGGGGGGAGGGTTGGGGAGGGCTCGAATTCACAAACCTCAAGGTCATGACCTAAGCCTAAGTCTTCAGACACTTAACCGATTGAGCCACCCAGGCACACTGAATTGCATAACGTTAACCACATGCCACAAAACTGGATACAAGTTCTGGTTTACCATCTGAGTATCCTGGTCTGTGTTATGTAATGTACATGTTTGCTACTTAAATATTTCCAGTCTTTCTAATTTTTTGTACACCCCAAATTACTTAAATACATACACACATACATACATAAAGGTAGCTTTCTGATTCATTTACAAATGGGCTCTCTCTCCTGTTCTGCCTCAATCTGTTGGTCTCTCTTGCTCCCCAGAAATGTAGTTCTCCATCATAGCCTCGGCATCTGCTTTCTGGACAATCTAGTCTATCCCTGGGGATACGCTAGGGATACCTAGTGTCGTCTTCCCAAAGCCAAATGGCTGAAGTAACCAAATGTGAACTCATTAGATGTATTATATAAAAGCCCAGATGTTGATTAAGATATGAGAAACTGTGTTTCCTAGCTTCAAAATTAAGGAAAATTCAGGTGTTTTCAGTGTTCACATTTCTTACATGTAACAAATGATTTCATTAAGTAAATAAATAAGCACAGCTAAATAAAAGTTTCTTCCACTAAAATAGTGCTCATGAGATACCTTCTCCCACCTGAAAGCCTGTTTTGACTGGCAGAGTCCTTGCATCCCCTGTAGATGTGATCTTAGTAAGCCCAGGACATGGTCACCCCCAGACGGGCACATAATGTCCAAAATGGATCCAAAAATAAGACCCGTCTTATTTTTGAAAATAGAAACCTCTCAGCCTCAGCCTTCACTCCAAGTTGAAAACCCATTGTTTTACTAACCTTAAAATGTGTTCAGGTTTCATTCTTGACAAATTGCACATATGGGTTTTGAGGTCACCATTATTCAAATAGAGCAGTAAGATCTGGATGTGGCTAGTCCTTTATAGACCACAGTTATACCTCCTGTTTTTTGTGTGTGTGGAAATCTAGAAGATCAAAATGAATATTCATCATTCAAACTTTAACTCTGTGGACACAAATCAATATGGGGGAAGTTGTCATAAACCTACATGATCCCTAAATTATTATTCTGTAGGTATATTATGGCTTGTATCTTAATAAAAAAAGGTCAGAATTAATAGTCTCAAAATATACCAGTTCATATATTTAGCATAAAGCATTGTATCCTAATTTACAATTTCTACACATTTTAATGGATCAAAACTACTTTAATTATTTAAACAGTTTCGAATGAACTTAAACTACCCCTTCCTGTATTGTATTGTGTGGGCTTTCTTCAAGGCTAAGTATGAGGTTTTCTTTTCATACTGTAAAAGTGGACTCAACAGACAATTAGCTCTCCGACCTCATCAATTTCAGAAAGAGTGTCACAATGTCAAATATATTTAAACCATAATACTTATTTTGGCAGATGTCATCCAATATTTAATTGGCTTTTTTCCAACCAGTGCATAAAATATATAAAATCTATAAGTTATCTGAGAGTAAATGTATCAAATAATTCATCTTGGGGTTCACCAGGGAGTGATATTACTTAACAACACCTGGAGGCTTAATTCAGTTTCCTTGTATGTGGGTTTGACTGCAATGGGCAATTTCAATCAAAAATTATCAATTGCAGTATTAAAAATTCAATAATATGGGGCGCCTGGGCCGCTCAGTAGGTTATGCATCCGACTGTGGCTCAGGTCATGATCTCACAGTTCCTGGGTTTGAGCCCTGCATCAGGCTCTGTGCTGATAGCTCGGAGCCTGCTTCGAATTCTCTCTCTCTCTCTCTCTCTCTCTCTCTCTCTCTGCCTCTCTCCCACTTACACTCTCTCTGTCCCTCAAAAATAAATAAACATTAAAAAAAAGAAAAATCAATAATGCAAAATTTCAGTGTTTCAATCACCACTTGCAAATTGTTAGAAGCAATCTTGTACTGTATCCTTAGAATGAACTTGTATTCTTTCTCTTAGATTCTTACTCCCTTCTTTCTGTTTAGGAATATGCCCTTCTGTGTAGCTTCATTTTCAAAAGAATGATAGAACTTCCTACTGCAATTGATCAAAAATCTACATTGATCTATCTGAAGCAAGATCTTTAGGTAAAATGTAACATTAATGATCTACCTGTTCCTCAATCTTTACTAATAATAATTTTGGAGAAATTGTACTTATAGACGATTTTCTGACATGGTGTATAGTGAAATATTTACTCAAGTATTTTAAGTTTATTATTAGATTAAACCTACATCATAAAAGAGTTGCTCCTACAGACAATTATTTAGTCCTCAAAGAATGTATGCTATTGAAATTTGATTTGGTATTATTTTATTGAACTAACCTTTAAAAACATCATAATAAATAGCTCAATGATCTCTGTTACATAAATTTTAGCAATTATGTCAGAAACATTTTCAGTATCATTACTCTTCATAGTGTGGTGTGCACATGGATATAGATCCACAAATTTTTGTCATTCGTCTGTTATTAAAGAAGGAAAGGAGGGGCACCTGGGTGGCTGCGTCAGTTAAGTGTCCCACTTCTGCTCAGGTCATGATCTCATGGTTCGTGGGTTTGAGCCCCACGTCAGGGTCTATGCTGACAGCTCAGAGCCTGGAGCCCGTTTTGGATTCGTGTCACCCTGTCTCTCTCTCTCTCCCCCTCCCCCACTCATGCTCTGCCTCTCTTTCAAAAATAAGTAAACATTAAATTTCTTTTTTAAAAAAGAAGGAAAGGAATTCAGAGTATTTACAATTTATTATAAAAATTAAAAATTTAGAAGCTATTTAGACATTACTATTATATTATTTAGAATTATACAATTTAAAATTACATAGAATTATTATAAAGTAATTTTATGTTTATTGTATCTAATAATACAAAACAAGATTTTCATATGTCTGATAACTTTCATTTCATTGTGTTTTGCAAAAAATATTATCTGCAATGATTGGAATTATATAGAAAGAAAGTAATTTACTCTAGATAGCTGTATTTCCTCACTAAAACTCATAGGATCTTCTCAGGAAATTATTCCCCGAAATAAAATGCTCAAATTGCTGTTTGTTTCTTGCTGTCTGTTGCTTATTTGGTTCTATATTACTAGAGACTGAAGGCCTTGTAACTTTTTTTCCCTTTGCCTTCTCCACTAGGATTGCAATAATAATTACTTCCTAGAGCGTTCATGAGTGCCAATGGAATTATGAATAGAAATGGCCTTGCTTAGCGTTCTAGCACAGAAGCTGTACCCAGCTCATCAAGATTATCACTACCTTTTGTGTCGTTAGCTTCCAGAGGGCTTAACAATATTCAGATCCTCATTCAATCACCAACACTGATCCGAACACTGAAGCTCCTAGGAGAGGTAGTGATTCCTGACACGTCATCCTGGTTTACCATTGTTTGGTATAAAGGAAAGCTACAAAGTCAAGATGGTGTCTGCTCAGGTTGTATAAATTCTAGTGAGCATATTAACGGAGACCATGGACCTGCACAGTAGCGGTGGGGACAAGAAGCAGAGAAGAGCATGTCTTTGTGTCTTCATCCTCTAATATTTCTTGCTCTTATTCTGACCGTGTTACATGCATACTTTATCTTGAGTTCAGCTTTCAGTGCACAGCCCTGAAGAGAACAAGAGAGAAAGTTGCTAATTTTAAATCACTGAAATTATTCCAGCTAAAAAAAATATGTTGTTTCAGGAAAAGAAATTTGCTCAAGCTTCCCCCCTTCCCCCGGCCTTTTTCTCTTGAATGCATTTATGTTCCAACTAGTGTTTTTCCATTTAATTCTTCTGGATGAACCTCAAGTAAGTACATTGTTCCTATGTTCTTTTTGGTATTAAAAATCTGTATAAATCATTTTACGTTCATATCTGGTGTGAGAGCTGATAGAAAAACATGAGGCAAAGAAGATGAATAGTCGGGAAAATATCAGGTATTCTGAGAATTTGCTTTCCTGTGGTTCTCAAACCTATTCCTTGAGTTCTCTCCTATATAGAGAGAAATAGGGTTCTCTCCTATTTCTTGAGTTATGGAATTTATATTGAAAATGGGGTTCAGGTCATGAGAAAAACTTGTGCACATGCAAATTGCTCGGATATTAAGCATCTCCGAAACTGTATTTAATTGTGGTAAGGGAAAGCCTCATGATAATATAGAATCCTAAAATTCAGATCCAGAGGCTGTGCTAAGAATATGAAGGCAAAAGTAAAATGAAACCTGTTCAAGTTTCTTGGGTACACTTAATAGCAGTTAGAGCAATCCCTTTGTGGTATTCATTTGTTTGTTTTGTTTTGTTTTGTGTTAGCTAAAACTCACTTTAGGATGTCTTGAATATTTTCCTTTCTGTTTTAAGTAATTTTTCAGAGTCACAAATGATAAATTATCATTTCTGATAATTTGACGGTGGATTGATTTCAGCCTAAGATTTTTGGGGGTGAATATTTCTGTTTGACATTGCATTCTGCTCTTTTCATTTACTGTATAGTTTATGCCTTTATTATGTGGGGCAGAATCACTCTAAGTGATTCCCAGTGACAATCACAATGACCCACACAATTGGTAATCTCCTGCAATTTAATATGGGCAGCCCTGTGACTTATTTTTAATTAATACCATATAGCAATGGTGATTGAATTTTTCAATTTAAATTATGTCTTAGCTAAAAACGAGACACTCTGTGGCTGGCTTTGAAGAAGCATACAGCCAGTCATGAGATTTTCCTATGGAGCGGGCCCCATGGCAAGGAACTGTGGGCAGCCTCCGGCCAATAGCCACTACTCTCCTGGGCCCTCAGTCCTGCAGCCACAGAAAAATAAATTTGAGAGAGGTGACTGAGCCCCAGAAAATATCCTAACCCTAGTCATCATCTTGATTCCAGTCTGGGAGACCCTGAGTAGAGGATCCAGCTGACCTATAGACAGACTTTTGACCCAGCAGGATTGTGAGGTAAATGAATATCATGTTAAGACATTAACTGTGGTCTTTTGTCATGCAGCGACAGAAAAGTAGTAAGCCATATAATTAAAGAAAATCTCCTTTATTTTCCTGAGATTTTAATATCTACTAATTTGCATAACATTGTTTTCCATGTTGGGCATTAGTTTGGTTTCTAATATTTTCCATAATGAATATTACTCTTTTATGTATTACAGATTATAGTTACAGGATAGAATCTCAGAAGTATAGTTATTTAGTTGTACCACATTAACAATAATTTAGTGACATGTATTAATGATTGCTTTCCCCCATAGTTTTTCCAATTAAGAGTTTCAAGATATCAAAAAGCCCTAACATATGTTAAGGCATATACATATATGTATAGATGCACATGTATCTTATAATTTTGATTATTGTGTTCATGTATGTGGAATAACTATTTCTATCAATTACTTTATTTTAGTAGAATTTATTTAGTAGACTTTTGTAATATTTTGGTTTGAATTTTTGTTGTTTTGTTGTCTACACAACAAATATATATTATATATATATGTATATATATTTATATACATTGTTATTTCTGAATGGAATTCTTTTCAAATATTTTAACAGTCTCCTGAAAAAAAAACTTGTAAAATTAATAACTAATTTTTAAAATTCATTTTTTTTAAGTTTATTTATTTATTTTCAGAGAGAGATAGAAATGGGGAGGGACAGCGAGGAATGGGGAGAGAATCCCGAACAGGCTCCATGCTGTGGAGAGTGCAGAGTGCAGAGCCTGATGTGAATCTCAGTCTCATGAACCATGAGATCATGACCTGAGCTGAGATTCAGAGTCAGACGCTTCACTGAGACTCCCAAGCACCTCTAAAAGCCATTTTGATGTAACATTTTTTTCTGGAAGAAAGGGCAAAGGAGGGAGCATTCTTTCGCCTCTATTTCCCTCATCCTTTTCTCTCTACTTTACTGTAGACCTATTTCATTCTTTAATGTGTGTATGTAATACCCATTCTACACAACACATTAAAATAAGCTGGGGCACCTGGGTGGCCCAGTCAGTTAAGCATCTGACTCTCGATTTAGGCTCAGGTCATGATTGCATAGTTTGTGAGTTCGAGCCCCACTTCGGGCTCTGTGCTGACAGTGAGCGTCCTGCTTCTGATTCTCTCTCTCCCTCTCTCTCTGCCTCCTTCCTGGTCTTGCATGTGTGTACTTTCTCAAAAAAAAAATTAAATAAAAAATTTTAAAAAATAAAATAAAATAAATTGAATTTACTTAGTAAACATGTGTAACTGTTTCTACAAAAGTCATCCTAGGACTTCTATATTGATAAGTTCCAAATTCCCATTTATCTTTTGCATAGATTAAAAAAATATCTACCTGGGAATCAGAGGCCTAATTATGCCTTCCATCCATTTGTCTTTGGCATTTTGAATCCTGCTGGTTTATGCTCAAAGCCCGTGAGCTTTCTTAATTATTTAAAATCCACAGCCACAATGTGTTGTTTCTATTTTCAGCAATAATCCTCATGAGGTCCTTGGGAACGATCCACAACAATAACGATGATGTCAGTAAGATAGTACATTTTTTCCAACTATTTTTTATTGTGGTAAAACATGCATAACTTAACATGTATAATTGTAACCATTTTTTTTAAACGTACAGTTCAGCGGTATTAAGTACATTCATATTGTTGTGCAACCATCACCACCATCCACCCTCTGAAACTCTTCATCTTCCCAAATCGAAAGTCTATCCATTAAACAATACTTTCCATTGCTCCCTCCCCCAGGCCCTGGCACCCACCATCCTACTGGATCTATTCAATCTATTTCTGTCTCTATGGATATGATCACACTAGGTGCCTCAAATAAGTAGAACTATACAGAATTTGTGTTTTGGAAACTGACTTATTTCACTTAGCATAATGTTCTCCAGGTTGGTCCGTGCTGTGGCATGTGAAAGGATCTTTTCTCCTTCTTTTTCTCCTTCTCCTTCTTCTTCTTCTTCTCCTTCTCCTTCTTCTTCTTCTTTCTTCTTCTTCTTCTGTGTATTTGTTTTTGAGTGACAGAGACAGAACATGAAAGGGGGAGGGGTGGAGACAGAGGGAGACCCAGAATCCTAAGCAGGCTCCAGGCTCCGAGCTGTCAGCACAGAGCCTGACTCCGGGCTCAAACTCACAAACTGCAAGATCATGACCTGAGCTGAAGTGGGACCTTTAATTGACTTAGCCACCCAGGCTCCCAGGATCTTCTCTCTTCTTAATGTTGAAAAATATTCCATTGTGTGTATATACCACATTTTGGTTATCCATTCATCTTTCATTGGACACTTGGGCTGTTTCCAACTTTTAGTTAGTGTGAATAATACTGCTATGAACGTGGGTGTGCAGATACCACTCTGAGACCCTTTTTTTAATCTCTTTTGGGTATATACTCAGAAGTGGAATTATTGGATCACATGGTAATTCTACTTTTAATATTTTCCATGTTTTCCATGACAGTTGTGCCATTTTCCATTCCCATCAACAATACATAAGTTCTCCAGCTTTTGCCAACTTTTTCTTTTTTTTAGTAGGCCTCCTAATGGATGTGAGACATCGAGCAAATAATTTCAAAAAAGCGATATTGACAAATATTTTCTCATTTGCTCATTTTAAAATACCTACACTGTTCGGTCTGTGTTCTTCTTATTCCCCATCTAAAAATTGGTAGAATTCATCTCTCTTAACTAGAAGCTCATGGATCCAGTTCTGCTCCCCAAGCTTTCTAACCTGAAATCATATATTCTCTCCACGATGATATTTTGCTATGCCTCCAACTTCTACGTGTCACATAAAGGTGTACAGGGCGTCAACTATTTACTTAAGTGGCAGTGTTTTCACTGTAATTCTAACTAATAACAAAGGCGTCAGCTTCCACAAAGGCAGAGAAATTCCTGATTGAATAGCATACACCACTTTTTATGTTTCTCTCCACATTTTGAATGCGGCTCGCCGGTTCTTTTCAACGGCTTTTCAGAGAAACATAGCAGGAAGCAAAAACCACATCTTCAGTGCTCTGAGTAATAGCTTGACACACTGCTCAAAAAGAACCCCAGCTGTGCTGTTTCATAAGTCATATGTTTGAAAGCTTCTGCTGATTTTTCTACATGTGGGGAACGGTTTTGCCTTATTTGCCTCTCCAGCTTGCATGATTTCAAACATTCTGCTCAAAGAAAATTTCAAGCACGAAGCCCTTTTCAGAAATCCGGGCACTCCAGCTCCGGAGAGAAAGGAATGACATTTGCACCAAGCATTTTCCTTGGATGAGTTTGCCTTTCATGACAGAATGTGTACAACCCTTTTGTTCTTTGCTGGTTCTAGCGACTTCCGATCATTCAGCTCTGTGGGCTCTCAGGCATAGCCCAGGGAATGATTGGAACTACTATCACAAGCATGAGTGTGTGGCACGGCACACTCACGTGGCTGCCTCAGAAGCCAAGGGACAGTGGTATATGGCGGAGGTTAACCCTCAGCGATCCATGGGAGACAAAGACCTACGATTTCAAAAGGAAGCTTTGTCTTCTGACATTTACACATTCTGCGGTTGCGTAAACCTTCAACGGTCTGTCCACTGATTTGTACAAATCAAACTACAGAACGGGCATTGTCTTATTAGGAAAAAAAGAAAAGCTTTTAGCTTTTGTAGTTTTCCATTTTATTCAATCGAATGGGATATTAGCAGATACACTGTGCGGTACAAGAAGACTATGTCTGCCATGTTTTCTTGCTTTCTGTCTTTGCTTTAAGCTCACCATGTGCCTTATTTCTTACCAGATTGAGCAGCGGAATTCATTTCATATTAAGTCTATTTTTCCAAGGAAATATCAGAGTTTATTTATGGTTTCATAATAGAATATTTAATCAATATAAGAGAAAATGTACAGTTTGAAGTAGAAAGTTAGTGTTGAAGGAAGCCAAATGTGATGGTACACATTTAAACCCACTTAGACCCTTAGATTGTTCATCAGTAAAAATGACTGTCATTTAGAAATTCTGAAAAACATATGATAGTGTACTTATCAAAAATTATTCTTTGGGCACCTGGGTGGCTCAGCTGGTTGGACATCCAACTCTCGGTTTCAGCTCAGGTCATGACCTCACAGTTTCGTGAGTTCGAGCCCCATGTTGGGCTCTGTGCTGACAGCGTAGAGTCTACTTGGGATTCTCTCTCCCCCCCACCCCCTCTCTTTCTGCCCTTCCCCCACTCACACTGTTTGTCTCTCTCAAAATAAATGAATAAACTTAAAAAAATTATTCTTGAAATATATTCATTTCAATAAATATAGTAAGGTATGTAATATCTTAAAAGTATATTTTAAAAGACAAAATATATACAAATATATTCAATTATTATTTTGAAGCCTACTATAGGAAGATAAGAAACAAGTATAGAATCCAGAAGGCAGCTTCTTATTCTTCTCTTTAGTGTCATGTGCCCTTACCCTCATGGACTTTTGTTTTGCCATAAGATGAAGTTGAACTATGGATCTCACCTTGTATCCATTAATGTAGATTTTTCATCTTTTTCCAATGCCAACATTATATTGAAGAAATATTTACAGTCTGCCCCAATGTTTTTCCTCTCCCTGAGACACTGCCCTTTGCCATGGCTTGCTGAATGTATCTGATGTCTCAGTCATGCCACGTGCAAAGAAGAACTCTGGTCTGAATATGACACTCCCTTCCCCAGCAGCCACTTTCCCAATGCTGTGCCCAATTCCTTGTGTTCTTAATCACAACCAGGAAGTCATTCTTGACTCGTCACATTCTTTCACCTTGTAAATCTCTAACTGGTAGGAAATGTGGTCATTTCTTTCCTCAAACTACATCCAGCTACTCCACCTGGTCTGTGACCCTGGTCCCTTCTGTGATCAGGGCCATCACTATGTCACCTGGAGTTCTGCCTTACCCTCTTAACGGGTCTCCACTCTCTATACCACACACAGAGCATTCTCAGCACAGCCATAAGTGTGATCCTGTTAAAACCTAAATATTCACCATGCCATTCATTTTTTTAAGACACTGTAATGGCATAACATTTAACTCAGAATAGATGCCAAATCCTTACAATGGCTTAAGAAGCCCCATGACACCTGGATATGTATCACCTTCTGTTATCCTGTGCTGCTCTTCTGATACCTCAGGTCTCCTGGGCCACAGTTCCTTCCTTGCTGTCCCTGGAAAGTGCCAGTCATGCCTCTGGGGTCATTCCACTGGCAAAACCCTGTCCCCAGATGTCATTACAGCCTGCTCCTTCATCTTCCCCAAGTTTTTGATCCGATGTCATCTTCTCTATAAAGCCTACTATAACCACTTCATTTAAAATTTCAGTAGTACTTCTCCTGCTTCTTTCTTGCCCTATACTTCTATTTTCCAATTCCATGGCATTTGTGTCCTTTAAATATACTATCTAGTTTAATGTATCTATGTATTTATGTACATTCTGTACACCATATTCTGTATCTATGTATTTATTAATTCTGTACATATTCTGTATTCTGTACATATTCTTTCGCTGCTAGAATGTAAACCACAAGAGCAGATGTCATCTTGTGCCGTAGCCCCTAGAAGGACGTGTACAAAGTAGGAGCTCTATCAACAATTCTTTAACGAACATAGCCTTTTCCACAGTAGTGCTAAGCAACGAGGATAAAAACATAAAGGCGGCAAACTTACTGATAACCGTTCACTGTTTTGAATAGTATTTTGGGGGGAAAACTCATTTTCCAGACCATTCATATTATGGGTAACCTCTTAACTATCTCTCAAGAGCAAAGGATTAGGTAAAAAAAAAATCTGTGACCCATTGTTTGTAAATGTTAGAGCAATTCACATTTATAAAACCAAGCTCCTCTGAAGAAAGAGTGAACCGATATAAAATACATGGTGCTTGGAAAAACTCTCCATACCAACAGTAATTTCCATCCATCCACAGACACAAGTACCTACGTGGGAGATTTGGGATCCAAGTGGGAGATCATGAAATCCTTGTACATTCCAATACCAAGGAGAGACATCTTGAAAAGGAAGGCTCACACACGGGTAGCAGACTCACAAACCATGGTCTTGGCTGTAGACCTAGAAACAGCTCCATACCCTTGAAGAATTGGCTACAGCCTACAGCACAATATAACCAGAAACCCAAGAAGAGTCATGCTCACCTGTACAGGAGGTAACGATATATAGACCTCTTCAGCTGTGGACTCTAATGTGACCCATGAACCAGCCCTACCTACCCTCAGCCATGGTCCAGGGGCCCTGGAGGTTAAGTTTTACAGACTCAGTCAGACTCTAGATGCTGAAAGGGATCTGTGACTGAGCTCTAGCCCTTCCCAGGCAGTCTGCAAACAGTACTGCCAGAACAGGAAACCAGTGGGAGAAACTCACACCTGCAAACCCAGAAACCCTGAAAGGGACCCACATGTGGCTCCAGTGCCTACCAGTCATTGTCCACAAGCTGCCTTGCTGGACAAGCGGCCAGGCAGGAGAAACTTTAATCTGTGTCCCCAGAGATCCTGAAAAGTCTCTATTTATGGCTTTAACTCCCTCACAGCTAGTCTACCCTCAGTTCTTAGGGTCTAGGGTCCCAGTGGGAGACACTCCCATCTGTAACCCTGGAGGTTCTGAAAGGGTCTTATAGTCCCTCCCAACTGCAGTATGCTTAACACTCCTGCTAGCACAAAGATTCAGCAGGAGACACTTCTTGTTGCACCCTTGGAGATGCTGAACATTCCTGTACTTGGGCACAACCTCATCACAGCTGCAGTTGGACATAAGACTTGCTAGCCCAAGGATCCAGTAAGATACCTTCCAATATATCCTCCCGGAGACCTTGAAAAGGCCCTAGTCTCACCTCCAGCCCCTCTCACTCACTGTCCATTAGCAATACTGCTGGCCCAGGGGACCTGTCAGAGACATTGATATCTGTGCCCCTGGAGACCCTGAAAGGATATAGATAGCCCTCGCACCTCCAATTGCTAACAAGATCAATCTAGCTGGCTCAGGAACCTGATTGGAGACACCCCCATCCATGCCTTCAGAGCCAAGTTTACAGACCTCAGTCTTGGCCATGCCATCTGAAACAATGCTGGGGCACAGTTCCATTCTCTCTTAGCCACAGTTAAGGCTCAGTCTTATTGATTCAGAAATCCACCCAATGATCAGGCAGCAGCCCACCTAGGGACCTGGTGGGAACCACACCTTCTATGAATCAGGTAATAGACCCACTGATTCATAGGGCCTGATGACCCAAATGTGACCTTGAAGTAAACTCTTGTCCCAGCTCCACCCTACTGAACAAGATGCTGGAAGCAGTCCTATCCAACCAGGGACCAGACAGGACCCATGCCCCACCCAAGCTGATGATAGTAAATCAATCAATCATGGACCCTACTGCAGACCTACTGACAGCCTTGTAATAGGCTCCAAACCAGCATGAGTGCAACTCAAGAAGTGATCTGATCAGACTGTGGAACAAATAGGAAAGTCTTCACCTACTGGCAGTGGTCTGTAAAGACCAGAAGAGGTGTTTGTCCTTTGAAATGCACAGACTGCAGTATTACATACATCATGAAAAATTAGACAAATATGATGCCATAAGAAGAAACTAATAAGGTCCAGTAACAGACCACAAAAGATTGGATATCTACAATTTCCTTGACCTACCCCCCTAAAAAAAATAAAAATAAACACCTTACAGAAAGCCAATGAAACATAAGAGGACACAAATAGACAACTACATGAAATAAGATTTAAAAAATGCAGGAACAAAATGAGAAGTTCAAAAAATAAATAGAAAATGTGAAAAAAAAACAGAAACCATGGATGTGAATAGTATAATCACAGAATCAAAAAATTCAATACATAGCTTTAATAACAGTCTTTATCATGCAGAAGAAAGTCATTGAACTCACAATATTATATTGTATTATTTGAAATTAGCATGTTAGAGAAACAAAAATTAAAACAAAATAATGAAAAGGAGTGAAGACAGCTTGTACAAATTATGGGAGACCAAGATAACGAACATTCACATTATATGATTGATTCCCAGTGGAAGAGAGAGAAAAAGGGGCAGAAAGCTTATTTAAATAAATAATAGCTTACTTCCTGATACAGAAAGCTTGAAGAACCCCAAGCAAGATCAACCCAAGAAGATTATTCTGAGACATATTAGAATCAAAATTTTAAATGCCAAAGACAAGAAGAGAATTTTGAAAGCAGCAAGAGAAAATGACTCATCACACAAAAGGGAATCTCCATAAGGTGATTTGTGAATTTTTCAACATATATCTTGCAGGCTTGGAAAGAGTGAATGGTATATTCAAAGTCCTGAAAGAAAAAAAACAAAAAACAAAAACAGCCAACCAAAAACTCTATACCTGGCAAACTATCCGTCAGAAATGAAGGGGAAATAAGGACATTCTCAGACACACAGAAGCTAAGAGAGTTCATACTAGACCTTCTTTATAAGAAATGCTAAAGGGAGTTTTTCAATTTGCAAGAAAAGGATACTAAGTAACAAAAAAAATATAAAACTCACTCGTAAGGGTAAATATATAGTCAAATTCAGAATATTCTAATATTGTAATATTGGTGTACAGATCACATTTACCTCTAGTATATAAAAGTAAAAAAAAAACAGTAATAATAATTAATATCAGCAGTCCTAAAAGAAGAAATAGTCGATACAGTAATATAGAGGACTTTAATTCCCTGCTCTTGACATTGGATGGAATATCCACACAGAAAATTATAGTGAACAATGCTATAGACCAAATGGACCTAACACACATATACAGAACATTCCATCCAACGGCACCAAAATATGCATTTCTCTGACATCCATAAGGATGTTTCCAGGTTAGATTATCTGATGGGCCACAAAGCAAGCTTGAACATATTAAAGAAATAATATCTGTAGCTTTTTCTACCAAGTTGTATGAAACTGGAAATCGCTAACAGAAATAAAACTGAAAAATGTCCAAATAGTTGAAAATTGAACAACAGGCTCTTGAACAACCAATGAGTCACTGAGTCAAAGATGAAATCAAAACAGATATCAGAAAGTATATTGAGACAGACAAAAGTGAAAACACAGATACGTAAACTTGTGAGGTGCAGCAAACACCAATTCTAAGAGGCAAGTTTACAACAATAGATGCCTCCAGTGAGAAAAAACAAAAGGGTCTCAGCAAAACAACTTAACTTCACACCTCTAGGAATTAGAAAAGGAAGAACAAACAGCTCACAGTTGAAGACAAAAAGGAAGAATAAAGATTAAAGCAGAAATAAAGACTCGAAAGACAATTGAACATATCAATTAAACTAAGTTGTTTTCTTGAAAAGAGAGAAAGAGAGAGGACTCAACCAAAATTATAAGTGAGAGGAACCATTATAGTAAGAGCACTAAAATACAAAGGAAGGTAAGAGACTGCTATAAACAATTATGCACTCAGAAAACAAATTGGGTAACCTGGGAGATATGAGTAAATTCCTACAAACATCTAACCTACTAATATTGAATGACTGAACAGATGGGTGACAATAAAGAGATTGAGATAGTAATAAAAACTCTCAGCAAGAGAAGACCAGGCCTAGATGGTTTCTACCAGAATTTTACAAAGTAGTTAAAGAGTTAATGCCAGTCCTTCTCAAACTCTTTTAAGAAGTGGAAGAGGAAAGACTTTCAAAATATTTTTTGAAGTCACTCTTACTCTGATACCAAAGCCAGATAAGAACACTAAAGGAAAAGAAAATCACAGGCAAATATCTTTGCTAAATGTATTAATTTTTTTTTTCAACAAAATTCTAGCAACTCAAATTCATAAGTACATTTAGGGGGTTTTACACCATGATCATGTGGAATTTTACCAGGGTTGCAAGGATGGTTCAATATATGCAAATAAATGTGATATACCACATTAAGATAATGAATAAAAATTATATAACCCTTTCAATACATGCAAAAAAATAATTTGCCAAAATTCAATGCCGTTTCATGATAAAAACTCTTGACACATTGGTTATAGAAGGGGCATACTTTAATATAATAAAGGTAGTATATGACAAACTTACAGCTGACATCACTCTCAACTGTGAAAAGCTGAAATTCTTTTCTCTAAATAATAGTATATATAATATTAATAATAATAATATCTTTCATGTTATTTATATTAATGATAATATATTAATAATAATATTAATAATATCTCTCATGACGTTTAGATACATAGATATAAAATTCATATATATATATATATACTTCATAAATATATAATTCAACTTTGAGAAGAAGAGGCAAATCTTATCATCTGTGACAACATGGAGAATCCTTGAAGGCATTACGCTAAGTGAAATAACACACAGAGAAAGACAAACGCTGTATGATTTTACTGATGTATAGAATCTAACAATATATAATCTTAAAGTCATAGAATCATAGAGTATAATTGTGGTTGGCAAGGGCAAGGGTGGGGTGAGAAAGGGGAGATGCTATTCAAATGGTAGAAACTTCTGATTGTAAGATGAATAAGTCCTGGGGAACTAGCACTCAGCACAGTGATTATAGTTAACAACACTATTACATACCTGAAAGTTGCTGAGAGAGTACATTTTAAATGCTTTTAGCACACATACAAAAAATGTCAAATGATGAATGAGTTAACTAAGTTTATTGGGGCAATCATTTAGCAATATATACATACATTGGGGTGCCCGGGTGGTTCAGTTTGTTGAGTGTCTGACTCTTGATTTTGGTTCAGGTCATGATCTCATAGTCATGAGATCAAGCCCCACATCAGACTCTGTGCCAAGCATGGAGCCTGCTTGAGATTCTCTCTCTCCCGCTCCCTCAGCCTCAAATATAAGCCCAAATATAAACATGATTTATATTTCAATTATATCTCAATAAATCTGGGGGGAAAAAAGAATTCTTCATGAGAGATATATTTGTCCTGGACTTTAAAATACCCCTGTAGCATATAAAGTTCATTCACATTTTTTTTTGAGCAGTCATAATTAAAGATGCTGCATTTGGCAGGGACAAGAAAATAACAAACAAGAAAGGAAAGGTCTGTTTATCATGACTATTATATCCCAACATCAGTAACAAACATAAAGTACGAATTCCCAAATGAATTTGAAGATAATATTTGTGGCTAGTGTTACAACAAATGTTGTTAGAAAAGACAGTGAGGTTTTCTCCCATGCCTGGTCAAAAGGGTATAGGAAAGGGTCTTAAAAGAAACCATTGAAATGAGACTTAAAGAATGAGTAGGTTTTCACTGTTCAAAATAATGCTGGCGGAGGGCTTCTTTCAGACAAAGAAACAGTATCTTACTCTCAGCAGTTACCAGAGGGTTTTATGGAAACAGGATGATAGATTCTTCCCCCAATGCTCCTACCATCACAGATTTATGCTTTCTTTATTTAAACGAGGAAAAAAAAAAAAGAAAGAAATAACACACAAGATGCTTAAAAAACAAACAAACGAACAAACAAACTTCTTTTGTGAGTAAGGGAAGGCCTTAGTGTATGATGTCTGTATTGTTTTTGTTTAGTTAACTGTCTTATTTTTTTTCTTCTACTTGGGATTTCAGGCAAGTAGTTTGGCATGCTTGCTTGCTTTTCTCTCATGCTTCAAAGGTGAATTGACCGATACATATCTGAAAGCAAGATTTGGGATATATGAGGAGACAAATACAAAGACAGATTTAAGCAAGTATGCCACCATAAGTTACTAAAGCAAAGAGAGTAAAAAATACAATTGAAACTATAGACTGACATCTCTTATGAACATAGGTGCAAAAGTCCTCAACAAAATATTAGCAAATCAAATCTAACAAGGTATAAAAGTAATTATAAACCACAACCATGTAAGATTTATCCCAGGTGTGCAAGGCTGGTTGACCATTTGAAATCCACTGAATGTAATTTATCATATTAATAGGCTAAAAAAGAAAAAAAAATCACATTATCATGCCAATAGATGCAAAAATAATAATTTTACAAGATCCAACAACCATTCATGTTAAAAACTCTCAGTAAAGTAGGAAACGAATGGGGCTTTCTCAGTCTGATAAAGAACATATAAAAAAAATCTACAACTAATATCGTACTTCATGATCTTCCAAGTAAGATCAGATACAAGGCAAGAACATCCCCTCTCACCACTCATTTTCAACATCATACTACTAATATTTGCTAATGAAGTTAGGCCAGAAAAGGAAAAAAATAAAATAAAAACTATACAGATTGGGAAGAAAGACATAAAACTGTCTATGTTTTCAAATGACATGAATGGCTATACAGGAACTCCAAAAGAATATACAAAACAGATCTTGGAACTAATAAGCAATTTAGCAGAATTGCGAGATACAATATTAATCTAAAAAAGCCAACTGCTTTCCTATACACTAAAAATAAACAACTGGAATTTGAAATGAAAAACATAATATCATTTACATTAGCGTACAAATTAATGAAACACTTAGTTATAAATCTAACAAAATGTGTTTAAGATCTACATCAAGAAATCTATGAAACTCAAACAAAATCAGAGAAGAGCTAAATAAATGGAGAAACATCCCAAGTTCATGGATAAGAAGAACTTAATATTAGTTATCAAGATGTAAGTTTTTCCCAGCGTGCAGTCCAATCCCAATCAAAATGCTAGCCACTTATTATGTAGGCATTGTCAAAATGATTGTAAAGTTTATATGGAAAAGGAAAGATCCAGAATATCCAGAATAATATTGAGGGGGAAGAAGTTGGAAAGGTGATGCTACTCAACTTTTAAGAATTACCATAGGCTACAGTAGTCAGGAGAGTGTGGTCTTGTCAAAAGAAGAGACAAGAGATCAATAGCATGATATAGAGAGCATAGAAATAGACTCACATAAATATAGCCACTTAATTTTTGACAAAGAAGCAAAGGAAATGTAATGAATCAAAGATACATTTACAACAAATGATGTTGGAATAACTAGGCATCCAGAAGCAAAAAAAAAAAAAAAAAAAAAAAAAATAGAATCTATTCACAGACCTTACGCTCACAGAAACCAACTCAATATCAGTCATAGACCAAAACGTAAAATGCAGAACTATAAAACCCCTAAAAGGTCAGATAGCATAAAACCTAGGTTGACCTAGCCTGATGCAGGTCTCAAGCTCATGAACCATGAGATCACGACCTGTGTTGAAGTTGGACGCTTAACCGACTGAACCACCCACGCTCCCCTTAAATGTGTATTATTAAGTGAATGAAGCCAATCTGACAAGAGTACACACCAAATGATTTCAGTATTTGATATTCTGGGCAAGGGAAAACTACAGGAACAATAAAAAGATCAGTGGCCACCAGAGGTTTTTGTGGGGGAGATAAATAGGCAGAGCACAGATTTTTAGGGCAGTGAAAATACTTGGTAGGATATTAGAATGATGAATATATGTCATTAAATATTTGTTTAAACCCAAGGGATATACAACACCAAAGTGAATTCTAAGAGCAACTGCGGACTTTGAATATTATGATCCGTCAATGCAGTCTTGTCCTTGGTAAACATTGTACCATTCTGGAAGGTGACACTGATAATGGATGTGACTGTGCATATGTGGGGGCAAGATGTATATAGGAAATTTCTGTACCTCCTTCTCAATTTTGTTGTAAATCTATAACAGCTCTGGAGTGCCTGAGTGGCTCAGTTGGTTAAGTGTCCAACTTCAACCTAGGTCATGATCTCATGGCTCATGAGTTCGAGCCCCACCTCAGACTCTGTGCTGACAGCTTGGAACCTGGAGCCTTGTTTGAATTCTGTGTCTCTCTTTCTTCTCCCTCATTTGCACTCTGTCCCTCTCTTTCTCTCTCAAAAATAAACATTAAAAAAATAAAACAGCTCTAAAGATATCTTAAAAATAAAATAAAATTGAAAGAATTTGAAGAAAAAAGACAAATTTAAGAAATGTTTTGTATCTTGTGGTTCAGCTTCCCATCGATGGGTTTTGTTTTGTATTGTTTTGTTTCTTACAACGTTGCTCCAGACAGCCTTCAAGAACACCTCCAGTCACTGTCCTAATCATGTAGAGGATGCAAATATTTCACCATTCTCTTTATATCAAGAATGTAGCTGTTAGACAGCCTTTGGGGGATGGAGGAAGAATATCTAGCTCTCCGTGCATTTCTCAATCACTTCCGATCGTATATAACCAGTTCACTGACCAGTGATTTACTTCATCAGAATTAGAAATTAAACAGCTTGGCAGATGTAGATTTTTTCAGCACGTAGGTCGGAGAGAATCCACCAACAAGACAGTCAATGAGGAGACCAGAGTTTAACCATAGACTATGGCCCAACTGCTAGAGGAACTTGTGGAAAAGTGAAACTCCAGGTGGACGTCACCCACTCTTGAAAGTGAGCAAAACATGAACAACCCTGAAGGTCACCCAGGCCTCAGTTAGAACTTTGTGAAATGCAGACAAAAAAAAAATCATCATAAATTTACATTTATGCATAACTATTGTGGGCTACTCTTGGCAAACATTGCACGAAACAAATATTTTCAGAGCGTGGTTAAACAAATCAAATCATTTTTCCTTATCATCTCCCTTTAAAATCACGAAATGATAATGCACTTTCAATGCAGTACAGAAATAGCCACAAATGCACATGATAAATAATCTACTTGATAAACTTTAAGCTGAAATAAGGGAGGATGTTAGCAGTCAATATCGATCTACCCATATATTTAATGTTTGAAAGTTTCTTTCAAAGTTGGTTATGTAATATGAATCACCCCAAATTAGGATATGGCTTATAAAGCAAGATGGAATAAAGGAATTTGGGATGTCACCATGGATCCAGATGCACACCACAGAATGTCAGTGATCTGGATGATCGGAGCTTTGCATTCAACTCTTGAGACAATTTAACTTCCCCCCCCCCCAAAATTTGGATTTGCTCATTTTTCTGCCACAACAGAATCATCTTGAAGGTAAAAAGGAAGCAGGAGAGAACAGAGTCAGGAATTAACTATGCTAACCCTGACCAGAGTCAGTTGAACATGCACACAAAAGAACTTCCAAATGCGGAACAGGAAGGATTGACATCCAAGATTTGGTGTTAGCCACACAAGTCTTTCAGGCCAAAGAAGTTGTGTGTAAGCATCAGAAGACTGCAAAAATGAAGGAGAATACAGTGGCAGGGGAAAAAAAAGGAAACAAATTAGGAAAATTTTGATGGAAGGAATTTTTTGAAATATTGAAATTCCTTTTTGGTCCAGTTTATTTTCTCAAAGTCTTTCCAAAATGCTTATTGTATAGAACAGATAGAATTGATTGTTATAAAAATGAGTTTAAAAATATCCTTAGAACATAATTGCAGGGTTTTTTTGGATGTTTATAGCAGCACTATTGATATTAGCTAAAGTATGGAATATTCATCGAATGATGAATGGATAAGATGGTATTTACACACACACACACACACACGTATATATATGTATACATACTACAACGGAATACTAATTAGTTATAAAAAAAAGGAATCTTGTCACGTGAATGGAAGGAGAGGGTATTATGCTAAGTAAAATTTGTCAATCAGAGAAAGAAAAATATAGGATTTCACTCATATGTGAAATTTAAGAAACACACAGATGAATATAGGGGAAGGGAAGCAAAAATAAGATAAAAACAGAGAGGGAGGCAAACCATAAGAGACTCTTAAATTCAGAGAACAAACTGAGGGTTGCTGGTGGGTTGCTGAGTGGGGAGGATGGGCTAAATGGTGATGGGCATTAAGGAGGGCACTTGGTGGGATGAGCACTGAGTGTTATATGTAAGGGATGAATCACTAAATTCTATTCCTGAAATCATTTTAAGTTGCATTGTAAGCTAACCAATTCAAAATTGAGCTTCACAAAAATGATGTGAGTAATGTAACAAAGATTTTAAAGGAAATTTATGAAAACATGAAAAAGAAAGAAAATTTGAGATTCATATATATATATATATATGAATCTCAAATTTACATATATAAATATATAAATTTATATATGTATATAAATTTACATATATATGTATTTTATACATGCTTGTATATTACGACGAAGAAATTAAAAGTGAAACAGAATTACCTGTAGCACGTAAGACATAAAATATAGACCTAGTCCATTCAAAATGGGGAAGCTATCTGAAATTTGTAGATTTCTTTTATAGGATTGTTATGTATCATCTACTAAAATGATTAATCATAATCCAAGTTTGTTCGTTTTAACAGATATAAAACAAATTACATTATGGCTGCACATATTTAAAGGGAATATAATAAAGATAGGGGGCAGGAAAGAAGGCCCCTAAAATCATATGATTGGTGTCCATGAAGCAGAAATCATGACAAATGTGACAGAAATAAATAAATGTACACAAACAAAATAACACTATCATTAATGAAAACCTCACCCTGAATATTGAAAACTTATAAATTTCAAAATAAATATAGGAACCAATACATATTTGTTTATTGCAAATAAATAAACCCACTAAACAAGCCCACTAAACAAACCCACTAAAATTTAGCAAATTTAGCAAACCCACTAAAATTTAGCAAAACAAACCCACTAAAATTTAAAAACAAATATATATGGAAATAAGGTGATTAAGAAAAAATAGAAGCTAAGGAACAAAATTAGACTTTTCACCCACAGTGTTCAAGGCCATTCTGTGTCCTCACTCACATAATAAGGAAACTCTCTGGTGTTCTCAAATATTCAAAGATTGAGGGGTTAATTTTCCTGAACCTCTTTTTTCGAATTGACTACCTGATGAGGAATTTCTGACAACAAAGGCCGTGAGGAAGATTTGGAAGAAGTGGAGAGGAAGTTAATTTCTTCATCTTTGGTTTTTTTTTTTTTTTAATGTTTTATTTATTTTTGAGACAGAGAGAGAGCATGAGCAGGGGAGGGGCAGAGAGAGAGGGAGACACAGAATCCGAAGCAGGCTCCGGACTCCGAGCTGTCAGCACAGAGCCCAATGTGGGGCTCGAACTCACGAGCTGTGAGATCATGACCTGAGCCAAAGTCGGTCAACTGACTGAGCCACCCAGGGGCCCCAATTGCTTCGTCTTTGAAAGAGGACACCAAAAGGTAGTGATTTATTTCCGAAGTTATGAATAAAGAAAAAGGAACTTAGGGGTACAACTATTGATGTGAAGAACAAAGGCAAAAGAAAAAAAAATCAAATTTCCTTACAAGTTACAACCCATTGACGAGTCCTTAAGACAGACAGGGTGACCTTCCTCTGGGAGCTCTGCTGCCTTGATGTTAATACTTTGCTAAGGGCAAAAGATAACTTTAGCTTAACATTAGCCCAACCTCCAGGATCCTGTGAGTCTTCTTTAACATGTAAAAATTCCTTTGGAAACTTCTTTTATGTCTACCCGCCCCTCTCCCCCCCTTAGGTACATGAACATGGCCCACTGATATACATTTGCAGGGTCTCATGACTGAGGTTTTACTAGACAGTAGTAAATGATCTTTTCCTAACAATAACTAGCCCCCTCAAGGTCCCGGAAGCCTTGCTTCCAAATTCCTTAGAGACTTAGGATATCCCTATCCACCACCCAACTCGAAAGTATATAATCAATTTCTCCTCACAACCCCAGTGAGGCAATTTCTGCACATGGTTCTGTCCCTGTGCTTTAGTAAAACCACCTTTTTTTGCACCAAAGACACCTCATGAATTGTTTCTGGACCATTCTCTCCTGAACCCCAGCATTTTCACGTCAACTACTACCAACACTGGAAAGTCTTTCATAACCAATGGGCACAAATGAGGACATGAAAAAATTTTTTTTATGTTTATTTACTTTTGAGAGAGAGAGAGAGAGAGAGAGTGACAAATTGTGAGTGGGGGAGGGAGCAGAGAGAGAGGGAGACACAAAATCCAAAGTAGGCTCCAGGCTCTGAGCGGTCAGCACAGACCCCAAGGAGGGGCTCGAATCCACAGACTGTGAGACCTGACCTGAGCCTCAGTCGGACTCTTAACCCACAGGGCCACCCAGGCTCCCCAAGGACATTTTTAAATGAAAAAGAAAGAGGGAAAGAAGAAAGAAAGAAAGAAAGAAAGAAAGAAAGAAAGAAAGAAAGAAAGAAAGAAAG
>NW_024412445.1:7188433-7215988 GCF_014898765.1 Herpailurus yagouaroundi | reverse complement strand
AAGAAAGAAAGAAAGAAAGAAAGAAAGAAAGAAAGAAAGAAAGAAAGCCCAAACCATGCTAACAAAGGATAAAAAAAACAAGAATATATTTAGAAAAAAATACAAAGTGTAAATAAGATGAAAAAAAAATAAGATCAAGCCTAACTGTTACTGGATCCCCAAAGCCAGGTTCTTGAGTCTCAATGTCACAGAAGTGAACACAGCTTGAAAGAAAGTAAGCAGGCAGAGTTTATTAGAAATAGCTTGTTATACAAGAGAACCAGCAAGAAAGGGGAATGTTGCTCTCAAAGGGGTAGTGTGCAAGGCTTGTATAGGTACTTTTCCAAAGGGTGAGGGGCGGGGGTGGGGAAGCATCTTTCAGTCCTATGGTCATTATCTAGTGGTCGTTACTTTTCAGTGGACACGAGACAATCACATGATGCCTTTCTTCATGGTTGACATTCTTTTAGGGATCCTGGGAAATGGAAACACTTGTGCAAGCAGGCCTTAAATTGTTAATTCTAATTTTTCCCAGAAAACCATTATTCCTGATGGCTGTTATCTCTCACTTGTTTACTTTCCCAGAAGGAGGTATTTGTCTCTAAAAGTATTTGGAAACTTTTAACCCTTGCCTCTGACCAGTGGCTTTACAGGATTTAAGTCCCTCTTGCTTTTCCAATATTGTCTCATAACTACTACAATGGATAAAGAAGATGTGGTATATGGAATAGTACTTGGCAATGGAAAAGAATGGAATCTTGCCATGTGCAACAATGTGGATGGAACTAGAATGTATTATGCTAGACAAAATAAGTCAGAGAAAAGCAAATATTACACAATTTCATTCATATGTGGAATTTTGAGAAACAAAACAGATGAACACAGAGGGAGAAAAGGAAAAAGAAGATAAAAACAGAGAGGGAGGCAAACTATAAGAGACTCTTAAATACAGGGAACAAACTGAGGGTTACTGGAGGGAAGGTGGAAGGAGGGGGTGGACCAAATGGGTGATGGGTATTACGGAGGACACTTGTTGGGATGAGCACTTAGTGTTGTATGTGATGAATCATTAAATTCTACTCCTGAAATCATCATTACACTATTTGTTGACAGTGCATGAATGGGAGAGGGGCAGAGAGAGAGAGAGAGAGACAGAGTCCAAAGTAGGCTCTAGGCTCTGAGCTGTCAGCACAGAGCCTGACACGGGGTTCGAACTCACGAACTGTTGAGATCATGACCTGAGCAGAAGTTGGACACTTAACTGACTGAGCCACCCAGGCATCCCAAAGAAAAATTTAAAAAAAGACAAAAATAAAAGGTTTAAAATGCCTACTCATGTGCTTTGTATGAGAACTGAATATAATTTTTAAGCAGATATATTGAAAATTCCTGGGGCATAGATATACAGAAAAAAACCCTGCCATAATTTGAAAAATAAATTTTAAAACATTATGTGAGTCCATAGTGTATCAAATAAACAAAGAAGTCAGGATATAGAAAATCTAAATAATTAAATAATCATTTAAAAATAATACATCTGCAAGGGCTCCTGGGTGGCTCAGTTGGTTGAGCGTCGGACTCTTGATTTCCACTCAGGTGATGATCCCAGGGTTGTGGGTTGGAGCCATGAATCAGGCTTCATCCTGAGTGTGGAGCCGGCTTGGGATTCTCTCTCTCTCTCTCTCTCTCTCTCTCTCTCTCTCTCTCTCTCTCCCTCCATCCCTCCCTCCACCCCTCTCCCCTGTTCATCTTCGCTCTCTGTAAAATAAAAAAAAATATATATATATATGTATTAAAAATGGTACATATGCATGCTTAGTGTTGATAATTTGTTCCTTATCAGATATCAGATCTTTTGTATCAGATATTCTGCATACAATTGCTCTCCAGAACCTATTCCCAACAGTTATAAATAGGAGAAATTAGAAAACACACCTGTTAACTGTGGCATAGCAAAATAGCAAGCTTTGTCATGCTAGGCTGTAAGACGCTTAATCAATGCGTTCCTATCACCATATATACTATAGAGCTATTAGCAGGTGCTCGTTTGCAATGACCCCTGCAACTGGAAACTCTTTTCTAAATCAATGCCCTTCAGCAGCTTTCTTTCTTTCTTTTTTCTGTTCATCACATTACTTTTTTTTATTTTTTTATTTTTTTCAATACATGAAGTTTATTGTCAAATTGGTTTCCATACAACACCCAGTGCTCATCCCAAAAGGTGCCCTCCTCAATACCCATCACCCACGCTCCCCTCCTTCCCACCCCCCATCAACCCTCAGTTTGTTCTCAGTTTTTAAGAGTCTCTTAGGCTTTGGCTCGCTTCCACTCTAACCTCTTTTTTTTTTTTTTTTTCCTTCCCCTCCCCCATGGGTTTCTGTTAAGTTTTTCAGATCCACATAAGAGTGAAACCATACGATATCTGTTTTTCTCTGTATGGCTTATTTCACTTAGCATAACACTCTCCAGTTCCACCCATGTTGCTACAAAGGGCCATATTTCATTCTTTCTAATTGCCACGTAGTACTCCATTGTGTATATAAACCACAATTTCTTTATCCATTCATCAGTTGATGGACATTTAGGCTCTATCCATAATTTGGCTATTGTTGAGAGTGCTGCTATAAACATTGGGGTACAAGTGCCCCTATGCATCAGCACTCCTGTATCCCTTGGGTAAATTCCTAGCAGTGCTATTGCTGGGTCATAGGGTAGGTCTATTTTTAATTTTCTGAGGAACCTCCACACTGTTTTCCAGAGTGGCTGCACCAATTTGCATTCCCACCAACAGTGCAAGAGGGTTCCCGTTTCTCCACATCCTCGCCAGCATCTATAGTCTCCTGATTTGTTCATTTTGGCCACTCTGAGTGGCGTGAGGTGATATCTGAGTGTGGTTTTGATTTGTATTTCCCTGATGAGGAGCGACATTGAGCATCTTTTCATGTGCCTGTTGGCCATCCGGATGTCTTCTTTAGAGAAGTGTCTATTCATGTTTTCTGCCCATTTCTTCACTGGGTTATTTGTTTTCCGGGTGTGGAGTTTGGTGAGCTCTTTATAGATTTTGGATACTAGCCCTTTGTCCGATATGTCATTTGCAAATATCTTTTCCCATTCCGTTGGTTGCCTTTTAGTTTTGTTGGTTGTTTCCTTTGCTGTGCAGAAGCTTTTTATCTTCATAAGGTCCCAGTAGTTCATTTTTGCTTTTAATTCCCTTGCCTTTGGGGATGTGTACAGCAAGAAATTGCTACAGCTGAGGTCAGAGAGGTCTTTTCCTGCTTTCTCCTCTAGGGTTTTGATGGTTTCCTGTCTCACATTCAGGTCCTTTATCCATTTTGAGTTTATTTTTGTGAATGGTGTGAGAAAGTGGTCTAGTTTCAATCTTCTGCATGTTGCTGTCCAGTTATCCCAGCACCATTTGTTGAAGAGACTGTCTTTTTTCCATTGGATATTCTTTCCTGCTTTGTCAAAGATTAATTGGCCATACGTTTGTGAGTCTAGTTCTGGGGTTTCTATTCTATTCCATTGGTCTATGTGTCTGTTTTTGTGCCAATACCATGCTGTCTTGATGATGACAGCTTTGTAGTAGAAGCTAAAGTCTGGGATTGTGATGCCTCCTGCTTTGGTCTTCTTCTTCAAAATTACTTTGGCTATTCGGGCCTTTTGTGGTTCCATATGAATTTTAGGATTGCTTGTTCTAGTTTCGAGAAGAATGCTGGTGCAATTTTGATTGGGATTGCATTGAATGTGTAGATAGCTTTGGGTAGTATTGACATTTTGACAATATTTATTCTTCCAATCCATGAGCACGGAATGTTTTTCCATTTCTTTATATCTTCTTCAATTTCCTTCATAAGCTTTCTATAGTCTTCAGCATACAGATCTTTTACATCTTTGGTTAGATTTATTCCTAGGTATTTTATGCTTCTTGGTGCAATTGTGAATGGGATCAGTTTCTTTATTTGTCTTTCTGTTGCTTCTCAGCAGCTTTCTTTAGAACTTGCTCCTCCTTTCTGTGACTCACTTGACAACACTGGGCAACCGCAAGGGCTCTTTATGAGAGGCATTGTGGCCATGGTTTCATCACCAGTCACCCAGTGACTGAAAATGTTCTCACTGAGCAGGTGCCCTGAGAAGGCTTCTCCTGGTGCCAGAAACTGCTTAGAGGCATTTCCTTTTTCCCCAGTTTTTTTGATATGTGATGGATATACATCACTGTATAACATTAGGCATACAGCATAATGGTTTGGCTTACAAATATTTTGAAATGATTACCTGAATAGGTTTAGTTTACATCTATAATCTAATATAGATACAAGAAAAGAAAAAGAAAAAGGAAAGAAATTAAAAACAAAATTTCTTTGTGATGAGAACTTTTGGATTTATTCTCTTAATGACTTTTCTATGTACCATACTAGAATAATGCCCTGGAGGTCCATCCATGTTGACACAAATGGCAGGATATTCTGTTTTTATGGCTGAATAATATCCCTTTGTATATGTGTTACCAAAAGTTCTTTATCCACTCATCTGTCAATGGACACACATGTTGTTTCCATGCCATTTTCTTTTTGCTTGAACTTTGTTCACATTTCTCAATGCCTACGTATATTCTGACATTTGATGACTACCATTCAGATTGTGAATGAAACACATTTCCTTTTTTAAATTGTGATTAAACACATAGCATAAAACTCACTATCTAAACTATGTTTAAGTGTATAATTCAGCAACACCAAGCACACCCGCCATATTGTGTAGCCACGATCACATTCCATTTCCAGAACCTTTTTGTCAACCCAAATGGAGTTTGGAATAACTCACATCTCAGGGGCGGCTGGGTGGTGCAGTCGGTTAAGCGTCCGACCTCAGCCAGGTCACGATCTCGCGGTCCGTGAGTTCGAGCCCCGCGTCAGGCTCTGGGCTGATGGCTCAGAGCCTGGAGCCTGTTTCCGATTCTGTGTGTCCCTCTCTCTCTGCCCCTCCCCCGTTCATGCTCTGTCTCTCTCTGTCCCCCCAAAAAATAAATAAACGTTGAAAAAAAATAAAAAAAAAAGAATAACTCACATCTTTCCCTCCTCTAGCCCCAGGCAACCTCCATTCTACTCTCTGTCTCCATGATTCCACCTGCTCTAATACCCTATGAGAAATAAGTCTTTTGGCACAAAAGGACAAATATGTGTGGTTTGTTTGCATGGCAATTTTAGGTTCAGCTTTTCGAGGAAACAGCAAGCTATTTTCCACAGCAGCTACACCATTTTACATTGCCACCGGCAATGCACCGGGTTTCAATCTCTCCACATAACCAATACCTGCTATTTCTTCCCTCCCTCTCTTCCTTCCTTCCTTCTTTCCTTCCTTCCTTCCTTCCTTCCTTCCTTCCTTCCTTCCTTCTTTTCTTTCTTTCTTTCTTTCTTTCTTTCTTTCTTTCTTTCTTTCTTTCTTTCATCCTAATGGGTGGTTTTAGTTTGCATTTCTTTAATGCCTAGTGATGTTGAGCATTTTTTAAGTGGTTACTGGCCATTTGTATATTTTCTTTGGGAAAAAGGCTATTCAGTCTTTTAAACATTTTTAAATTGGATTTTTACTCTTGTTGCCCTTGAATTCTAATAATTCTTTATGTATTCTGGACATTCATCCCCTGTTAGATATATTATATATAAATATTTTCTCCATTCTATGGGATATCTTTCAGTGTTTTCATAGTGTTCTTTGACACACACACACACACACACACACACACACACACACACGGTTGTTTTTCTCCTCTTCATTTTGATGAAGTCCTATTTGTCTATTATCCTTCTTTTTTTGTCCATATTTTAGGCATCATACTGAAGGAAACGCCACCAAATCCAATCTCATGAAAAATTCCCTCGATGTTTTCTTTGGCGAGTTTTATAGTCTTAACTCTTACATCCATTTGGAATGAATTCTTTTATGTGGTGTAAAGGCTCCAACTTCCTTCTTGTGCGTGTCTCCGTATATCAACACTAGCAGAAAGACATCCTGAGAATTTTTAATATTCTAGTGTAGTTAGATGAAGAATACAAGAGGCCATATGCTGAGAAAACAGTACCTTGGGAGGTTTTCCTTGCAGAAAATGAAGGCTATAACTTTATGTAAATCAAGGCTACAACTTTATGAGAGAAATATATTTTTCTCCATGAGCACTTGAATGTTTCTTTCCTTTTTTTTTTTCTTTTTGCAAAGACCATATTAGATTACTGGGAAAGCTTAAGTACATTTCACCAAGTATTTATGATGTAGATGCCCTTTGATTTTCATCAAGTGTAGTAATATGTAAACAGGACAAAAATAGAAACTAAAATAAAAGTTCGTGGCAAGTCACAGTCACTGTATTATTTTTTTTTTATTTCAAAGAGAAAAATCAATACTCAAATTGCAGAATACCTGGAAAAAATTATAAAGACAAAAGTGAATATCAGTTTTTATACCTATCAGTTTAGCCTGGGTCAGAGGAAATTCTTCGGGATGAACAGCATGAGAGCCTACAACCAGTTCTCCATAATAGGAGCCAACACATCTGGAGCCAGTATATCAGTGGGAGAGGCAGAGAAGCCTGGCTCAGGGAGTCAGACCACACTGGCCACACTTCACAGAGGCCCAGAAAGCAGATCACACCAGGACCTCTGACAGTTTCCAAGAACTGGACAAGAACATGTGCATACCTATCTGATGCCAGCTCTTCTCCACCTCCGTGTAATAGCCACCCAGGCACACGCAATAGAGGAGAAATAGCAAAATGCAGATTATTTCTAAGAAGAAACATTAGTCGATGTAGGCTGACGGAATGAGACTGAGATGCCATCCGTGTATCTGCTGACCTTATCTCTCAGCTCCAAAGTCCGATATTTTTTGCAGTTCGTTGTTTCTCAAAGTGTGATCTGAGTCACTTGCGTTGGGGTGACCTGGCAGGCTTGTAGAAATGCAGTACCCGGGTCCGTCCCAGGCCCACGAAGTCAAAATCATTGTGGGTGGAGCTTGAGAGTTTGCGTTATAACCAGCCACCCTGACTCTCTTATCTGGAAACTGTAGTCTGAGAATTGCAGCTCTCTATGTCTGTATGTGCTTTGCAAGCCTGAGATGTCAAAGGCCACACTCACCTATTAATATCTCTTTATGCTTTAACTCATTTATAGTTATTCAATGAGTAGTCATGCTTTTATGTTGCTTTTATGTTCACAGCTATTTTCCGTATTTTCTGCAGGTTTGGATGGTGGCTATGGATGGGCTTTGGCTTCCAGTCAACTCAGGGGTACGTGGTATGGATGGTGGCTCCAGCCACCCACCACTGGTGATAAAGACCATCAGATGGGAGATCTTGAGACCGAGCCACAGGGAAACCTTGTCTCCTGATCAGCTGCACAACAGATGCAGCTCCTGGAAAACATCACTCCTGTTGTCGTGGACAGCAGTTCTCCAATGTTATGGTAGATGGGAAACCAGTGAAGTTGAGCTTTAGGGGTGCAGGTGGACAAGATTATCCTACCTGTGGACACATGTACTCTTAACTGTGTTCTGCATCATTCCGAAATGTGCATGCCGAGTGGTGCACTGAAGTGTGACGTCTTCTCCCCAACTTTCTTATCATCCCAGGGAGAGCTAAACTTGAAGTAAAGCAAAGTCATGATTGAGAAAGCAAAGGGGAAGAAGTCAGCTCCAATTACCTTTCCACATCCTGGCTAAGGATCTAAGGATCAGTGTTAAGTATCTGAATACTTGGCTCCCACCCAGTGATAGCTCAAGTGTTTACGAAATTCTTACAGTAGGTCTATGCCCACCCCTGGAAAGAAGAAGAAGAGACCATGTTTTCTGCTGTAAAAGCCAGACACTTTGACTTTTATTGCCCTATCATGCCCACCAAGTCCTTATAGATATGCTTAAAAATTGGTAAAGCCTATGCCTGACGTTTTATCACAGATTGTGTTTTTTTCCCATGAAAGTATTTTGAACCCAAGAGTAATTTCAAGGCTTTCTTGGAATAAAATGTAAGGGTTCATACTTTACATTTTATTAAAATTCAATTCTAAAGTGACAAACTTCATAAAGCTTTGTTTTTTCAGAAGACTTGTCCTTAATTAGATTAGGTATTACCCAAATGTTTTCTGAAATGAGTTACATTGTTGTGCTGTGAACACTAAGCCCTCAACTTTTTAAAGGCTTTTGTCTTTAAGAAGACGCATCTTCTGATTTAGAAAATATAGATGCTCTTTGGGCAATTTTCACATTTATAAAAAGTGCATTCCTCTGTCTACAGGTGACCTCAAAATGCCATAACCAAAAGACCACAAGTCTACTTCTAGGTACTATATGGGCTTTCCTCCCTGTCCATTCAACCCAGGGTGGACCACATTGACATTTCCATAGGGTCAAGGGAGCTGTTTGCATGAGGTGTGGACAGAACTGGGACACGTGTGCTGTTGGGTCCTGACACCTGTGTGACAAGCCCATGATAGAGAAGGTGCATTGGCTATGCCACTGCATGGTGTCCAAACATGTAAATTGTAAACTCATCCTCTGGCTGAAGAAATCCTCTATACTATAATCCTCTATCTTCTATACTATGAAGGTATATTTGTATTATATGTTGCATATCTGCAACATATAATTCTGTTCAATTTTTAAATTTCCCCCTTTTCAATATATCAGTAATATATAACAATAATAAGAAAACATTATTCCTAGGAATTCTGTTAAAATTAAAGTTGTTATTATTTATGTAATATACCATATAATATGCATTACATTAGTATCTATAATAGCATAAATGTTATTATATAAGTAATGTTATATTGTTAATATTCATAAATATAAATACTTAGAAAAATATCTCAAATGATAGCATATGTTAGTGTAAAATATTATACAGAAATGTTGCACTCAGTTGAAAGTGGTAAAATTCAGAAATCCAGAAAGAACATGGAGGTAGAATAGAACGCATACAGAAAAGGGGGGAAGAAAAGAATTGTGGAAATAAAAAGCATGTTTTCAGAAACAATACTGAAAAATAATTATTTTATTTTTGGAGATACACGATTAAAAATAAATAACTTTTGGGGCGCCTGGGCGGCACAGTCGGTTAAGCGTCCGACTTCAGCCAGGTCACGATCTCGCGGTCCGTGAGTTCGAGCCCCGCATCAGGCTCTGGGCTGATGGCTCAGGGCCTGGAGCCTGTTTCCGATTCTGTGTGTCCCTCTCTCTCTGCCCCTCCCCCGTTCATGCTCTGTCTCTCTCTGTCCCAAAAATAAATAAAAAACGTTGAAAAAAAATTAAAAAATAAATAAATAAATAAATAACTTTTGGCCTCAAATATAAAAAAGGCGATCATGAAGATAGATAGCTTTATTCAGACTAGAGCTCCAAGTAATAACAGTGCCACTGGGTGAGTTGTCCCACTAAGACTATTTTTCTACAATTTAAGTCCATGAATGGAAGTGGATCTCCCATAGATCCCATATTTTCCTAGTGGAAGGAGTCCAAACATCATACATGAAAGTTGATCTTGAGTGTTGCTTCAAATCTTGAATATTGTTTTTATTCTAGGGAAACATGAGATAATTGTTCTACTTTAAATAAGTTAGTGTCTTTGGGTCAGGATAAATCACTGTCCTCTCATATGAAGGGCCCTTGCAGATACACTAGGGTGGGATTGTGAGGAATTAGAGAGCACATGTGATGTGTTAGAATGCCAGAGAATGATGTAGTTAAAAGAAAAATTTCAGGAAATATACACAAATATGTAGATTCATTAGCTTTTTTTTAATTAAGTTTATTTATTCTTGAGAGATAGAGAGAGACAGAGTGCAAGCAAGGGAGGGGGAGAGAGAGGGGGAGACACAGAATCCGAAGCAGGCTCCAGGCTCTGAGCTGTCAGCATAGAGCCCCACGCAGGGCTCGAACCCACGAACCGCGAGATCATGACCTGAGCCAAAGCCAGACGCTTAACCGACTGAGCTTAACCGACTGAGCCACCCAGACGCCCCTATATTCATTACCTTTAAGTAATTCTTAGATAAATGTCCTAAAGCAATCATAAATATTTTGAGTACTTCTAAAGGAAATTCTCGATATGGAAAAAAGTTAAGCTGTATAAATAAAAACCATATATTAGACTAATTTTCTTTTATCAAATCCTCGTTAGAAGGGAATTCTGAGCCATGATGTGTGTGAGTACGTATAGCGGTACATAAGTATGCCTGTGGGCCTGCACCTAATAATTAACTGCTCTTGGGGTGCCTGGGTGGCTCAGTCAGTTTAAATGTCTGACTCTTGATTTCCGCTCAGGTCATGATCTCATGGTTCGTGGGTTCGAGCCCTGCCTTGGGCTCTGTGCCTTCTTGGGATTCTGTCTCCATCTCTTTCTGCCCCTCCACTGCTCTCTCTCTCTCTCTCTCAAAAATAAATAAATAAGCATTAAAAAATTAAAACATTAAAATAAAAAATACTGACTGCTCTTAATAATTCAATTGAATCACAAACTCATATTTCCCCCAAAGAAAACAATTCCAACTCCAAAATGGTAAGACAAAATGGTAAGAATTGTTGGAAAAACGCTCTCATGCCATTTCCAGAACCACAGAGTCCTTTAATGGAGAATTGATGATGTAAAAGCTAGACTCTTAAAGTTTCTAAGAAGCTATTGAAATACTTGAAGAGTTAGCAGGAAATCTTACACACCAAAAAGTTGACTCACTGTCAGTTATCTTAGCGGGAAAGTTGACTGTTCTAAAATCCATTAGATTTTTCTGAGAAAGGCAAGAATCTCATGATGGCCTTAGAATTAATTTTAATGAGCAATAATAAGATATATTCTCACACTCTTAGTGAAAGGTAAGATTTTTAAACTCTTCGAGGAACCACCTTACAGAGGAAACTCTGTAACTTGGATGAAATGCTGATCTTTTATCACTTATTTTCTAATTTGGAACACAATAATATTAGAAATCTAGGATAGTTAAAGGAAAGACTAAGTAAAATAAAGTTTATAAGGCACATGACAGAAAGAATAAGAGTACGGTGTGAATTATTCTTCATTTTTCACGTTCAGATTGTATCAGACATTCTATTGAGAATGAAGTGAGAATTTTCATTATTATGATTTTGTCCATGGAGAACAACCAAGCTTTGCTTTGCATTATGAATTTTAACAAAAATCCAAGTCTAAGAGCCTATTTCAAATATTCAAGAAATGTATCTTATAAATGTTAAAACTAAAAAAAAAAACAAAACAAAAAAAAAAGAAAATTGACTTACACTTCTATGAGCAGATTTGCATACTTTCTGCATTAAATGTTAAATAGATGGATGTCTGGTTTCCTGTCATGCCAAGAGGAAATAGTTTTCAATATGGATAACTTATTTTAATATGATGAATTAAAGATAGAATTAAGAAGCCTCTACATTTGCTATTTCATTATCATTAGAAGGGAAAACTAAATTTTACTATACCAAAATCAAATTACTATTAAATTGAAAGATATATCCTTTATTGACATATACAAGACTAAATAACTCCATTCAGCAAGTTACTTCAATATCATATTTGGAATTATGTTTCATTTATGGAACATTTTTATAGGCCCCGAGAGTAGTGCCAATTAAAACCAGATGGTTGCTTGGTATAGAAAGGCTATGAGTAGTATTTGTCCTAAAAATGATCCAGGACCAAACTATGCCCAATTTCATTGTGTTTAGATTCTCTGGGACTAGACGTGAACTGTCTGTAAAGTTGAATGTACACAAATGAGTGTTTAGGGGGAAAAAAAAAGAAAGGAAAAGATAATATTTTTGTTTATAGTAGTGTATAAAGCAGACTTCTCTGTTGTATGATCATTTGATTGAGGAGCAATATAAAAATTGCTGTTTTGAGTTCATTGCCCACTTTGCCCCAAAGCTTATGGTAAATCATTTGCATTGAATCTGGTGGTGATGCCTTCTTGAGGGGCTTGGCTGTCTACCAAATAAAGGAATATATATTCTAGAAGACTCTAATTTTAATAACCATAGTCTATTAAAAATGAAGTCTTATAAGGAGGAAAAAACTAAGGACCTACAAGGAATATTTAATCCATGTAAATGACTTAACATAATAAGAAATGAAAATAAGAAATTTTCACATAACTAGTTTTCCTTAAATTAGAACATATGACAAAAACAAAACAAAGATGAGTTGCAGGATCTGAAAAGAATAACTTTTTTAGTGGCAATTTTTAAAAGATGTATTTGGGGGCGCCTGGGTGGCGCAGTCGGTTAAGCGTCCGACTTCAGCCAGGTCACGATCTCGCGGTCCGTGAGTTCGAGCCCCGCGTCAGGCTCTGGGCTGATGGCTAGGAGCCTGGAGCCTGTTTCCGATTCTGTGTCTCCCTCTCTCTCTGCCCCTCCCCCGTTCATGCTCTGTCTCTCTCTGTCCCAAAAATAAAAACAAACAAACAAACAAAAAAAAACAAAACGTTGAAAAAAAAAATAAAAGATGTATTTGTTGAGGCACCTGGGGGACTCAGTCGTTTGAGCATCTGACTCTTGATTTCACCTCAGGTCATGATCCCAAGGTTGTGGGATTGAACCCAGTGTCAGGCTCCAAGGTCAGAGTGGAGCCTACATGATATTCTCTTTCTCTCCCTCTGTCCCTCTCTCCTGTTCACATACTCTCTCTAAAATAAAAAAATTAAATTAAATTAAATTAAATTAATAAAAGATGTATTTATAAATTTTATATAACTTTTACATATATAGTGAAATTTTAATCTAATGTATAAGTATATATATATATATATATATGTGCAGTGAAAACTTAAAATGTAAATTGAGTATTTAAAAACATACTTGTATTTACCAGGATTAAAGGAGTTCAACAAGCTACATAAGTATTAAAGAATATAATGAAGACAATAGAAGGAAAATTATAAATAACAGTAGAAATTAATACCACCGAAAAGAAATCTACAAAAGAAAGAATCAAAATAAAGAGTTTTGAATAACTCTAGTTTAAAAAAATTTTTTTAACGTTTATTTATTTTTGAGACAGAGAGAGACACAGCATGAACGGGGGAGGGGCAGAGAGAGAGGGAGACACAGAATCGGAAACAGGCTCCAGGCTCTGAGCCATCAGCCCGGAGCCCGACGCGGGGCTGGAACTCGCGGACCGCGAGATCGTGACCTGAGCTGAAGTCGGAGGCTTAACCGACTGAGCCACCCAGGCGCCCCTGAATAACTCTAGTTTTAAAATACACATATAATAAACAAATAAATGACTAAATAAAAGCAAAGGGATTAAAAAAGACAAATCTCTGTAAAAATTTAAACAGAAAAAGAAATTTATAAAGGAAAGGAGATTCAATTAAACACAATTAAGAAAATAACAGAGATTATAAAGTTAAGAAAATTCCAATTATACCGTTAAATTGAAAAATTTGAAAACCTACATGAAACCAAACATCTAAAACAATGTAACATACTCCATTTGATTCAAAAATATCTGATTAATCTCTCATTTTATATTTTTTTATATTTATATATTTTATATTTTATATATATTTATATATTTTTTTTTATTTATATATTTTATATTTTATATATATTTATAATTTAAATATTTTCTTACCAGCAATACCAAATTTTAAAAAAGGAAAATAATTTACATTCCAATTCCTTCGATAAAACTGTCAGTATAAATGAAAAAATCCTAAACACAATATCATCAACCAAGTACATTGACACATAAAGCATATTATTTGTATATATTAACCTTTATGCTATGAACAAATACTTAAAAATATAAGAGATTTTAATAAAATTTATGTACTTTATCATTTTTTGAGTACAATCATTTCAATATATGTGATTAACTCTTAAATGAAATGCAACACCCCTTTATGGTATTTTTCTTCTTTTTTAATTTAAATGGTTTGAAGGGGGCACCTGGGTGGTTCAGTGGGTTGAGCGTCCAACTTCGGCTCAGGTTATGATCTCACAGTTCATGGGTTTGAGCCCCGTGTTGGGCTCTGTGCTGACAGCTCGGAGGCTGGAGCCTGCTTTGGATTCTGTGTCTCCCTCTCTCTCTGCCCTAACCCACTCACATTCTGTCTCTGTCTCTCTCAAAAATAAATAAAAATTAAATGGTTTGAAGGGAAGTTCTTACTTGAACACATGTCCTATGTATCTGAACATCGACCCAGTCCATAGAACACATATCCTCATGCATGAAATGTGAGAAGCATTCTTTAGCAAATCAGGGAAAAAATAAAGATGCCAATAATTATAGCTTTTTAAAATATGTTACATGGGGCGCCTGGGTGGCGCAGTCGGTTAGGCGTCCGACTTCAGCCAGGTCACGATCTCGCGGTCCGTGAGTTCGAGCCCCGCGTCAGGCTCTGGGCTGATGGCTAGGAGCCTGGAGCCTGTTTCCGATTCTGTGTCTCCCTCTCTCTCTGCCCCTCCCCCGCTCATGCTCTGTCTCTCTCTGTCCCAAAAATAAATAAACGTTTAAAAAAAATTTTTTTTAAATATGTTACAGAAGTTCCTAGCCAATGCAGTAAAAGTGACTATATTTAAAAAATAAATGTGTATGATCAAAAGTTGTAAGCTAATTAGTTTTAACAGCATTCTGTAAATCTGTGGATAGTAGTTTTGGTGGTAACATTTTGTGCAGGGAAGGCAAATCTGTATCCAGAGTAGATATGTATTGTGGTAAGAATAAATTGCTGCTGCTTCCATGATGAAAGTGGTCCAATGTAGTCAACTTGCCCCAGGTAGCTGGATGATCACCATGGAGAATGGTGCCATCCTGGGACTCAACGTTGGTTTCAGTTGCTGGCAGATCGAGCAGTCAGTAGTGGCCTTAGCCAGGTCAGCTTTGGTGAATGGAAGTCTATTAGGTTAAACCATGCATAACCTCCATTCCCACCACATGGCCATTCTGATCATGAGCCCACTGAGTGATGACTAGGGTGGCTGGAAAAGAGGCTTACTGGTATCTACAGAATGGGTCGCCCTATCTACTTGATTATTAAAGTTCTCCTTTGCCAAGGTCGTCCTTTGGTGAGCATTCACATGGAACACAAATATCTTTCCATTTTTTGGCTATTCAGAGTGGTCCCCCAAAGTACACCTTCCCAAATTTCTTTCTCACCAGTGTTCTAATTCCATTTCTTCCAAGTCCCTGACCATTCGGCCAAATCATTGGCCGTAGCCCATGGTTTCATACAGAATCACGCCATCTGGTTATTTCTCCCTCCAAATAAAGAGCACAACCAGGTGCACTGCTTGAATTTCTGCCCACTGACAGATTTTCTTTTTACCACCACCCTTCAGAGATACCCCAGAGAAAAGATACAGAGCTAGAGCTGCCCCCTTTCAGGTGGTGTCTGAATCCCATGCAGAAGCATCTATAAACCAGACTTGCCTTCCTTTTCAAATAGTCTTAGAGGAACTCCCCATGAGGCCATAGGTGCAGGCTGAAGGAGAAAAAGCAATGGTGATCACAGACATTTGGACCTCTTCTTAATGTAAGTTACCTGGGCCTCAGGGTCTGCGTTTGTCCCAATCTCCCATCCATTTGATGGTAGAGTGTTGTCACATACACCTAACTTTTTGACTTGTTGGGTCAGGTAATAGCCAGTTTATGATGGGCAGCCCAGATCATATGGCAACTCCGTGGCTCATGGCTAAGTGTTCAGTTTCTACTAAGGCCCAGTGGTAGGCCAAGAGCTATTTCTCAAAAGAAGAGTAATCATCGCTGGAGAATGGCAGAGCTTCAGTCTCAAATCCTATGGGCCCATGCTGCAGTTCACATATGGGGCCTGCCCAAGGCTCCAAACAGCATCCTTGTTTGCCTCTGCCACTTCCAGAGTCATTGGATCTGGTGGATCATGTGTCCCAAGTGGGAGAGCAGCTTGTACAATAGCCTGTACCCGTGGCAGAGCCTTCTTTTTCTTTCTGGGCCTGAATACTGCCACCTTGTCATGTCAGTTGGTAAATGGGCCAGAACAACACGTCTAAATGAGAAATATATTGCCTCTAAAAACCCAAAGAGGCCCACTAGGCATTATGCCTCATTTTTGGTTGTTGGAGGGATGAGATGCAAAACATTATCTTTCATCTTAGAAGGGATATCTCAACGTATCCCATACCATTGGGACTTTGAAAATTTCATGGGAAATCACAGTTTTTTCCCCATCTTCTGGCTTGCAAATGGCTTGCCAATAAGACTTGAGTAGTTGCTATGTTTTCATTAGGTCTAATAACCATAAGGTCATGGATATAAAGGATCAGCATAATATCCTCCGGTAGGGAAAAGGGATCAAGATCCCTGTTCACTAAATTATGAGTACACTAAATTGATACACTCTTGAGGTAAGACTGTGAAAGTGTCTTACTGGCCTTGATGGCTGAAAGGAATTTATTTCTGGTAGATCTTATAGACAAGGATGGAGAAAAGGGCATTTGCTAGATCAATGGCTGCAGACCAGGTACCAGGGGATGTGTTAATTTGCGTAAGCAATGACACTACATCTAGTACAGCAGCTCCAGTTGGAGTTAAGCCTTGACAACCCACTGTCATTCTCCAAAATCTGCCTTCCGTACAAGTCAAATAAGAGAGTTGAATGAAGATGTGGTAGGAATCACCGCCCCCATCTCTTTCAAGTCCTTGATTGTGTCACCAATTGCTACCATCCCTGAACAAATGTGATGTTGATTTTAGCTTACCATTTTTCTACACAGATTTCTAATGGCTTCCACATGGCTTTGTCATCATAACAGCCCTCACTGCATAGGTGCGAGAACCAATGTGGGGATTCTGTCAGCTGCTGAGTATTTCTATTCCAGTCACCTATTCAGGAACTGGGGAAATTACAGGATGGATTCTGGAACCCACTGGACCCACTCAGACAGATCTGAGCTAAAACTCCATCTGACTTCCATATGCTCCTACTCTGACTGAAAGGTCAGAGTGACATTTTGGGTATACTGGAATCAGTGTCGATTCAGAGCCAGTATCTAGTGGTCCTGATAAATCTGATTATTTCCCTCTCCTCAGTGCATCATTACCCTGGTGAAAGGCTGAAGGTCCTTTTGGGGATGGGAGAAAGATTACCACTATATATTTTTGGTAGTGTTCTAGGATCCTTCCTCAAGAGGACCTGGGCTTCCATTCATTCATGTGGCTTTGGATCTATAAACTTGTTCAGGTCTAGGAATTAACTGAGTGGCCATGACATTCTGTTTTTTTATGATTCAATTTAAACTTTTTTCACTCAACCTAGAAGTTTTCTGTTTATAAAGATCAAGTAAGAACTTAGTAGGCTAACTATCTCTTTTCACTTTAGGATCCCCATGATCAGCTACCCACCATAGGCTTTTGGGAGTCAGATTGATTCTTATTGTTGCTTTGATTCTGCTGTTTATCATGGTAACCGCACTTACCTTGTGTTTGATGGTTAGTTGACACCCCTTGGCCCCTGCCACACGAGGCTCTAATTATTCCCATTGCATTTAGGTTTCCCAATTAAGTAATTGTAGTTTCCACACTGAGGTGTGTCCTACAGAGAAGAGCAATCATGGAGTTCTTAAAGGATGCTGGGTCTCCCTTCAAAAATTAATTTCTCAAAGTATTGGTAAAAGGTCTATCTTCTGGACCTTCCTAGTGTGGATGAGTAGGTCTTAAATGACAAGTCCACTTGGATATCCCAATATTCCAAAGCTTTTGAAACCCTTTCTCTACATTGAACCAAGGCCCATCTAGCATTTCCAATGTGTGTTGTGGATCAACTTTGGATAATGTTTCGGTCATCCAACCAAGCAAACAGAGTCCTTTCTAACTCACTGAACTGTAACATTAAATGAAGAATCTTTGCTTAGTGAGACCATGTAAATAAGTTTGGTCTGATCCAACTTTTTTTTTCCATCCTCATCCTGCACCTTTAGTATCCAACCTCACACATGTTCCCCAGATTTCAATCTGTATAAATTAGAAAACTCAAGTGTAATGAACCTCCTCATCGTGCTTCAACTTTAGGGACCTGCTAGAACTTGAGTTTGATTAAAGATCTAGAAATAAGGAAGGGCAGAAGGCCTGGGTCCTAGGAATAATCAGCATTGCATTGCAAGGCAACTGCCTTGGGAGGGGCCATTACATTTTCCTCTGGCAATGTAAGGTTAACCCTCTCAGAAGGAGGTGAAAAGGCCCAGATCATTGTGGCTAAAGAGGATGATACCACTGAAATGGAAAAACTGCTTCTACTGGAGTTGGGGAAATTTCTTTCATTAGCAAAGAAGATTCATCAGAATGTAGGAACTCAGTGTCCCCAGCTTCCTTCTGGTTTTCCTACACATTATCACTCCAACCTAGAGGATTCTACTTTTTCTGAGTCAATGCCCTAGACTTAACAGTGGACACTCTGCAGAGCTGGGAGTTCAGCTTGTGTTGTATGTATTTTGGCCATCTTAGGCTAAGATGTTTGCATTTTATTTTCAGTAAATTTAGCTATTCGACTACAGGAGATAAAGTTCTGCTTCAGGCCACAGGAAAAACTCCTTGGTAGCTTCTGTGGTGCTTGAGTTGGATATTGAATCCGTCAGTTCACGCTGGCCTTGAACCATTTGTCCAGCAACCTTAGGAACAACTAGGCAACATTATTGTACTTCATAAGTTTTTAATAAATATTCAAAAATATTATACAGAGTCACCTATCTCCTCATTTTGTATACGTGATTCATTGGATGCATCCCATGTATCCCTATTGCTAGATCACACCGTGGAGTTATCAGTGCTCTCTCTCCTACTAGCAAGGGAATCATTAGCATCTTCCAACCTAATAAGATTAGAGAATCTATTCAGGAAACTTGGGAACCAATTTAGAAAACTCATCCTTAACATTTTGTTCTTCTAGAACCACTGTCAGTATCAAAAATCTGTATTAATCAGGGTTCTCCAGAGAAACAAATACATACATATATATTTTTTTATATATTATTATATAAATATATATATAATATTATAATATATAATATAATATAAATTATAATATATAATATATATAAATTAATATATAATTATAATTATATTTATTTATATATTTATATAATTATAATTATATATATTTATATATAAATAATTAATAATTAATTATATAATATATAATATATAAATTATATATATATAATATATTATATATGTCCAAAAATTGTCCATATATAACTTTGTCTGTTGACACAGCATAAACTCACATCTCCAAAGACAAAATGACCTGGAGGTCTACCCAGCTTGTCACCAATCCAAAGTCTATTATCTATGCTTATGAGCTGTCTCAAGCTTAATGATAACCTATCAACCCCTGTATTGCTAAAGCATGGAAAGAATAAGTACAACAAAAACCCCATTCAGAATAAGAGTCAGAGACAGAGGACTCTGTGGCACATGGGAATCTTGGTGACCATGAAGCGAGAACGCTCTCATCTCTGACAGGAGATCCAGTGCTTTGAGATCAAGCATGGGAGGTTCTGTCTCTGCAAACATGGGAAGAATACCCTGATCCACAATCAACTGTAGCTACACCTGCGTTGACTTTAGAGAAAAATATCATGTGAGGTGGTCCCGCTGTCATGACAAGTTCTACTTGTGTGGCTTTCTTTGCAACGGACTTTCTTTAAGTTTGATTAGTAAGTGAAGGCAGGTTATTTTGTTTTGGTTTTTTTTGGGGGGGTGGTTGTTTATTTTGAGAGACAGAGAGAGCAAGTTGGGGACATGCAGAGAGAGAGGAGAAAGAGAATCCCAAACAGGTTTCTCACTGTCAGCTGGGGGCCCGAGGTGGGGATCAATCCCACAAACCATGCATGAGATCATGACCTGAGCTGAAATCAAGAGTCATATGCTTAACCAACTGAGCGACTCAAACACCCTTGTTTGTTGTTGTTGTTGCTGTTGTTTAAATCTCTCAATTCATCTTCTTAAGAATCTATTGGCTTCTTATATATTTGCTTCTGGTCAATTTCATTTGTAAATAACTGGGACTAATGCCCACTTGGAGACCTAGTTATTTGTTTGTTTACCACCTCAGTTTCCCAACAAGAGGTGGTTCAAAATAGGGGAATAATAATAATAAGGCACAAAGTTCCTCTTCTGCTGCTTTTTGTACCACTGACAACTTCTCTTCCACCGAGACACTGCATCTTCAAAATGACAGCATCAAACTTAGCTTGTCTCTTCTTATGTGACTGGTACTTTCTAAGTGTGAATAGTTTTGGCTCAAGTACTTTTTTTCCTCATTTTTGTCCTCAGACATCTCAGGCTGAAAGGCATGCCACCACCTGTGCGAGTGACGGTTGAAACATCAAGACCTCAACTGTTTTAAGTCACGTCCCAAAGCTGACACAGCTAGATGGTGGTGGCCATGGGAAAAGAATACTAGTATTCTGATTCCTAATTCAGAATTTAGTGCCCCGGCATGAAGCATACCGACACCATACCTTAACTGACAGTCCTGAAAACTTTCTATTAGTGACATATTAAATACACACCTTAAAATTTTTCCTGGGGCGCCCGGGTAGCTCAGTCGGTTGAGCGTCTGACTTCGGCTCAGGTCATGATCTCGCGGTTCATGAGTTCGAGCCCGCGGTGGGCTCTGTGCTGACGGCTCAGAGTCGGGAGCCTGCTTCAGATTCTGTGTGTCCCTCTCTCTCTATGCCCCTCTCCCACTCATGCTCTGTCTCTCTCTGTCTTAAAAATAAATAAAACATTAAAAAAAAATTTCCTTAGTACCAGATATGGCTGCTTCAATTGAAAGGCCATGCTATTCTCCTGGTACAGACACAAGCTGAAGAAGACACCTCTAAATTATCCCTCTCTTCTCTGACTGAGTTCCAATGAGAGGGGTTTTATCTGAGGGGATCATGAACAATGATATTGCTGTTGGTTCCCAATTGGCTTGCATCAGAATCACCTGAAGTGCTTGTTAAAACACAGATGCTGTGCCCCAGCCCAAGTTTCTGATTCAGTAGATCTAGCATAGGCCTTCGGAATGTGCACGTCTAACAAGTCCCCAGATGATCCTGATCCGTTGGTCCTGGAACCATACTTCCAGAACCACCCGTGAAGCTTAATTTTATGGGTCACCTTGACTCAGCCAGGGTCAACTATTATTATTCTGGTCAAATATCCGGTCAAATATTATTCTGGATGTTTCTCTTAGGGTGTTTTTGGATGATATTAACATATACATCGTTGGATAGAATAAAGCAGATTGCCCTCCCTGATATGGATGGGCCTCATCCAATCAGTTGAAGATATAAGTGAAACAAAAAAGGTTGACCTTAAGTAATAGAGAATCCCTTCTTCCTGCCTGCCTTCCAACTGAGACTTTGGCTTTTCCCTACCCTCTGCTCTGGACTGGAATTGACTGCCTTGGGTGTCCAGCTTGCTGACTTACGTTGCAGATCTTGGAACTTGTCAGCCTCTATAATTATATATATTTATACACATCTGTTTCTCTGGAGAACCTGGACTAATACACTGCCACTCTAGAGAACTTGTCCAGGCTGTAATGAATATTGGAATATGAGAGAAGCCGATATGCAGAAAGAGGATGACAGGTTAAAATAAAGACACAAATAATGGAGCCAAGTAAGCAGCAGAGCCAAGGCTTGGGAATACATAAGCTTTCAATTCCTGTGCAAAATATTCTTTTTTTTTTTTTTTCCTCCTCAGCTCTTAGTAAAGTAATCAAAATGACCATTCACTGAATGTGTTTGTCAACCCAGCTGCATTTGAGGGAATTTTTTTTTTCTCGCAGAAGTAAATTGCTCTCTTTAAACAAACCCCTTATCAGCTCCCACCCTAGATTCTTTGAAAAGCATATTGATTATATACCCAGCAGCTGTAAGCATCCAGACTCCCTATCTTCGTGGCTGTGTTCTCTTCCTCCTCCTGCCTCCGCTCACCTTCTCACTCTTGTCTCCACTCAGTCTCTCTTTCCCCTTCCACTAATCACCTTGGGCCACATTACTGGTGTTCTGTCTGTCCCACCGATTTGAGGGCACTTAAGGGTAGAGTCTATGTGTATTTATATTTGGGTTTCCTGTGCTTTGCTGGGGAACTATTCTTGGCAGAGTTTACATGTGCAGGGGATGTGACTGAAAGATTGCTTGGATGAACGTGCTGCCATATGCACCTGCTTATCCTAAACGTAGTGAGTCAATGGAAGTGTGGAGGGATAAACGCACTAGCGAATAAACAAAGATGAGGAAAGCATTGTTATTTACATTTAAATTTTAAGCAAAGGGAGTCAAATTATTGTCATCTTTATAATCTGGAACTTGATTCTTGTAAGTAGGAACTAAGACAATTTGCTTCAATTGTCTCGACCTCAGTGTCCTCAACATAACTTCATCTTCCTTGCATCTTGATTTCCATCTTCTTGATTAGGAGCCATCTAATTCATTTCAGCCCTCCCGTATGGCATAACGTGGGAGATGTTTCATGATGTAGAATTTCTAATGACCACTAAAATACCGCATAGAAACCGTGATAGATCTTAGGAATCTGTGAATCATGCTTTAAAGATTTCTCAAAATCATTAAGGATGCTAACGATGCTGTTATTAGTTCAGAGCAATAAACAGAGATTTGATAAATCAGAGACAGTTGTTCAGAAGGAAAAGCTGAAACGCCAAATTTGAATTTTAAGGTTGATATCTAGGGCTAGATTGTAGGCATTCAGTGGTAGAATATGGCTCTTGGGGTGCATAATGAGATTTTTATGTTGTCTTGTGATACACACTTTGATCTTTCCTTGCCTGAGCACTGAGATATTTAGATGCAACTTACTAAGTGTGTTTCATTCTGAATTCTACCTGAGGTGCCATCATTTCTTGGTCCTAACGGCCTGTTAACAACTTAGGGAGCTCCTTAATGGCTTCTAAACATTTGAGTGTAAACCTTTACTTGCTTATCATAAAAGTAGATCCAAACTAAAACTCAGAAAAACTCCTTTAAGATAGCACATTCACCACTGGTAATACTGTTTTAATGCTTGTATAAAATAGAACTCAATTGCACCCAAAGTATGATCCGCCTACACTCTGGGAATTTATGCAAGCCGAGTTTATGCCTGGAACACTTCACAGCACTCTCCACTTCCCCTACGAGTCTGCTAATCCCCATCACCCACCAGATCCAGTTTAGATCATTTTGAGGTACCACAGAGAACATTACTTGACTTTCAAAAGATGGTAGGTGTCTCTTTATGTTACCTATCTGTCTCTGTATTCCACTCCTTTGATTTCCTGTACACTGACTTTTATCCATGACCAGCCTGGGTGTCCCCAAAGGACAGCTGTGTCCCAGTCACTGCTGTAGTCTCAAGCTGAGTGAGGTGCCCTCAGATAGAAGAGTTTTCAATATTTGTTAACCAGCTCACTGAGTGAATGTCCAAGAAACATTTTAGAGAACCTTCACTGTACTAACTAACCAGACTGCTCAGTATCGAGATGAAAGCTATCTGTTTAGCTTACTTGAAAGTGCTGATGCCTGAATGGAAACAGGTATCTCTATTTCAGTTGGCTTAGTGATTTCATTACAATTCATTTATAACTTCATAAAAATGCTGTTGTGTCCTAAAAAATTTACTGCAACTGGTATACACAGGCACAAACATATTTAGGGTAGAATCTGTATCCAAAAATATCTTATATATTTGACAGTCTACATCTTTTTAGTATTTTCCGTCAAAATGTAATAAAAATGGTAATCAACACGTTAACTAATAATAAGAATCATCTAATTAAAGCAAGAGAATTAATGCACTGGTGAGACTCACAGAGGAATAGAAATTGGCTCTATTGGCATAAAAACATTCCAGTTGGAGAATTGTGGTATTCTTCAGTACTTAGTTTGGATATATATTCATTTCCAGCATAGACTTCTGGAGAATGAGGAAACTGATCAGACATAGCTCAGGGAAAATGGGGGCTCAGAGTAAATCAGTTCTCAATTAGCGATAAGTTGTCAAAAGTTAACAATGGAAATGAAAATAATAATGGAGTACAGGTAGAGAGATCTCAGCCACACTCGAAACTCCAGACAAATGTACAACGGTAGGATGTATGCTAGAATGTATTGCTTTTGTTTACTGATGAATGGGTCACGTTTAAAATTTATGTAAACCAAGTGGGCAGCTGTTCAATTTGCTTATCTCCATTCCATTTAAATCCTCAGGCAATGAAGAAATAAAAGTTTTAAGACAAAACCAAAAAATGGGGGGGGGGGGAGTTTACTACCTGATAAGACCAGAGCCAAGCTTAAACCTGTCCTCATATTTATTTATTTTTTGATTTTATAAAGATCTTTTTTAACTATTGAGGTATAACTGGCATATAATATTAGTTCTAGGTATATAATATAGTGATTTGATATTTGCATATGTCACAAAATGGTCACCACAATAAGTGTAGGTAACCATCTGTCATCTTACAAACCTTACAGTTAATACAGTGTTATTGAATTTTGTCTGTTCTCCTTCTGCATCCTGCACTATCCATTTAAAAAGCATCATTTGTGGGGTACCTGGGTGGCTCAGTCAGTTAAGCGTCCGACTTCGGCTCAGGTCATAATTTCACCGTCTGTGAGTTTGAGCTCCACGTCGGGCTCTGTGCTGACAGCTCAGGGCCTGGAGCCCGCTTCACATTCTGTGTCTCCGTCTCTCCCTATCCTCCCTCATTCTCACTCTGCCTCTCTCTCTCTCTCTCTCTCTCAGAAATAAATAAGCATTAAAAAATATTTTTAAAAAGCATCATTTGCATTTACAGGTGGATAGAGAAATCATCCAAAAAGATCCTGTTTGAAAACACATTTTTTTTTAATTTAAATTTTAGTTATTTAACATACAGTGCAATATTGGTTTCTGGAGTAGAATTCAATGATTCATCATTTACGTACAACATCCAATGTTCATCATAATTTCCCTCTTTAATATCCATCAGCCATCTAGCCCATCTCCCACCCACCTCTCTCTATCAACCTTCAGTTTGTTCTCTATCTTTAAGAGTCTCCTGTGGTTTGTGTCCCCTCTCTCCACTCTCCCCGCCTCTTCCCATACATTATTCTGCTTTGTTTCTTAAATTCCACATATGAATGAAATCATATGGCATTTGTCTTTCTTTGACTGACGTATTTTGCTTAGAATAATACTCTCTAGCTCCATCCACGTCATTACAAATGGTAAGATTTCATTCTTTTGGATGGCTGAATAATATTCCATTATATATATACATATATAATTTATATGTATATAAATACATACAATTTATATGTATATATATGTATGTGTATATATATGTATATATATGTATATGTACATATGTCTGTATATATATATATATATATATATATATATATATTTATATATACACCATATCTTCTTTATCCATTCATCAGTCGATGGACATTTGGATTCTCTCCATAGTTTGGCTACTGTTGATAATGCTGCTATAAACATTGGGGTGCATGTACCCCTTTAAATCTGTATTTCTATATTGTTTGGGTAATTGCTGTATCATAGGGTAGTTCTATTTTTAGTGTTGAGAAACCTCCATACTGTTCTTCAGAGTGGCTGTACTAGTTTGCATTCCCATCAACAGTGCCAGAGGGGGAAACTTTTAGTTCTCCCTTTCAGTTGCCTTTTAGTTATGTTGCTTGTTTCCTTCACTGTGCAGAGGCCTTTTATCTTGATGAGGTCCCAATACTTCTTTTGCTTTTGTTTCCCTTGTCTCCAGTGATGTTTCTAGTAAGTTGCTGGGGCTGAAGTCAAAGAGGTTGCTGCCTATTTTCTCCTGGAGGATTTTGGATGGTTTACTGTCTCACATTTAGGTCTTTCATCCTTTTGGAATTTATTTTTGTGTCTGGTGGAAGAAAGTGGTTCAAGTTCATTGTGCATTTTGCTGTCCAGTTCTCCATTTGCTAAAGAGACTGTCTTTTTCCATTGGATCCTCTTTTCTGCTTTGTTGTAGATGAGTTGACCATGTAGTTGTGGGTCCATTTCTGGGTTTTCTATTATGTTTATGTTGCATTGATCTCTGTGTCTATTTTTGTGCCTGTACCATTTTGTCCTGATAACTACAGCTTTTTACTATAGCTTGAAATCTGGAAATCATGATGCCTCCAGTTTCATGTTTCTTTATCAGGATTGCTTTCTCTATTTGGGTTCTTCTGTTGTTCCATACAGATTTTAGGAGTATTTGTCCTATCTCAGTGAAGAATGCTGGTGGTATTTTGATGGGGATTGCCTTGGGAGGTATAGACATTTTAACAATGCTTGTTCTTCCATTCCATGAGCGTGGAATGCTTGTCCATTTCCTTGTGTCCTTTCCAATTACTTTTATAAGTGTTCTATACTTTTCAGAGTACAGATCTTTTACCTCTTTGGTTTGCTTTATTCCTAGGTATCTAATTATTTTTTGTACAATTGCAAATGAGATCTATTCCTTGATTTCTTTTTTGCTGCTTTATCACTGGTGTATAGAATTTACACAACAGATTTCTGCACGTGTTGATTTTGTATTCTGGAACTTTGCTGAATTAATATTAGTTCTAACAAGTATTTGATGGAGTCTTTGAGGTTTTCTACATAGAGTATTACATCCTCTGCAAACAGTGAATGTTTGATTTCTTTTTGCTGATTTGTATGCCTTTCATTTCTTTTTGTTGTATGATTGCTGAAGCTAAGATTTCCAGTACTATGTTAAATAATAATAGTGAGTTGGACATCCCTGTCTTGTTCCTGATCATAGGGGAAAGACTCATTTTTTTTTTTTTTCCCATTGAGGGTGATATTAGATGTGGGTCTTTCATATATGGCCTTTATGATGTTGACTTTTGTTCCATCTATCCCTACTTTGTTTGTTTGTTTTTATCAAGTATGGATGTTGCATTTTGTCAAATGCTTTTTCTGGATCTATTGACAGGATCATGTGGTTGCTATCCTTTCTTTTATTAATGTGGTGTAACATGTTGATTGATTTGTGAATATTGAACCAGCCCTGTAGCCCAGGAGTAAATCCCATTTGATCATAGTGAATCATTCTTTTAATGTACTATTGAATTTGATTTCCTAGTATTTTATTGAAGATTTTTTCATCCATGTTCATCAGGGATATAGGCCTGTAATTCTCCTTTTCAGTGGGGTCTTAATCTGTTTTTGGAATCAAAGTAATGCTGGCTTTGTAGAATGAGATTGGAAGTTTTCCTTCCTTTTCTTTTCTTTTCTTTTCTTTTCTTTTCTTTTCTTTTCTTTTCTTTAACAGTTTGAGAAGACTAGGTATTGGCTCTTCTTTAAATGTCTGGTGGAATTACCCTAGGAAGGATGCTGGCCCTGGACTTTTGTTTGTTGGGAAATTTTTTATTATTATTTCAATTTCATTGCTCGTTATGGGTCTATTAAAATTATCTACCTTTTTTTCCTGTTTTGGTTTTGGTAGTTGGCAAGTTTCTAGGAATTTGTCCATCTCTTCCAGATTTCCCAGTTTGTTGGCATATATATATATATATATATATATATATATATGTATA
>NW_024412445.1:7187261-7188333 GCF_014898765.1 Herpailurus yagouaroundi | reverse complement strand
AATTTTATTAATTCTTTCAAAGAACAAGCTTTTAGAGTCATTGATCTGTTCCACTGTTTTCATTTGTTCGTTTTTGGTTTTGTTTCTATATCTTTTATTTCTGCTCTAATCTTTATTATTTTGCTTCTTCTTCTGGCTTTAGGATGATTATCCTAATCATTGAATAATCAATCACCCCTTTTGCGTCCCTGGTTTCCTTCAGAACCCTGTGTTCACCCAGCCTGTGTCCTTACCATTTTTTCTCATAGAAAACACTAGAAAAGTTTTATAAGGGGGAAATTACCCAATTATATAGTTTAAGTAGTTCATAGAGAGGACACTGACAGAAAACAATAAAAGATAGAAATGTATCATGGTCTAAGTGACATTCCAACACATGTAGTCTTTACAGCCAACTTCCCTAAGGAATGATCCCCACTGGGTTTTAATTCAGTCGGGTACTGGTTTTGGTTGGCTCTGAGCGGTGGTCATAAGGTGGCCATAAGGTCAGAAGTGGCTAGACTAACAACGTGAAGGGGATTACATTAGACCAGTGAGGAGGAAACCTCACATGGGAGTCTTACAATTGGCAGCTGTCCCAGTCACTTAGGTGGCTATTCTGTTTCCAAGTCAGACAACTTTGTATGAAGATAAGCACAAAGAGAAGGCATCAAGTTTCTGGGTCTTATCACCATTCTGGCCAATACTAACTTCCAGCCAAAAGGCAGGCTTTCCCCTCCCTATAGAGTAGCCTTGGCTAAAGGATTGCAGCCTGAGCAATCAATGTGAAAGTGTGCTAATAGACCATATTTCTTGAAAAGCCCCTGAAGTGAAAGTAAGGGAAAAGAAAAGAAAACATTCATCAAGTTTGCACTGAGGCTCAAGTTCCAGAGAATACTCAACCCACATGTTTGGATGCCATATGACATAAAATCCTGGGATGTAGAACTACAGCTAAGAAAGAATTCTTGAGATGTTTTCAGTGAAATAGGTGATTTTATTAAAGTACCGACAGGACCTGGGGTTGTGACGGGTGATTGATTATATACTTTCAAGTTGGGAGGGGCTAGGGATAGTGTAAGTCACTAAGGAA
>NW_024412445.1:7052358-7186861 GCF_014898765.1 Herpailurus yagouaroundi | reverse complement strand
CCCTTTCAGTTGCCTTTTAGTTATGTTGCTTGTTTCCTTCACTGTGCAGAGGCCTTTTATCTTGATGAGGTTCCAATACTTCTTTTGCTTTTGTTTCCCTTGTCTCCAGTGATGTTTCTAGTAAGTTGCTGGGGCTGAAGTCAAAGAGGTTGCTGCCTATTTTCTCCTGGAGGATTTTGGATGGTTTACTGTCTCACATTTAGGTCTTTCATCCATTTGGAATTTATTTTTGTGTCTGGTGGAAGAAAGTGGTTCAAGTTCATTGTGCATTTTGCTGTCCAGTTCTCCATTTGCTAAAGAGACTGTCTTTTTCCATTGGATCCTCTTTTCTGCTTTGTTGTAGATGAGTTGACCATGTAGTTGTGGGTCCATTTCTGGGTTTTCTATTATGTTTATGTTGCATTGATCTGTGTGTCTATTTTTGTGCCTGTACCATTTTGTCCTGATAACTACAGCTTTTTACTATAGCTTGAAATCTGGAAATCATGATGCCTCCAGTTTCATGTTTCTTTATCAGGATTGCTTTCTCTATTTGGGTTCTTCTGTTGTTCCATACAGATTTTAGGAGTATTTGTCCTATCTCAGTGAAGAATGCTGGTGGTATTTTGATGGGGATTGCCTTGGGAGGTATAGACATTTTAACAATGCTTGTTCTTCCATTCCATGAGCGTGGAATGCTTGTCCATTTCCTTGTGTCCTTTCCAATTACTTTTATAAGTGTTCTATACTTTTCAGAGTACAGATCTTTTACCTCTTTGGTTTGCTTTATTCCTAGGTATCTAATTATTTTTTGTACAATTGCAAATGAGATCTATTCCTTGATTTCTTTTTTGCTGCTTTATCACTGGTGTATAGAATTTACACAACAGATTTCTGCACGTGTTGATTTTGTATTCTGGAACTTTGCTGAATTTTTTTTTTTTAATTTTTTTTTTCAACGTTTATTTATTTTTGGGACAGAGAGAGACAGAGCATGAACGGGGGAGGGGCAGAGAGAGAGGGAGACACAGAATCGGAAACAGGCTCCAGGCTCCAAGCCATCAGGCAGAGCCTGACGCGGGGCTCGAACTCCCGGACCGCGAGATCGTGACCTGGCTGAAGTCGGACGCTTAACCGACTGCGCCACCCAGGCGCCCCTCTGGAACTTTGCTGAATTAATATTAGTTCTAACAAGTATTTGATGGAGTCTTTGAGGTTTTCTACATAGAGTATTACATCCTCTGCAAACAGTGAATGTTTGATTTCTTTTTGCTGATTTGTATGCCTTTCATTTCTTTTTGTTGTATGATTGCTGAAGCTAAGATTTCCAGTACTATGTTAAATAATAATAGTGAGTTGGACATCCCTGTCTTGTTCCTGATCATAGGGGAAAGACTCATTTTTTTTTTTCCCATTGAGGGTGATATTAGATGTGGGTCTTTCATATATGGCCTTTATGATGTTGAGTTTTGTTCCATCTATCCCTACTTTGTTTGTTTGTTTTTATCAAGTATGGATGTTGCATTTTGTCAAATGCTTTTTCTGCATCTATTGACAGGATCATGTGGTTGCTATCCTTTCTTTTATTAATGTGGTGTAACATGTTGATTGATTTGTGAATATTGAACCAGCCCTGTAGCCCAGGAGTAAATCCCATTTGATCATAGTGAATCATTCTTTTAATGTACTATTGAATTTGATTTCCTAGTATTTTATTGAAGATTTTTTCATCCATGTTCATCAGGGATATAGACCTGTAATTCTCCTTTTCAGTGGGGTCTTAATCTGTTTTTGGAATCAAAGTAATGCTGGCTTTGTAGAATGAGATTGGAAGTTTTCCTTCCTTTTCTTTTCTTTTCTTTTCTTTTCTTTTCTTTTCTTTTCTTTTCTTTTCAACAGTTTGAGAAGACTAGGTGTTGGCTCTTCTTTAAATGTCTGGTGGAATTACCCTAGGAAGGATGCTGGCCCTGGACTTTTGTTTGTTGGGAAATTTTTTATTATTATTTCAATTTCATTGCTCGTTATGGGTCTATTAAAATTATCTACCTTTTTTTCCTGTTTTGGTTTTGGTAGTTGGCAAGTTTCTAGGAATTTGTCCATCTCTTCCAGATTTCCCAGTTTGTTGGCATATATATATATATATATATATATATATATATGTATACATATATATATACGTATATATATATATTATACTATTCTCCTATAATCATTTGTATTTCTGTGGAGTTGGTTGTGCTCTCTCCTCTTTTATTCATGATTTTATCTATCTAAGTTTATTCTCTTTTCTTTTAAATAAGTCTGGCCAGGGGGTTATCAATTTTATTAATTCTTTCAAAGAACAAGCTTTTAGAGTCATTGATCTGTTCCACTGTTTTCATTTGTTCGTTTTTGGTTTTGTTTCTATATCTTTTATTTCTGCTCTAATCTTTATTATTTTGCTTCTTCTTCTGGCTTTAGGATGATTATCCTAATCATTGAATAATCAATCACCCCTTTTGCGTCCCTGGTTTCCTTCAGAACCCTGTGTTCACCCAGCCTGTGTCCTTACCATATTTTCTCATAGAAAACACTAGAAAAGTTTTATAAGGGGGAAATTACCCAATTATATAGTTTAAGTAGTTCATAGAGAGGACACTGACAGAAAACAATAAAAGATAGAAATGTATCATGGTCTAAGTGACATTCCAACACATGTAGTCTTTACAGCCAACTTCCCTAAGGAATGATCCCCACTGGGTTTTAATTCAGTCGGGTACTGGTTTTGGTTGGCTCTGAGCGGTGGTCATAAGGTGGCCATAAGGTCAGAAGTGGCTAGACTAACAACGTGAAGGGGATTACATTAGACCAGTGAGGAGGAAACCTCACATGGGAGTCTTACAATTGGCAGCTGTCCCAGTCACTTAGGTGGCTATTCTGTTTCCAAGTCAGACAACTTTGTATGAAGATAAGCACAAAGAGAGGGCATCAAGTTTCTGGGTCTTATCACCATTCTGGCCAATACTAACTTCCAGCCAAAAGGCAGGCTTTCCCCTCCCTATAGAGTAGCCTTGGCTAAAGGATTGCAGCCTGAGCAATCAATGTGAAAGTGTGCTAATAGACCATATTTCTTGAAAAGCCCCTGAAGTGAAAGTAAGGGAAAAGAAAAGAAAACATTCATCAAGTTTGCACTGAGGCTCAAGTTCCAGAGAATACTCAACCCACATGTTTGGATGCCATATGACATAAAATCCTGGGATGTAGAACTACAGCTAAGAAAGAATTCTTGAGATGTTTTCAGTGAAATAGGTGATTTTATTAAAGTACCGACAGGACCTGGGGTTGTGACGGGTGATTGATTATATACTTTCAAGTTGGGAGGGGCTAGGGATAGTGTAAGTCACTAAGGAACTTTGGAAGCAAGGTTTTCAGGACCTTGAAGGGGCTAGCTATTGTTAGGAATGGGTCATTTATTACTATCTAATAAATCGTTAGTCATGGGACCCTTCAGATGTACATCCGTCCCCCGCCTCCTTCCCCGAGGTTCCCTACCCTACATTCGGGGGGGGGGTAGAGATAAAGGACATTTCCAAAGAAATTTCTATATGTTAAAGTAGACCTAGCATCCTTGGAGGTTGGGATAATGTTATGCTAAGATTGCCTTTTGCCCTTAGCAATGTGTCTGTCTCCAGGACTTGTGTCTTGTGGGTAAGTTGTAAGAAAATTAAGTTTTATCTTTTCCCAATGTTCCACACATCACTTCTTCCTTGTATATCATATCCGTATTTTATCCACTGGTTGGAATAGGGTTCTGGAGCAGGAATAATTAAGATTAGATGACATGGTTTATTGAATTCCGTGTTTCAAAGTCATATAATTTTTTGGTACCCAGTATACATTAGTAGGAAGTGTAAAACTACATTTTATCTGAGTTCTTAGAAACTTGCACTTCCTTCTTCTGTACAATGATTTCGGTCTACTGAACTAGAACCTATAAATTTGTTCTCTTTAATTCAGAATTTATACCAATTCTAATAACATAATGAAAACAAGGCAAACAAATGTTCTAAAAAGCAGGATTTTCCTAGTACATAAATCACAAATCGATCATCACAAATGCAAGATGTTACATGACATTTTGAAAACACAGTTGGGTGTTTAAAAATATTTACCAGATCAGTCTTTTTCCCAAACTAGATGATACATGCTTTGGAGAGTAGCATGAGGCTTAATTTGCTGTTTTTAGTGGAATACTCTCTATGAAGTAGGAAAACCCAAAACAGTTGTTATCATAGTAGAGTGATATAAAAGAATGCAAAAATCCCTTAGTGCTCAGGAGTTGGGACAAAGACCAAATTCTATATTATGCAGCAAGAACATAGAAGCTGGAAGGGTGCAGGACACTCCAGAATGTGTCAGTTTGACCTAAAGAGTATTTCAAGTTAAAAGTTATGGCAACCAAGCAGATGCAGCAAAAGCTCTCTGACTCCCCAGCTGCCTCAACTTATATTGGAAGGAAGAGCCTCTGCTAGGAAAACAGCTAGTTTTCTAACAAGGGATCCTCCTCTACCTAAGGAACCCACCTGCATGATAGGGCAACCTTGTTTTTCCAAACATCTCCTTTCACCTTCTTGCTAATGCACTTCCTCATCTTTGTATCCTCAGACCTACCCCTCTCCCAGCTCATATAAGCTTCCTGCTGCCTCATTGTCTTTGGAATCTCATGAGAGACATATGCCTATTAAATTAGATTTTTTCCTGTTAATCTGCCTCATGTTAAGTTGGTTCTAAGTCCAATTGGAAGGACCGCAGGGCAAAGGAAGGTCTTCCTCCCCACCAGGTCCACAAGCCTATATTAAAAAAGAAAGAACCCAAATGAATCACCTAACTTACCACCTTAACAGCACTGAAAAAGAACCAACCAAAATATGGAGCAGGCAGAAAGAAGTAATAAAGATTAGAGTGGAAAGTAATGAAAGGAAGACTAGAAAAACAACAGATAATCAGTATTACCCAAATCCCATTCTTTGAATAGATTAACCAACTGACAAGGCATTAGCTAAATTTGTTAAGAAGTAGAGAAAATAAAATTCACTGCAGTCAGGAATGGAAGGAGAGTGGACATGGCTTTTAATATTATGGAATATTATGGGAAAAAAGAGGATTGTAAATTAAATATGAATAACATTATGCTAAAATTAAATAACTTAGATGAAAGGAAAAAAATTCTAGAAAGACAGAGTATGAAGACTGACTCATAAGGGGTACCTAGGTGGCTCAGTCGGTTAAGCATCCGACTTGAGCTCTTGAGCTCAGGTCATGATCTCACAGCCCGTGAGTTTGAGCTCCGCGTCGGGCTCTTTGCTGACAGCTCAGAGCCTGGAGCCTGCTTCAGATCCTGTGTCTCCCTCTCTCTCTGTTCCTCCCCTGCTCGTGCTCTGTCTCTCTCTGTCTCTCAAAATTGAATAAACAATAAAAAAAAAATTTTTTTAAAGAAAAGAATAAAAAAAAGAAAACTGACTCAGAGTAGACCTACACCAAGTAAATAGATTGAATTAATAATTTTAAAACTTCTAACAAAGAGGCCCTGAGTGGCTCAGTTGGTTAAACGTCAGACTTCAGCTCGGATCATGATTTCAAGTTTCGTGAATTCAAGCCCCTCATCGGGCTCTACGCTGTCAGTGCAGAGCCTGCTTTAGATCTTCAGCCTCCCTCTCTCTCTCTGCGCCTCCCACCACTAGCACTCAAAGGAAGAAGAAAGAAAGAAAGAAAGAAAGAAAGAAGAAAGAAAGAAAAAGAAAGAAAGAAAGAAATTTGAAAAATAATTTAAAAAAGAAAATAAAACTTCTAGCAAGTATAAGCTCAGTGCCAAATGGCTTCACTGGCAAATTAAGGAAGAAAAAAAGAAAAATTCATAAATTCTTCTTGTAAAAAACACAAGAGGAGCAGGGCACCTGGGGAGCTCAGTCAGTTAAGTGTCCGACTTGGGCTCAGGTCATGATCTCACAGTTTGTGGGTTCGAGCCCCGCATCAGGCCCTGTGCTGACAGCTCAGAGCCTGGAGTCTACTTCAGATTCTGTGTCTCCCTCTTTCTCTGCCCTTCCCCGGCTCACACTCTGTCTCTATCTCTCAAAAATGAATAAACGTTAAGAAAACATTAAAAATAAAACAACAACACACAAGAAGAGGTAATACTCCCCAACTCATTCTCTCAGATCAGTAAACAGATATCACAGAAAGGACAGCTAAAGATTAATACCTCTTATAAATATGAACATTAAAATCTTTAGGAAAATACTAGCAAACTGAATGCAGAAAACAGATTATACACCCTCATCAGATGAAAATTATTCCAGGGATACAACGTCAACAGAACACCTGATGTATTATTTGACGTATTAATTTATGTACTGCACATATCATTACAATGAAGGGGGAAGAAAGCATGAACATATTAGACACAGAAAAATCATTTGGCAAAATTCAGCATCTTGTTTATATAAATTATATAAAAATTCTACAATGAGCACATCTATGGAGGAAGAATTCACGTTAGCAGTTTCCTGGTGCTGAGGGCTGGCTGGGAGGTGGAAATTAAAATGTAGTGAGTATTCAATGCAAAGTAGTTTCTTTTGGGAAAGAAACATAAAAATGTTTCAAACAAATTCTATTATATTGTAATAGAATCTGCTTAGTAAGATGGGCAGGATTTTATAATCTATTTCAGCTACCATATTAAATTTAGCATAGCACACAAGTCATGTAAGAAATTTAATTGAATCTAATAAATCTCTTAGTTTCTCAGTTGAAAATATCCCCAAATGACGTGCTTTTCATGTCCAAACTTAAATGTTATTTTGCTCTACAGAACTCAGTATCTATATTTTTCCTTCATATTAAGGAGAAAAAAAATCATTTACTTAATAGCAGAGTTTCCTTTATTTTAATAAATACAAATGTATGTAATCCTATTATTATTAAAGAAATTATGTATTTTTAAACTAGATAGTCTATCAAGAAAAATGTTATAAATTATGAAATCTTTAACTTTGGATGCATGAAAGAAAAAAAGACTTAAGTGTTTATTAGAACAAAAACTATATATATTTTCTTCTCAGAAAAAATATATTTACTATCATAGCAGTATTTTTTATTTGTATTATATTATATTTGTTTTTTATTTGTATTATATTATAGTTACTTTTCCTTTATAATGGGTAATAGAATAATGAAATGTAAAAATTGTGGAAATAATTCTCTAAAGCTTACTCTCCATCTGTAATTGACACATATTCCGAAAAAAAAAGATAGTTTACAACCACACACAGAAAAATTAATATCCTTTATGCAGTTTCATTTCATCTACCAAACATATTTTTGCTTTGTGTATACATAATAATCAACAATAACTCTGTAGAACCAAAACAAATATATTGTAGTCAGTAAAAATTAGCTCCAATTTAATTAGATTTTCAGTAATAAAATAAGCCCGAGTTTTGTAAATTTAAAGGAAGTAATCGCAATACGTGATGCACCATATTAATTAGTTTTTTTGATGTTTATTATATTTCTAAAATTATGCCTTTACTGTAAACGTGCAAGATGAAAGCAAAACAAAATTCATCTTTTATACCTTGAAAGGGTGAAATTAAACTGTCAAGACTAAAATAAAACACCTAAATTCAAAAATTCTCTAATTTTCCTATCTTCTAACCAAATGAAATGTCCTTTTATTATTTGCATTAATTAAAATACATTTGCTGAACACGTGTATTAGTTGCCACGGACGTTCCAAGAACGGTGCTCATATATAAATGAGCAACTAAGATAGATTTTCTGCAAATTGGGAATGTTGGTTACAATTTATGTTTATGATTTATTTTCTTCATCTAATAGAAGCAATAATGATATTTCAACATGTTTTGTTATGGAACAGTTACCTGTAACATGAGGTACTTTGAATTTAGCTCAAATCTTTTACTATTGTTTTGAAAATAAGCCTAAAAGAGAAAAAATTGCTGTCAGTTAAAAAACTGGGAATATTGGGGCACATGGGTGGCTCAGTTGGTTAAGCTTCAGACCTTTGGTTTTGGCTCAGGTCACCATCTCATGGTTTGTGGGTTCAAGCCCAACAACACTGCCCCCTCATGGCAAACCCTGATTGAAATTCTCTGTCTGAGAATTTCGCTCTGCTTATCTCCCTTTGTGCTCTGTATTTAACAATAAATAAATAAACATTTCCTTCTTTTTTTTTTTTTGAACTGGGACTATTAAAATGTCTTATAAAATCACTCTTAATTTGATTCATATTGAAGTAGATTGGAAAACTTTATTTTGCTAATCTCTGAAACTCTTTTCAGTCCTATAAAATCTTGCACACAGCACGACATTTTGAAATTGTCCATTTAGCACATGGTTTTGAAAATATGTCTCGCTCCTATAACTTATCTTCTAAATATATAGCAGAAACTGCCTGTTCACCGTTAGATCCCAGTTACTTAGCACGGTGTTTGGCATATATTTAGCTTTCAATAGTATTTAAGAGATAAAGAATGACCATGTTCAATACCTTCCTTGGCTTTGTTTTGTAAGTGAAGGAGGGCCCGCATGCCTGATGCAGAGCCAACCCAAACATTGGGCTTTGCAACCAAAGAAGAAGTTTACCTAGCAAGGCACTGAAGGGAGAAGGGAGAAAAATCTCAAACCCACCTTGAGTATTTGTGGGACTCTTGAGTATTTGTGGGATTTTAGGGAGAGCATGGGTGAAAATGAGGCAATTGTTAATCTACTCAGGGGCACTAATCATGGCGCTTCTTCACATGTGGCATGGTCAAAAGATGGTGGCATTGACGTGATCAGGGGGTCGAGATTTCAGGCTGCTGGAGGTCAAAAGGTCACCTATCAGACTCCTGCGCAGGCCCAGGTAGGTGGGTGGTCTCAACCTGTCTGAACTGTTGGACATGAGGTTCTTAGGTCTTTCTTAGTTCTGGCCAGCTGCGTCACAAGCACGCTTTTGAATAGTTTATTGTGAGTAGGAGCTGGGCCTTAGGTTATGGTTTACTTTTTTACTAGTACACTAAAGATAAAGTGACTAATTTAGCCTTGTTTTAAGTAGATTAAAAGTAAAGCTTTAATGGGATAGCACCGGTTCCCGTTTTAGCTAAAAAGCAGAAACATCCTAGAATTTCTGAAATAATCTTGGTTTTAATAATATGTAATGATATTTCTAGATGGATGTTATCTTTACTATTTAATACTTTTATTAATCCTTGATTAGCTGGATGTTTCATTTTTTTTTTCTAATGGCCCAGAAAATGCAAACTCTAAATCAAATCATTGGAATCTTAGAAAAAAAAAATTGTTTATTATATCCCCTAGACCATTTGGTTGCTTTTTCTTTATCTTCAATAACATCTGTCATTTCCATAAGCATACAGGTACATCAGGCACGAGGTCCTGCTAACATTCACTTGCTCTTAATAAATCCTTATCAAAACTTTGGTATGATTGTGTGAGAAAACACTTTTAAGTTTCATGCTTAAAACCTTTGTTTATTTGTGATCTTCAGGTATCTTTTTGCTTTTCTAGTAGATACAATATGTGATTGGCATAATTGTCCACATTTAATAGCTGGGGAAACTGAAGTTCCCAGAAACAGTTATGACTCTTGAAATCAGGGACTGGCAAGTGTCATATCTGTGTCAGCCCAAATTTGAATGTCAATGTACCTACAGTGTCTTCCTTACCATTACCTTATAGGAGATACGTAAAGATGATTAAAGATGAAACCACATTTGTCCATATGTCCAATGGATTTCAGGCAATGTTTATAGTTTATAGGGATTAGAAGGTATTCAGGGTGGGTTGTATTATCTACCCCATAGTTAAAATCTTGTTTGTCTTAAAATAATTTAGATATTATTTTTCTGTCTTGGAATTTTCAGTGTGTGAATAGAACACAACATGAGTGATTAAATAGAAGGCTTTTGATTAATTTGATTGATGTAGACAGATAATTAATACCCAACTAAGTCTTATCTCCTTCCACCACTTAAGACAGATGGGTTTCTCAATCACCAAGACATCATTCATCATCAGTAGTCAGTATGTGTTAATTAAAATCAGGGGCTGTGGAGTGTCAGACAAACACATATTCTTTTCTTATTAGGTTGCAAGATAAAGGGTGGAGTACTGTCTCAAAATATTAGAATCTGTGAGATATCTTATAGTTTATGTGTCACTGTGAAGAGGATACGATAAACAGAAACTTTCTGGAAAACCCAGGATTACAATTTCCTTACTTACTGAGAAAACATTGAAGTATAATTTAGCAGATTTTGGTTATAAATTAAGCCTTCTAAAGTCACATTTTCTAATAAATGTAATCCAGAAATCATATTATATCACCCTGCAATTTGCAAATAAAGAAAGTTGACTCAGGACTTACATTTCTTGCTCTGTGTGAACTCTACTATTTTGCAAGATTTCTGCTGTAAATACACCTTGCATTGCTGTGGTTATGAACTAGGGCATTGAATTTACCCATATTTCCAAACAAGATGGTGCTAAATTCAAAGTGATGCTTCTTATTTTGTATAGTGAAACATCCATCATCATTATCATTAGCACGGATTTATAACTGTATAGATAAAAATGATTGAACAAATCTTTTCCCTCTAATTTCCTAACTCTTAATGTTTTTATACCATCTTTGATGTATAATTTTTCATGACTACAATTATAACACCGTTCCATCTTTTTGTGAGTGTACTCTTTTTAAATACATATTTAAGTGCTCAATATAAGAAAGTGATAGAACCCAAGCTTCTGTGCTTGAAGGGGTTGGGAGGGCAGGGCATCAGTGTCTCTTTCCACTTAATAGTTGTATTAACCAATGGTCTGCCCCCACCTTTGGAACCTGGAGGAAGCTTTACATCCACAAAACCCCAAGAGTTTTCATAGCACGTTGACGTTTGCCTACATAAAGTCATAATAATTCATGGTAAAGCTATAAGGTGATTTTCTTAAGTCATTGAATTACAGGCAGTCTACTGTAACAATACCCAAACCACAATGGTTTAATAAAGTAAACACTTATTTTATTAAACAGTCATCTAGGGATCCCACAAATGCTATTGCTTACATGTCACGAAAGCCTCTACAGGAGGCTGGGGAAATGTCTTTGATTAGTTCCTGACTTTACCTTTTATAGCTCCAGGGGGAGGCCCTTGCTTACCCACTCTCCACTCTGGACTTGTTTGGAAGTGGTTATTGATATGCATGCTTTCTGAGGAGCTGTGGAGTTTCACAGTTGTCCTCCTGCTATAGCCAGAAGACTGGAATGTTGTTTTAAACTTGACAGAGCAAAGAATTTTTAGTCCAGCTTCCTGTCATTGCCATCAGATAACTAACTGTGTCAATAAACACAACCAAGTTTCTTTCAAGACACAATTACAGCCTTGATTTTACGTCTTTGTTTTGTTGTTCTTGTTGTTGTTTTTGTTTGTTTGTTTACTTCAATGTGTTGTGTTCTCTCTCTCCTTCTCTCTCTTTCCCTCTCTCCCTCCCCTTCAATTCAGTGGAGTCTACCAAAAGCAAACAGCCTTTTCAACCCTTCAAAGCCATGGATTATCTCTCATTCTTGCCCTGAAATGAGCCACTCCTTCCTATGTGCATATCTTTTATAGCTTGTCTTGCCAAATGCAAATCCAAAATTTTGCCGAACATAGCATCCATGTCCAGTCATTCTGTTTTCTGTTTTCATTTATCCGTTTTCTGGTGCCTGCTGTCCCCCACAATGTGCCATGTCATGTATTTTTGGTAGTTTTGTAAACAACATTACTTAGTGTGACATTCTAGAAATCAGACAGTGTACAACACGTTCAGACATCTCATCTCTCTAATAAAACCAAGAGTTTCCTTAATTTGGGAATTTATGGATAGCAAAAAACAAAAAAGAAAGAAAAAAGAAAAACAAGAAAAACAAGAGGAAAAAAATGTTCCGTTAAGAATAATCAAATGAGAATTAAGTCGGAATAATGATATGATATTTACAATTCTGCAAACTGTATCCAAATACTATGGCAAACACTTGAAATACGCTTTCTTATTTCACCCTAATGAATTTATACGCATGTACAGTGAGATTTATTTTACAAACAGAGAAATTAAATCTCAGTTTAATAAAGACATTTACTTGGGATCCCACACTGATAAACTTTCTTGTTTCTTGTTAATGATTTTTCTTTTGAAGAACGTTGCTTCCTTTCAATTATCATTACAAGCTGTTGTGAATTCGATTTGAAATTCTGGTAGGTAGAATTCTAAGATAATCCCCATGACTCCTATGTTAATCTTTTCTTTCTTTCTTTCTTTCTTTCTTTCTTTCTTTCTTTCTTTCTCTCTTTCTTCTTTCTTTCTTTCTTTCTTTCTTTCTTTCTTTCTTTCTTTTCTGCATTTTATTATCATTTGACATTTTGGAAATCTTGCTGACTAGGGACACACAGCCCCTCCCAGAGTTAGTTATTTCTTAGAAGTAATAAATAAGTCGTTTGACAATATGCTTTCATATACAAACCAAGCAATTTAAAGTGTATATTTCTAACCACCTCCAGTTTGTAACTCACACACACCAAGCCATTATTTCCTGTGCCTTAAATCACCCCAGAGCCAGGTCCTAATCAACTAGAGCCTGTCTCTGTAGTCCAGAGTTCACCAGAATCATTAAACTATCCACCTGTAAACCTACTCAGTTGACTGAACAGCCTTGCTCTTTTTTTTCCCCCAGAAAATACAGCAAAGTTTCTGAGCGTGTCTTCTCATCCCATCTGCCTCCCTGCCATCGTTGGTGCTTCCGTACATCACCCAGTGTGGCATGGCATGCCTCCCTTCTCCTGGGAACTGTAATAGATGGTCGTTTCAATGGCCTTGACCTCAGTCACCTCTATAAATTAAAATATCATGGGCACAGCGAGACAACCTTTGTACGTGAAAGGGATGAGGGAACACGATGAGATCTCACTCCTTTGCTTCTACTGTGTGACACAGTGCAGAGAAAAATATCCTGGGGAGGCATGACATCATCAGATGGCCACTGTAAAGCAGTGTTTTCTTCAGCTGATTAACAAAAAGGAACTCAGAGAGACAGGCTATGGAAGAGAGCAAACATCCACGTTGCGAATTGCCTTTGGGGGTCAAGTGTCAAAGAACTGTGGGTGGCCTCTAGGAGCTGAGAGTGGTCCCTGGGCAATGTCTAGCATGAAAAGAGGGATCTCAGTCCTACCTCCACAAGGATATGAATCCTGACAAAAATCAGTGGGTTGGGGAAGAAGATCTTAAGCTCCCAGGAGGAACTGCAACCCCAGCTGAGCTCTGAGAAAAGAGTCGAGCCACCCTGTGCACAGATTTATGACCCAGAAAAATGGAAATGATATATGTATATATTTTATTTGCATAAAATATACATAATATGATAATAAAAAATAATGTTAATAATATATAATAACTATATATTACTTACATATAATATATACCAATATATAATATATAAAACATATGCTAACATAATAAAATGTATTATATATATATATATTTTTAAGTTGACAAATGTGTGGTAATTTGTTACATAGAAATAAAAAAACTGTTTAAGAAACTGTATTCTATTGAGTGATTCATTTTCATTTTGGACTCCCTCTATAATATAAACTGATATTATCTAATGATTTCAATATAATTGTTATCATTTTATGTTATAAATATTGTCAGTACAACTAGAAACTTTTTATTTTTCTTTGGAAAGATTCCTTTTTTTTCTTTTTGAGGGCTAAGCATATGAATGTTTTTCTGTATATTACTTATCTGTTTCTTTTTTTTCCCCACACTTCCCGTTTTTGTCTTATTCTCCCAGCCTTGAAAATATTTTATGTAATATTCTATACAAAGATACATCCCTCCTTTCAAGTCTATTTTTAATACATCTAGCTCCTGTGGAAATATTTGAAGATTAATGTCAAGCCAGGAGAAAAAAAAATTCAACTTTATTTTGTTAAAATTATGGAGTTACTATAGTTTGAACTAGGAAAATATTGTCAGGGATCTAAATGTTTCATAGTTCGAAGCATTTGAACATTTTTACACATTTTGTTGAACAACGTTTCCAGTTATCAGGCTAAACAATGAAAATGAAAATGAAAATTAAGGCACAGCTGTATAAGATACATACGCACAAAGGACAGAAAATTAAAAGTCTAATATAAGTAAGAGTTTAAAAACAGTCTATCTCTAGGGGCGCCAGGATGGTTCAGTTAAGGCTCCAACTTCAGCTCAGGTCACGATCTCACCATCTGTGGTTTCAAGCCCATGTTCAGCTCCAGGCTGACAGCTCAGATCCTGGAGGCTGCTTCGGATTCTGTGTCTCCCTCTCTCTTTGCTCCTCCCCAGCTTGCGGGTCTGACTCTCTTTCAAAATTAAAGAAACATTAAATTAAAAAAAAAATCTATCTCTGAAAGCAAAACTCATAGCCTTAAATATGATAAAATAATTAAACAAAGCATAACTGTTAAATCAATACAACTAAAACGGCTGAACTCAAGTATTTTAAAATGGAATATCTGTAGTGTTCCAAAACAAAACAAAAAAATAATCATCTTTTTTGTCTGATATCAGGACATTGTCTGTCATATAAATTGATAGTGTCCTGACTGTCTGATGAATTGACACTGAGGATAACATAAATATATTGCCAGAAACTAAAATACTTTAGGAAATATCCTGTGTTTACAGTAAATGTAACCAAGCATTAATTAAAAAACTAGGAACAAAAATACTAGGGACATTAACATTAACATTAATTAATTAACATTAATTAAAAAACTAGGAACAAAAACCTACCACAGAGAAATTTAAAAACTTTTCTTCTCCATCAGAATACGGACAGAGAAGAAATCAGGTCAAGTTGTGGAATACATATAAAATGTTAATAATAATAATAATAATAATGGCAATTATAATAAATGTCCCACGTATCTGACCCTATGGAAAATAGGTAAAGCTCTCTTCAGGGGGAAAAAGGGCTTATGTCATATATTAATAAAAATGAAAGTAAAAATATTAATGCAATGTAAGATATTAATGGGAAATGAGAAAAGAACCATAAAAGAAGAAAAAAAGAGAAAGAAGTTAAGAAAATAATGAAAATAGTGAAAATTTATTTCTTAAATATGTAAAAAATACATCTGAAAATGTGGCTTAATGATAACATTACATTAAAATATATATCTTCTAACTGAAATAGGTGAAATAGAAAAATTACTTCAGAAGGTAAAATGTTCAAAGTTCCTCTCACAAGGAAAGTTTAGGCCTAGATAATTTTCAAGAAAATGTTATCCAGATCTTCATAAAACTGCTTATGATAGTGCTATTCAATGTTCCACAACCTATTGGCACATATAAAACTTCCAAATTATTTTTTATAAAATAGGCCCAAAGTTGAGAGTAAACCCAAAATATACTTACCATGGAAAAATAATAACGCAGATCATTGTAGATTAAGTATATGAACGTTCAAGTCCTAAGTATAATAATAGCAAACTCAACTAATAGAATTTTAGCAAGATACCCATGATCAAGAAAGACTGTACCAAAGATACATTAATGAGCGAATTATATAAAATACTTTAATACATGTTATGTTACTAATACATGCGATGATTCTCCATGGATGCTGCTGAAAAATAAGTAGAAAAAAAGTACATAAGAAAAAGAAAAAGATGTATAAGTTATGCACATATCACATGAAACATATTGAAAATTACTGTACTACAATTAAATATTTAAGATGATGCAATCTCAAATTTAGTAAGAGACCGTAAGCAAATTGGAATATAACAGTCTAAAGAACACACCCAAACTATAGCCATAATGAAAAAAAGATAAAAATGTGAGAAACCAGCATAAGAAATTAAAATGATAAATTGAGATGTTCCTTTAGTGACAATCTGAAAATACTTAGAGATGCATTAAACTCATGAAGCCATCACCCCCCAAAATATAATCAATATTTCCTTAATACCAAAAATATTTTTATGCTGTTTCTCTTTTTTTTAATTTTTTAAATGTTTATGTATCTTTGAGACAGAGAGAGAGAATGTGTGCGCAGGGGAGGGGCAGAGAGAGAGGGGGAGACACAGAATGCAAAGCAGGCTCCAGGCTCCAAGCTGTCAGCACAGAATCCAACACGGGGCTCGAACCCACCAACCACAAGATCATGACCTGCGCTGAAGTCAGACACTTAACCAATTGAGCCACCCAGGCACCCCTTTATGCCATCTTTCTAACTCCCCTGTCCCCTGCTACCTCCTATTTTGAGACAACCATTACAGTGTCATTTGTTATTATAGATGATACTATATTTTATACAATTTTGAATTGATAGGAATCTATTTTATATCCTCCTACTTTGGCTTTGCTCTTTTCACTTAGCATGCTTATTTTGAGATTTCATCTTTGCTTTCTCATAGATTAATATTTGGCTTGCTTTTTATTGCTGAGTCACACTTCACTGCATGGCTATGTCACAGATTATTTAGCCATTCACCTTTATCGAATATTTACTTTGTTTAAAGTGTTTGACTTTTATAGCCATAGCTATTGTGAATATTCACATACTAGTCTAACCATAGTTATTGTGAATATTCATATACTAGTCTTCATTCGGAGATGTGTTTTCATTTCTCTTGGACTGATTTCTATGAGGGGAATGTCTAGATCATATGTTTGAACCCCACGCGAGGCTTTGTGCTGACAGCTCAGAGCCTGGAGCCTGCTTCAGATTCTATGCCTTCGTCTCTCTCTGCCCATCCCCTGCTCACACTCTGTCTCTCTCTCTCTCTCAAAAATAAATAAACATAAAAAAATGTATATTATGAATAACATAAAAAGATAAAGGACCAACTGGAGATTATGTGGAAAATTTACAACAATTGTCATTAATAACTAAAAGAAAGTTTTATAAATAAATTAGGAAAATACGAAACTAAAAATTTCCCCATGAGTAAAACCCACGAGCCAGCAATTTTGAATTAGAGGACATTCAAGAGACCAACAATATTTTTAGGAGATGTTCACTAAAAATATATAAATTAAAAATAAATAAGAATTGTATATCCATGTTATATTAGCCTATACATTTTCTAAATGCCTAAATGAAAACATGTTACACAGTAATTAGTTTTGCTCTGATGCAGGGAGTCGGATCTCGGTCACAGTATCGACAATGACAATTTTGTTACAATCCCTATTAATTAAAAGCACTAATGAATTCTATTTTGCAATACAACTAAATAGTGAAAAATTTTAATAGGAATTTCAAACTAGAAACCTGAACCGACAAATATAAAACTGTGATGACAATTAAAAGTAGGACACTATTTAACAAACCAAAAGAAAAAAAAAAAAAAAAAAGAACAGTATTATGTTTGCGAAAATGTGGAAAAAGAATCGTCTTACACAGAGTTGGTAGGGACGTTAATTTTTATAAACACCATGGAAGATAATTTCACTATTAAATTTTAATAGACATATCTATGAAAAGAAAGTCCATTTCTGTAAATATAAAATCTGACCCTCGTTTCTCAAACTAATCTCAGTGAAGGAACATTTTTTTTCAGCCTCTCATGAGCAGATATTTTTATAAAATACAATGAAGTAACTTTTTTGAAACCGAAATAAAAAATACATCAAACACTGCCAAATATGTATCTTTACATTCAAAAGCTACATAATTTTTCTACCGAGTTGCTGAAAACATTCTAAATCATTGCTCACAATTTATGCGTTAATACCACAGCTGACTTGAGAGTTTGTAGACCATACATTCAGCGGTGTGTGTTAGATCATTCCTGACACATGATAGCAGGGCCTTGAAAAAAAATTTATCTGTACAAGCATACATATTGTTCAAAATACTAAAACACCAAAAATGTGAAAACCCAAATGCTCCCATACAGTAAGTAAATGGCATGTTAATATAACAACGATATTCCAAAATAAAAAAAATAAAAATAAAAATAATCCTAAATGGAATGTATCAAATTCAGTACATCTCAGAAGACACAGAGAAAACAGGATACACAAAAAACAGAAAAGTGAAAGGAAAAATGACATCACATAAAAATGCATATGATATACCACCATCCATACAAATTAAAAACTATGATAAAACATGGAATTATTACATGAAGACACAACTTTTTGGAGCTAAACTAATGAAAGGCAAAGAAGTAATTGTCACAAGGCGTATATTTCAAACGTTACATAAATTTAAAAGGAAATATTGTGTCAAAATATTTCCAGAAAGATATTAACGTGCTGGCTTGGAAATTCCACTTACATAAAAGAATCCAAAATAAATAAATGGATCATTCTACAGATATTTAAGTGCAAAGTGTTTATTCTTATGTTGTTAATGGAATATAGACTTCTATAATCTTGTCTATTTAGTAATAGGGGCTAGTTTTAAGGGTGATGCAATAATTATAAATTAAAATTTATAATTAAATTAAAATTGAAATTAAAATTCTGTGCACTAACTACTGGTAAAATAAAAATAAAAATCTATATCATTTACTTGAAAGCAGCCTTGTGATACATTAAGATGTAAAATATTTCAGTTATAAAGTACTTGAATCAAATAATACAATTCAATTTTTAACGAAATCCACACATGTATGAAAATATATACATACTTCACTGAACATCCTTGTATGTTTTTTTTCCGCATATTTCTAAGTGTTTCTGCAAAATTAATTTCTAGAAATAAACTGTTCAATGCATATAATGCTATTTCCATTCCTACACAAAGTGATTCAAAGACATGTTAGTAAGTGTATTGAAAATGTAGCAGAATTTTAATGTGTCGGTGCACCATTTTGTGTCTCACTTTGAGAAGTTATTATCAAAAATCACATTGAAGCCTATTTGACATTTGTGTGTGTGTGTGTGTGTGTGTGTGTGTGTGTGTGTGTGTGTGTTGGAGAAGCTGGGACAAACAGAATGGGTGAAAACGTGCTAGTTGGCACTGTCATTTAAAGTTTTACGCTTTAAACATGTTCTGCCTTAATTACCTCAAAAGCTAGGGGCCCCTGGTTGACTCAGTTGGCTGAGCGTCAGTCTTCGGCTCAGGTCATGATCTCGCGGTTCGTGGGTTCGAGCCCCGCATTGGGCTCTGTGCTGACAACTCAGAGCCTGGAGCCTGCTTCAGGTTCTGTGTCTCCCTCTCTCTCTGCCCCTCCCCCACTCATGCTCTGTCTCTCTCTCTCTCTCTCTGTCAAAAGTAAATAAACATTTAAAAAAAAGAATCTGAAAAAAAACTAAAGAGAAGATCAGTTGCATACCAACAGCAGAACCCTCCACTGTAGCCAATGACTGCCCTTAGATTTATGAGAAATTGTATCATCTAGAATGAACAGAGAAGGTTAGGGTGTTCTGCATCTTGGAATACAGGGGTGCATGCAACCATATGTTTTGTGTTATCACCCTATTTTTACAGCTTCAAACAGGATATTTGATATAACAGATGCACATACTGATTTTATATGCCATATATATTATATATGGATATATATATAAAATCATTGCATAAGAAACCCTTTTTCAGCCTTTAAAAGTGCAACTTGACAAAATCTTGACCAGAATGAGTCTACAATAAAATATACTTTTAACAAAATAGCACAATTTCACTCTGATGAAAAAGGTGACTATAAAATTCATTTTGAAATGTATCCACCCTGACATTTACAATATTCTCACATTTGTAGCTAAAACCTATTGTGATTGTTCTTAGAATTTAGATAAAAAATGTTTCAGAAAGTTTGAGGAGAATAATTTGAGCCAATTTTGAGTTGTTCAAGCATGAAGAAATGGCATTTCATTGACATTTTAAAAAAATATTCTCCTTATGAATTCAAGTGTTTCAAAAATACTTTATTCTAACACACTAAACTAGGAATAGAATATGAAAGGCTAGTTTTGGATAATATGGTACATTTTTCTAAAAGCATGGGCTTATAATAATAATAGCTGCTCTCAAAGAATATCTAGCAATGTTCCAGTGAATTTCAGTGTCTTGATTTGGTAGAACTTTAATCATTGATGTCTTATTACACTTGAGCCAGTTTTAGACACAAGGGTTCATTGAGGAATTATAGAATAACTTTGCAAGTATTTAGAATCTATAGTGATAAAAAGTATGCTGATTGCACATATGATATATTTTGTAATAAAAGATGAAGGATTTTTTCTTTATACACAGTTGAGACAGAGAGTTGAGATTATTAATTCAATGCTCAGGCTTGCAAAATAATTTCTTTGAAATATTCTAATGTTGGGATGCCTGGGTGGCTCACTCGCTTAAGCGTCCGACTTTGGTTCAGGTCACGATCTCACAGTTCCTGAGTTCAAGCCCCATGTCAGGCTCTGTGCTGACAGCTCGGAACCTTGATCCTGTTTCAGATCCTGTGTCTCCCTCTCTCTCTGACCCTCCCCTGCTTGCGCTCTGTCTCCCCCCTCTTTCCAAAAAAAAAATTAAATTAAAAAAAATTCTAATGTTTTGAAACTTGTTTTGTGTATGTGTGCAGTTGTTATTTGTTTACTGGATTTCAATGTTATAATAGCTTAGTGAAGCTAAAAGAATCCTGGGGATGTTGTGTTAGTACTATATAAGAAAAATATGCCAAAAAAAAAAAAAAAGAAAGAAAGAAAGAATAAGATGTCATTAACTGGGCTCCAAATAAATATAGGTTTGAATTCAATATTTTCTAATTATATTGTTATATTTTATACTACAAAATGGGAAAGGTAAATTACATATACATCAATATATATAACAACATATAAGATATATTTACTATACTATGTATATAACTGTATAAATATAGCATTTTCTTTGTCCATTCATGTATCAATAACTACTTATGATATTCCCATTTATTGGGTATTGTGAATAAAATAGTATAATGAACATGGGAGTGCAGATTTTTCTTTGTTATACAATGCAATTTCCTTTCCTTCTTTTTCCTATTGAGTTCTATGAGCTCTTTATGGACTCATGTATTTTGCATGTTAAGCCCTTATCAGGTGTATGATTTGCAAATACTTTTTTCCCATTCGGTAGCTTGCTTTTGAAATTTGTTGATGGCTTTTCATTATTATGCATAAGCTTTTAGCTTTTGGAGTTCCACTTCTTTATTATCACTTTTGCTGCCTGTGTTTTGGGTGTCCAGTACAAAACCAAAAAAAAAAAAATCAAAACCAAACCAAAACAAAAAAAACATTGCCAAGCGCGATGTCAAGAAGCTTGCCTTCTGTGTTTTCTCCTAGGAGTTTTATGATTGCAGGTCTAATGTTCAAGTCTTCAATCTATTTTGAGTTGATTTTTCTGTATGGTAGACGATAGGGAGCCAGTTTCAATTTTTTGGCATGTGGCTGTCTGATTTTCCCAGTACCATTTGTCGAACACACTGCCCTTTCACTATTGTATATTTTGGGACCCATTGACAGATTTATTGACTGTATGTGTGTGCTTTATTTCTCAGAAAACCAATCTTTATGCTGTCCATCAGAGGTGCATTTGATAAAAAATAAAATAATTTGCAAATATGCAACTATTAACCTTAAGACAGGTACAGAGACATATTAGTATAAGAGAAATTAGACTTAAAAGAAAGGTATGTAACCAGCGCAATTAGTAACCAGCAAAAATGTAACCAGATGATTAAAATAAGTAAATTCATTAGTATAAAAAGTAATTTTTCAATAACTTATAACACATTTAATGCATGTATAGCAAACAGTAGATTTTGTAAATATAGTAACAAGAAAATGAGATCAATGATCAAAAAATAGAAATCCCAATTCCTGCTGCATATTTGAACAGTATACTTTAATAATAGAGCTAATACACAATATAATAACAACATACAAATTTGAACAGTATAACCAAGCAAATTAATCTGTAGAACATTTATAAAATACTTTATCAATCGCTATAAAATCCAAAGCTTTTCAAGTACACATGAAATATTTACCAAGTTAAGCCTTATTCTCGGCCCTAAAAACAACTCCCCCAAAATATAAATGTAATTCAGGGGAGCGCTTTCTGACAAGTGAAATGAGTGTGGTCAGCAGATGTCACTCATTGGTATTTGCTTCAGCTACTTTAAGACCACTAATGCGAGATCATGCCCTTCACAACGCCACCAATACCTAGGTAGCTAACAAGGCCATTTAAGGAGGTCTGGCATTAGGACAAATCTCATAGACAATACTCATGCTCGACGTTCCGTCAATTTGTGGGTTTACCTCTCGTTTCTTCCTGTTCGTCTTCTCAATTATGCTTCCGAAGTTCTTTTTTTCACAGGTACGGATCCCTAATAAATATTTTTCAGCCCAATCTATATTAGGACCCAACCAGCCAAACGGCCCTTCAAGCACCATAGCTAATAACTGTAGTTTTAAACATGCCAGAATTCGAGAAACTCTATAGTCATTAGAATTTCTGAAGAGTCTATTAGAATTTCATCAAGCACAATGTGAGGTGGGGAATCTTATGAAATGATTAATGGTAATATTGAATATACTTAATAGTAGACCTAAGATTAAACGGTGCAGGTAAAGTGGAAAGAGTACGTCAATGTTAAATGTTCTGACAAAGAGAATGTAGCACCTCATGTCCTTCCGTTCTGCCAAAATGGAAGAACTTACTATTGGTTAATGTCTATTGCATAGCTTACAATATTTGTTTTATCTTGTTTGTTTTGGTTTTGTGTCTGTTTTCTGGGAGACTTATTCCAATGTATGCTGCCCCATCATGGTAAAACAGAAAGGCATTATTATTAATGTGTACAGATGTTGTGATTTTGCCTCCTTTTCTAGTCCACATAATGGTGACGTGTGCATTTTCTTCACTAGTCTCATTATAGGCTTCCTATTTTTTTTTTCATTCTTTCCAAAGTTTGAATTTTTGGACTTTTAAATATATGCTGTCTATTACTTCTATATATTACTTTCTTCATTCTTTGGTTCTCTCTCTCTCTCACTTATTCACTTTTTATTTCTTGCTAAGTAGTCCAATTGATGTTAGAAATGTCCTCTTTACATATTTTAGCTGCATTACACAGCTCTTTCATTTTTCATGTGTTAATTATTCATCTAACATATAGTATAATATTCATTATCATATCTTTTACCCATATTATTTATACTTTTCCCAGTTTTCTCTTTTGTTGTTTGTTACTATTCATTTTGGATCCATGACATTTGGTTCATTTTGTTAATCAAACAGCTTCTTTTAGTGCTTGATATTTTAATTTTTTTCTTCTATTTTTTGTAATATTTGTGTTTTAAGTGTCTGCAGTGATTTGGGGGCTCTCGCATTTCTCTTTGCAGTTCTGATATTTTTGCTCTATGTACTTTGGGTATACAGTAAGACCTTGGATTGCAAGTAACTTGTTCTGAGAGTGTTCTGCAAGGGGAACAAACATTTCTAATAAATTTTAACTTGCTAAACGAGTGATGTGTTGCAATACGAGTCCTACGTGATGCTGAATGTCACATAATCACAACCAATGGTTCCTGAAATTCACTTTGATACAAGAGTGTTTTGGATTACAAGCATCTTTCCAGAACGAATTGTGCTCATAAACCAAGGTTTTACAGTTTATGTTAGGCTGATACACATATAAATCATCAGAACTTTCTAACAAATCTAAACTTTTATAATAAAGAATAAATTCCCTTTTATCAATAAATGCTTTCGCTTAAATTCTGTTTTGCCTATCATTGCTATAACAATACCAGATTTTACTAATATTGTATTTACATAGAAGGTTTGTGTTGTTTGAATTTCAATCTTTCTATTACTTTATATCTTGGTAACCATCCTAGAAGTGGATTAAAAAAACAACTCTTCTGCCAATCTTTATATCATAAGGAAACTTATCGTCTATTTATATTTAAGGTAATCTTTGATAGTTTATGCTTATACTTACAATGTTTCCTTTTTTTTAAATTTCTTGCATATGTCTCCTTTTCTCTCTTTTGTTTTATTACTTCCCCTCTTTTTGTTTTCAAATTACTACTTTTATTTATCAAAATTCCAACTTGCATAATATAATGCGTATCCATTTTAAATATCTTTTATTTTATTTTTATTCTTTTAATGTTTATTTTTGAGAGAAAGAGAGACAGAATGTGAGCAGGGGAGTGGCTCTGTGAAGCAGGATCCAGGCTCTGAGCTGTCCACACAGAACCCAACATGGGGCGCGAACTCATGAACCATGAGATCATGAGCTGAGCTGAGGTCAGCTGGCCAACTGGCTGAGCCACCCAGGCACCTGGCTTCTGTGAGTCCCTTAAAGACACCATGGTTCTGGGACCACCTTATCCCACTTCTTAGCCTAACAGGTTTTTGGACTTGCCAAGTGACATTTTGGGGCAGCACATGTAAACAATGCTTAGATTGCAACTGCTAATTCTTAATAATTTATTTTACTTTTAATCTGCTCAGTCTCAAGTCAACTTTACATACAATTTCCTGTGGGTATGGGATAAGGTTGATTTACTTCTGATTCATTTTTACATTGAGACTGTAATCTTTTGGTCTCAAGTTTATGGGGGAGGATCCCCTATGTGGCTCCCTCTTTTGGGAAAGAACTGATATCTGTTTATTATTCTATCTGCTGCATGACACTTAGCAAACCCAAACTTGCTCACTCCGGTACCTGTCCTTAGGGACAAACCAGTTCCAGTGTGAGATATTTTTCTCTTAGTTCCTGCATTCAGACTTTTGACCTAAAAAAGTTGCTACTTTATGAGTATATTAATGCTTTAGTTGTTTTTGTTTTTTGTTTTTCCCACCAGCCACAGGGGCAACTATATTATCAGAATTGGAAAGACAGAAACATTTTGATGAAACACAAAATCCCATATTTCTCTATCCTAATTGGCTTTTATACCCCAGCAGAACCTGTGTGTGTTTTGGTTACTTCTGCCCTTCTGGCTGCTGCCTATTTAGTCTTTTCCTCACTCTGAAGGAATCTTGTATAGTCTTATATTTCAAATTTCATATCAACCAAATATATTTTGTGAACTCTTATGTGTAGACCTCGAGTATCCCAGATTTAAATTTTCTTTTCCCCTCACGCCTACTGTACTCCTAGTGTGTTAACACACACGACCATTGCTTATACAGAAACACAAGCATTATTCCAATTGTACACACACTTCTCAACAATCACAGACGTAGATTCAAGTTTCTACAGCCATTTAAGTACCATCTATCATTTCTCACTGTTTTAATCTTCCCAGTTAAGTTCCAAAGTTAATATTAATATTAGTATTAATATTAATATCAATATTAGTATTAATATTAATATCCTACTTGGGCACTCAGTTGAGAGTCCCTCTTCAGCTTAGGTCGTGATTTCACCAGGTGAGTTTGAGCCCTGCATCCAGCTTTCTGCTGTCAGCACAGAGCTTGTTTCATATCTTCTGTCTCTCTTTCTGCCCCTTCCCTGCTTGAGCTCTCTATTAAAAAAAAAAAAAAAATTAATGTTTATTCATTTTTGATAGTGGGAGTGCGTGAGCAGGGGAGGGCAGAGAGAGAGGGAGACACAGAATCCGAAGCAGGCTCCAGGCTCTGAGCTGTCCCCACAGAGACTGACGTGGGGCTTGAACTCAGGAACTGTGAGATCATGACCTGAGCTGAAGTCGGATGCTCAACCGACTAAGCCACCCAGGAGCTCCCCCAACCCTGCAAAAAAAAACAAAAACAAAAACAAAAACAAAAACAAAAACAAATAATATCTTACAGAATTTTCTAGTGTTGCTTCCTTGTCCCAATTTAATTTCTTTGTAGTCTCCATAAACATTGGATATGCTATGTAAGACAGAGTTTATGTGCTAATAGATCATGCAATTATTGTCTTTGTTTGGTTAACAGTAGCTAATGTTTTTCTTCTTGATTTTTCTATGTTTGAAGTTCCCTTTATTTGGCATATAATGTATCTATCATAAAAAAAATACAGACTTTTATAAACAAAAGAAAAAAATCACCTAGGCATAAAATGCACAAATAAAATATATAGTTAAGGCGCAAATACCCATCCAATTTTTAGACACCTACTTTTAGTACATTTTTAGTTAAAAATGATATGTTATCTATTATTCCTTCTTAATGTTCTTTTTCTCAAAAATGTTATACATTCAAAAGTCTCTATGTCACTTGGCAGGGATTGAACTCTGGGGAATTATTCCTGCCCCAATCTGTGTCAATCAGAATATTTCACCATCCCATAATTCCTTCAATCAATCTCAAGGGAATAATAAATTTCAAAATTATTTAAGCCACTTATTTCTTGTTCAAGCACATTTTGACAGGTGTAAAACTGTAGGCAGACTTAAAAAACAATTTAATTGACACAAAATATATAGAAATTTAAAAAATCTACATATCTTGTCAACCTATACCTCTTTTCCTTGTGAAATAATTTTTTTTTATTCTTTAAATAGAACGGGTTGCGTTAATCTTCAACTTTCAGTTCTCTGTTATAAATAAAACAATGTCACATAAGGAGATATTTATAAAATGAATCCATGATGAGTTTTTCAATTCAGAGATTATATGTGTAAAAATCCTCAAATATCTGGTATTTTCTAAGGATAACTGGATTAATAATTTGTTCAGTATGTGACATTTTCCCCTGGAGGCAATGTTTTCCTTAAATAATCATGATACTCAAGAACCCATGTTAACTCAAAGGAGTTGAGTCTCCATGTCTCAAAGGAGACAATGACTGGTTTGGCTTTTAAAAACTTTGAACATGAATATGTAGTTTTTAATTCATTGTAACTATTTGGGCATCACTTTTTCACCATTTACTGCTGTCAGAAACTCCAGAGGTAGTATAGTAAAAGAGTATAGTTTCAAGTGTTATGTATGTATCACGGAAATTCAAAAAAGAAATTAATGTGTTTGTTTGGGAAGTGATCTCAAAAGCAGGGGAGAGAGAAGATACAGTGAAAGTGAGACAAGTAAGAGAGGGAAAAAAAAAATAAAACCAAAAACATAAAGGTAGAAATGCCAGTGATACATATGTTAGTGAGCAAATTCTTGTGCTGGCCACGAGGACGCGATTCTTTTGGAAACCATATGGAATATACCTCAGAACTGTACTACCGCAGGGAGGAAGCCTATGTATATGTATACCACTCCTTAGTTGTGAGATGCCCTTAAGATGTTAGTTTACCCATTCCTCCCTTCCCAAGCCCAGTAACTAGTTCCTCTGCTGCTAGAGATAGTCCTTAGATAGAAATGGAGATTCCGCTGCTGGAGGTTACCATCCTAGATTGTTGAAAATAGTTTTCTCTCTGGTTTTCTCCCCAGAAGCTGTGATTTAGAGGACACAGGACAGGCCATGAAAACATCTGCTACAAATACACATCTATATCCCTCATTCTCCATTTGGTGATTCACACTGTAGTTTAGAATTTAGAAGACCTAGAAATGCTGCAGAAGCTAAACATAAAATCTCTTGGTTTATTTTTATTCATCTCATAGATTTCAGGGAAAATGCTTTGGGAGTTGCTGGCATAGAGGATGTAGCAAAGACATATTTCCAGTAGTGGTGGTGTCACTAGGGAAGGGCAGGACCCGGGAAAAGCAGGAGTGGCTGCTGGGAAAATTATCAAGAGTCTCTCCATCTTCTCACGCACGTGGCTCGATGGCTCTGCCCTTACACTGGCCATTTGTTTTAAAGGACTGCTACCCTTTCTTCAATCAACTAAAAGAACACAGATTGGGAATTGAGTTTAGGAAACAGGAGTAGATTATGCTCTTCTCAGGTGTCACCTCAGTTTTAGAAAATAAGTCTTTCAAATTGACTGATTCCAGACCATCTGCAGGGAAGAAATGCGAAGGCTAGCATTTACTTTTGACAGCATTTGGTGCGGGTGTTTGGTAGGAATCACCAAATATGCCCCAGAGCGTGTTTTTTTGCTTTTGTTTTTTGGAATTAATCAAATCTAATAAAATTTTAAATTTTATCTTTAACTTGGGTTATCAAATTTTTTTTTTAATTTTGGTTTGAGATTGGCTGTACATCTATTATTATTATTATTATTATTATTAATTTTATATTCTCATTATCATTATATTGTGTAAATACCAAACTTTAGAACCAAGAATATTGACTCCTGGTATTGAATTTCATCTTAGGTACTCATTTTCTTTTCTTAATTACCTCATATTTTTCTTTGTTTAATAGAAGGATCAGAATTCAGCAGTTTTCCTAAACTAAAATTTACTGAAATTGATATGCACTACTCCAACATAATAATTGAACATAACAGGTAAATGTGGTCAAAACAGCTTAGAGTGGAGTGATTTAAGATATCACCTACACTGATGAAATATAGCAATTCTATAAACAGTAATGATTAAATATTAGTATTATATAAATATTTTATAGCACTTTAAAATAAATGGAAGAGTACTTGGGAAACTCAAATAGCTCTGATATTCAATTGAAAACTTACATTATAAGTAACTTTTGGGGGGGTCTCATTTTGAATATAATCTAAGTGTAATGTTCAGTTAGATGTATCCTTCTTGTATTAACAAAAATACAAATTAGTGAATGTTTAATGACACTGTTATGCGCCTGTAAAATTTTCAAAAGATCTGCATATTATTACCTATCAATACATGTTTCATCAACAACAACAACAACAAAATACACCATTTAAATTGAAAATGAAGAAATAAGGTACTTATTAATTACTTTAATATAAAATCATATCCATAAGAACAGACAGATCATGATATTGCAAACATGTCAACTGTATATTGTTTATTTAAATTTTTTTTTTAAGTTTTATTTCATTTTTTGAGAGAGAGAGAGAGAAACAGAGCATGAACAGGGGAGCGGCAGGGAAAGAGAGAGAGACACAGAATCTAAAGCAGGCTCCGGGCTCCAAGCTGTCAGCACAGAGCCTGATGCGGGGCTCAAGTCCACAAACATGAGATCGTGACTTAAGCTGAAGTCAGACGCTCAACCGTTCAACTGACTGAGTTACCCTGTGCCCCTCTATTACTATGTATACTTTATATGTTAGCACTATGGTGAAATAATATAATTACACATGCTAAAATTTATTATCACAAACCATGAATAAGTTAAATTGTTATACTCATTTGTTAATTAAGATTCAGTATTTTTATTTTACTTTATTTTATATTTTGTTTTATTTTATTTTATTAATTTTTCCCTTCACCTATTTCACCTGTCCCCCTACCTCCCTCCCCTCTGCAAATACCAGTTTGTTCTACGAACTTATGAATTATGAATCTACTTTTGTGTTTCACTCTTTGTTCATTTGTTCTGTTTTTTAGATTCCACTTATAAGTGAAATCATATGGCATTTGTCTTTCTCTGTCTGACTTTATTTCCATATATACATATAGATACACATACAATCCATTCATTTGACTTTATATATATACAAATATATATGTACAAATATATAAAGTATATCTGTTGATGGACACTAGGTTGCTTCCATATCTTGACTATTGTAACACAGTACTGTGATAACATAGATAACATATATCTTTTTGAATTCGTGTTTTTGTTTTCTTTGGGTAAATAACCATTACTGGGTCATGTGGTAGCTCTTTTTTTTTTTTTTTTTTTAATTTTTTGAGGAATCTCCATACTGTTTCCCATAGTGGCTACACCAATTTACATTCCCACTAATAATGCACAAGTGTTCCTTTTTCTCCACATCCTTCTGACACTGTCTGTTTTATATTTTTGATACTATACATTCTGACAGGTACAAAGTGATGTTTCATTGTGGTTTTAATTTGCATTTATCTAACATTTAGTGTTATTGAGCATCTTTTCATGTGTCTATTGGCCACTTGTATGTCTTCTTGGGAAAACATATGTAGGTCTTCTGCCCATTTAAAAAAATTTTAATCTTTATTTTATTTTTGAGAGAGAGAGAGAGACGGAGTGCAAGTGGGGGAGGGACAAGAGAGAGGGAGACACAGAATCCGAGGCAGGCTCCAGGCTCTGAGCTGTCAGCACAAAACCTGATGTGGGCTCAAACCCAGGAACCTTGTGAGATAATGATCTGAGCCAAAGTCAGATGCTTAACTGATTGAGCCACCCAGGTGGATCCCCGCTTTTTTTTTAAAATTTTTTAATCTCTATTTTATTTTTGAGAGAGAGAGAGAGACAGACAGAGTGGGAGTAGGGGAGGAACAGAGAGAGAGGGGATCTTCTGCCCATTTTTAATTGGAGTGTGTGTGTGTGTGTGTGTGCGCGTGTGTGTGTGCTGGTGTTGAATTGTATAAGTTCTTTATATATTTCGGATATATTGGATATAATATCAGTTATATCACGTGCAAATATCTTCTGCCATTCAGTAGGCTGCCTTTCCACTTTGTTGATGGCAAAAACTTTTTAGTTTAATGTAGTCACAATAATTTATTTTTGCTTTTGTTTTCCTTGCCTCAGGAGATATATCTGGGAACAATATTGCTAAAGCTAATGTCCAAGAGATTATTGCCTATGTGTTCTTTTAGGAATTTTATTATTTCAGTTCTTACATTTAGGTAAGGTATATATACCTTACATTATATATATATATATATATATATATAAAATACATATATTTATATTATATATGTACCATATATATTATATATACACCTTACATTATATATATAAATATATATATAGTGTGTATATGTGTGTATATATATAATATATATATATAGTGTATATGTGTGTACTTTATATATACATATACACACATATATGTATATTTTAACTTAAATGATGTTAAATAAAATAATAAATGTTAAATAGCAGGACAAGAAAATGATAAAGTGTCTATTATTTTTATTTGTTTTATTATCTTATACCTATTATTTATTTTAAAGTGACCTAATGATAAATTATTAATGTGTTCATCTTAATCAAATTGAGGTATTTACAGTTATAAAAGAAATAATCCACAATTTTATATCATCCAAATTCACAGTAGGGTTATAAGTGTAGCTAATATTTCAGGATATGATCCCCATTATCAAGATAGATGGCCCTACTTGTTTTATAAATTTATTATCTTTTCTTATCTCTATCTTACTAGCTTCATTCATTTTTCTTATTTCCCCTTACTGTGGACATTAACCTGTCTGTGGATTAATCAATGATACATGTTATGGGTGAACAAAATTTAAAAAAAGGGAAAGAAGGAGAAGAAGAAGAAACCCAGTGAGTCTCCTGGACATTTTCTCACACAAAGAAATATATATGTTTTTACAGTGATTAAAGTATTGATGAACAGCTGACGACTGATTAAATCAGAACCCTAAGCACCCTGAGATTCAGAATGTATGTGATATTTAATCTTTTTTAAATCAATAATTGTTTGAGTTACATTAACAAATGCCAATATTTTCAGAAAAAATAATTAGTCATAACATACTCACAAATGTACGAGTTTCAGAACCATGAAGGGAAATATTATTAAGAACTAATTAAAGATTAGTTCTTGAGAAAAATATTTCCTTTTTTATCCAGAAGATTACTTTGTGTATAGGGATTACTGCAGGTTTTGCAGGAAAAGCCTAAATTAAAAAAAAGCAAAGATGTGCATAGAGTTTAATACCTTGGTATTTTTCCACTGTCGTATATTTATGAGGTAAATACTTTACACACACATGATCTAAAGATATTAAATGAAACCTTAGAATCTTGTAGTCAGGGACAAATGTTAGAACTCATACACTTGGATTTTACACACACACACACACCCGTGTGCACATATGCACACACAGATTATGTGCAAGTGTCTGCATATGTGTAAATATGAATTTGCTAATTTAATTAATATTATGTTTCTAAGATCCAGAAAGTTTACGATACATGTTGTTGAACATGTAAAATATTGTGTTATGTAAATATTTGAAACATGCAAAGAAATAAATTATAATTATGTTGAACATTGAAACTCTAATAATATACTCTTTGTGAACATTTTATTATTATTATTCATAAATTTTGACACTGGATAAATATTTATTTGTATTTGGATAGTCATAAATCAGTAATATGCGGGCATTTGTGTTTTTACTATTTATTATTTTATTTTTGTTATATACTAAACTATTCAATCTAAGTACCAAAGTCTTCTGTAAAATTTTTTGTGCGTGTGAAAAAAAAAAATCCCTTTCATGTGGCCTGAACGTGTTTGTAAACCTACAGGATCATGAGAAGGGGACTATTTTAGCTTCTCTAGGTTACTTTTATCACACACAACACACTAGTATAATCTGTGAGCTTATCAAATATGGGTCACTAGCATAGAGTTAAGATGAGGGTCTTTTTGGTGGCGGATGTATAGAGAGAAGCATAAAGTGTAAGAATATATATCTTTATTTTCTCTTAGTCAATTATCAAGTCACCATCTGGATAGCAAACTTGGTAAGAGCTCCGTCCGATGGCAGTGACTGAGTTTGCTAAGATTCGGCAGAGGCGGGCTAAGCGAAATGGCCACTGCAGGCGACACAGGCCACTTGTGTCATGTTCACGCGTTGCAGAGCCAGCTGGCTGATTTTCCTAATTTTGCTTCCCAGGGAAAAGGACACGATGCTAGTTTGGAAGTAGATCTTAAAATATTAAAAAAAAAAAAAAAACAGAGTTAGACAAATTGTGAGGTAGAGAATACAGGCCTCCAAGCTGAGTAAGTATACCCAAAACCTTGACCCAAACTACAGAGCATTAGAATCTGGCCACAAACTAAGAGAGGAGTCCCCATGAGACCAATCTCAGCTCAGTAACAGCCCCCCCTACCCCCGCTTCCGGTTTGAATACTCAGTCTGGGCACAGGAATAAAATACGGAGCAAAATAATAGAGTGAGTTCATGCTCATATGCTTCTTAAATTCTAAATATGGTTGAAGCAAAAATTATAACAATATCTAATGCGAGGTTCAATATATTTGGAAAAATAATTTAAAAAATTATATTTAAAAAGTGGGGAGGGTAAAGGAACTTAAATGGAAATACATTTCTTCACATCACTAGAAGAAATACCAATACACTGGGATTGATTTTATACATCTGTATATAATATAATGTGTATAGATATTATTGTATGTTTCATATAGTGTGTGTAGGTGTATATATATATACACACACACATATATACGATATATGCAATATGTAACTAATATATATGCTAATATATAACATATATTAAATTATTCTCTATATATTTATATTTACATCTGTGTGTATGTATATATATGTATATATTGCCACCACAAAGAAAAGCATCCAAACCGATATTCTCACAAACATTAACAAATAAAAATGAAACAAGGTGATGGAGCACCTGGGTGGCTCAGTCAGTTGAGCATCCAACCCTTGATTTTGGCTCAGGTCATGAGCTCACGGTTCATGAGTTCAAGACCTGCATCAGGTCTGTCAGGTAATCTGACAATGCGGAGCCTCCTTAGGACTCTCTCTCTCTCCCTTCTCTCTCTTCCCCTACCCTGCTTGCTCTGTCTCTCAAAATAAATAAATAATCTTACTTTTTTTTAAACAATAAAATAAAATTGGGGCGCCTGGGTGGCTCAGTCAGTTGAGTGTCCGGCTTCAGCTCAGGTCATTATCTCACACTCCATGAGTTGGAGCCCCGAGTCGGGCTCTGTGCTGACAGCTCAGAGCCTGGAGCCTGCTTCGGATTCTGTGTCCCTGCCTCTCTCTGCCCCTCTCCTGCTCATGCTCTGTCTCTCTCTGCCTCAAAAATAAATAAAAACATGAAAAACAAATTTTTCAGTAAAAATAAATAAAATAAAATATAAACCAAAATGGAATACTTTTAAAAAAGTTAAGTAATCCACAGGAAGACAAGAAAAGTTGTTCCACTGAGATACAGATGAAGCAAATAGAAAATACTAAAATGACAGACTTAAGACCTAACATATCCATAATTACTCCAAATAACATAAATGGTTTAAGTATCCCAATTAAGAGAGATTAGCAGCATGGAAAAAATATAGCATGGTTATATATGACTCATCAACACGCTATCTTAAGGAAACTTGTATCAAATACAGCAATATAGGTTGAAAGTAAAAGTAAGATGATAAACACTATGCAAACAGTAACTTTTAAAAATTTAAACAGGGGCACCTGGGTGGCTCAGTCAGTTGAGCGTCCAACTTTGGCTCAGGTCATGATCTCACAGTCCGTGGGTTCGAGCCCCGCGTCAGGCTCTGTGTTGACAGCTCAGAGCCTAGAGCCTGCTTCAGATTCTGTGTCTCCCTCTCTCTCTCTCCCCCTCCCCTGCTCTCTCTCTCTCTAAAAAGTAAACACATTAAAAAAATTTTTAAAAATTATGCAAATGACAAATTTGCATAAGATTGAAAGCACACACATATACAACAAAAATGAATGCATTTAAAACTGTGAAACAGGGCACCTGGGTGCCTCAGTTAGTGAGTTCGAGCCCCACATCCAGCTCGCTGCTGTCAACACAGCCTGCTTCAGATCCTCGGCCCCAGTCTCTCCCTGCCCCTTCCCCTGTTCTCTGTCTCTCAAAAATAAATAAACACTAAAAGAAATTAAAACTGGTGAAGCAAAAAAGTGAATGGATTATATCAATGTCAATTTCCCAGTTGTGATGCTCTATAGTTATGCAAGGGTGTGCAACTGTATATAGGTTATATGGCATCATATGCATATTTTTCTTAAAATTGCAAGTGAGTCTACAGTCATCTCAAAATAAAAATTAAGAAATTGTGAGGCGCCTGGGTGACTCAATTGGTTAAGTGCCTGGCTCTTGATTTCAGCTCAGGTCATGATCTCACAGTTTGTGAGTTCAAACCCCATATGGGGCTCTGCGCTGACAGAGCAGACCCTGCATGGGATACTCTCTCTCTCCTTCTCTGTCTCCACTTCTCCTATGCTCATGCTCTCTCTCTCTCTCTCTCTCTCTCTCTCTGTCTTTCTCTCTCTCTCAGAATAAATAAACCTAAAACTAAAAAAAGAGTAAAATAGAAAATTTAAAAAAAAACTTAAGAAACTGAGGCATTTGCAAAATAAATTAGAAGATATCCCAACACCATCCAATGAGATGACACTTAAGAATATAAGCCTATAATTTTCAAAGTCAGTTTCTAAGACAGCTACATCTTATACAAGTTTACTGTTTTCTAGCACACTGAATCTTAGCATAGGCAACTTGTTTTCAGGAATTACTAGGTCTAAAAATGGATCACAATGTATCATATCGCAATGAGCACAGGCATATTTGTATCCCTTCAGAAATATTATTAAAGACTTCCAGTTGAGAATAAAGAATTTACAAAGGAAATATCTGGGCTATAGAAATGCCAGTGGGCTTGGATCTGTGTAACAGAAAAAGTGCCTTTTTTTTTTTCTCTTTTTTTTTTTTTTTTTTTTTTTTTACATTTTATAATCGGTTTGCCTAGTGTTTTGGTACATCACAATTTGGGAACAAGAGCAAAGAGAAATGAAGAGATTAAATCTTAAGACATGAGAAATTAATTGAAAAGAGAAGTAAGGTCATCTTTGAAGGTTATTGACCTAACATTCATCATCTGTCGTCACATTTTCCATCGTTCCATGTATGCCTTATGGACAGCTTTCACTCAAGTTCACAGAGCATATAATGACTAGCCATCAATTAAGCATTATGGAGTGGACTTCAGGTCTAATAAGACTCAGTTCATGCATTTGAAAGATGCATTTTAGAAAATGTTTGTCATGGAGTGAGCCCTTCTTAAATATATAAGACACAGAAGTCTATTTTTCAGACAGACTAAGATAGTCCACTGGGGGAAAAACATTTATTCAAAGGCTTAAAAAATAAGGAATGTAAAGGACAGATTTTATTCAGTTCCTTTTCTACTTGCTTTCTATACCTCATGTAATTCAACTTGATTTCCTTCAGTTTCTGGTTAAGTGGAAAGTGCCATTTTCATTATTTTAAGTTTCCAGCACAATGAAATATTTTGTTTTTACATGAACTGTATCATAACTGAAAGTTAGGAAGAGTGTCCTATATCACATTTATTGTTCAACAAAACATTGCTTCTTGGGTTAAATTCAATTTAAAGAAAGAGAATTTATTGAACATATAACACATACATAAAAGGCAATAAAGAAAATGGAAAGAAGGCAGGATCTTGAGTTATACAGACTTTAATGCTGAGTTCTCTCTGTGGGTAAGCTACTGTGCCCTACAGAGGCTAAATTTCTTCCTACGTGAGATAAGGATGCTAATGGGTATTATAGGTGTATTATAAATATAAATTTGATATTAAGGTAACTCTACAAAGCTTCGTAAGAGCCCGGAAATAGTAGGTATAATATTAATAAACAGCTTTTTGCATTTGCACACTACATGCTGAGCAAAGGAAGCGAGACATACAGCCACTGTGGTGCATTGGCACCATACTTTAATATTTAATATTTAAATAGAAAACAAAACTATGCATAATTAAATGCGTTAAAATGAATTTTCTTTTTTTTTTTTTCAACGTTTATTTATTTTTGGGACAGAGAGAGACAGAGCATGAACGGGCGAGGGGCAGAGAGAGAGGGAGACACAGAATCGGAAACAGGCTCCAGGCTCTGAGCCATCAGCCCAGAGCCTGACGTGGGGCTCGAACTCGCGGACCGCGAGATCGTGACCTGGCTGAAGTCGGACGCTTAACCGACTGCGCCACCCAGGCGCCCCAAAATGAATTTTCTATGAGTAGGCCTGTGCTCCTTGCACAGAAATTTTTCTTAGGTATTTGGGTTTTTTTTTTTTTTTAATTTTATATGAGGTATCATATTTAAACTTCATTTTTCCAACTGTGTTTCTAAAGTGTGTTTTCAATAGAAGGAAATTATCCCACATGGAATCTCAGAGGTTCAGGGACAAATGATGGAAATTGATGAATGTGTGTGAAAATCTAAATGAATACTATTGGACTGAATAAAGCCATAAGATGATGATTTCTTGTCATCTGTTATCTATCACCTATCCTTCTATCCACCATATATCCACCACATGATTAAAATAGACTACATTTAGAGCACAGAAGACAGAATGGAAGTAAGAAAATGTAAAGTTTTAATATTCTCAGGTGGTCTTCTATCATTATTATAAGAGTGGAAATTTGTGGGCCAGTAACTCTTATAAACATAGACACAATAATTCTAAAGATACAATTCAAGTATATTGACTTACAGAATGAATAATATGCCCCAATCAAGTTGGAAAGTTAGGTTTATTTTATTGCAGGAATGCAAAAAAGCACATTTTGTTTCACAATAGAAATCAATACATGTGATGAATATATATGTATATATATATATGTGTGTGTGTATAGAGAAAGAGTTATATATATATATAATTAATATATATTAAGTTATATATAATATATACAGTTATATAAAATATAACTTAATGAACATATAACATATATAACTTAATGAACAGAATTTAAAAAATAAAATATAATGTATATGTAATTTAAAAAAAACAGAATTTGTCCAGGCCAAATATTTATAATAAAATAAAATTGTAAATAATATTACTAAATGATACTCTCCTAATAACTGTGGTGTTGAATAAGAAATTAAAATTTCAGATAAATTAAGGCAATCTCTCTGATATTTAAACGTTTTATTCTGGGGGCTCCTGGGTGACTCAGTAGGTTAAGCGTCTGACTTGATCTCAGGATATCATCTTGTGGTTCGTGAGATTAAGCCCCACGTCAGGCTCTGTGCTGACAATGCAGAGCCGGCTTGGGATTCTCTCTCTCCCTCTCTCCTTGCCCCTCCCCTACTTGCTTCTGCTTGCTCTCTCTCTCTCTCTCAAAATAAACTTAAAAAATAAAATAAAATAAATTAAAATAAAATAAAATAAAATAAAATAAAATTTTATTCTGTTCAATCATATTATTTGTTATTGTTTACATTTTATTTCTTCAAGGTTTCTGTCCTGAAATACATACAGTTCAAAACTTTGGTCTCTGCTTTCTTTACTTAGGGAATAAATCTTTATATACCTTTATCTGATATTTTAATTTAGTTATACTTCCTTTCTGTATTATTGGAATTTTCAAGTTGGTATTCAACCACTTTTGAGTCCCCACATTATCAGTTCAGCTTTTTACCTCCTTAATATTTGAAGATTCTTTCCCTATAATCATTGTGTCAACCCGATTTCCTTCCCATCTTGCCTAAGTGCCTGAGTTTCTTCTGGTTTTCTTTCATGTACCACCTTTCTTCCTATTTTAAGCTCTTCTCTTCTATATTTTATCTCGTTTTGTACAGACTATACCTCCTTGCATTTTATAGAAGAGGTCAAAAAGCTTGTTGAAATTTTTATTTATTTTGAGAGAGAGAGAGAGAGACAGAGAGAGAGGGGAAGTGGGGGAGGGGAAGAGAGGGAGAGAAAGAGAACACTAAGCAGGCTCCTCATCGTTAGCTCAGAACCTGACCTGGGGCTAGAATCCACAAACCGTGAGATCATGACCTGAACTGAAATCAAGAGTCAGAGGCCTAACCACCCCAGCCACTCAGGCGCCTCAAAAAATTTTCTGAAATTTTTAAACGATGCACCGGATTATGTTACTTTCATAAATTTTCTTAACTGAGCCAATCGTCTCCTTTTCAGTGCTGTCCAGTGTTGGTCATACCACCCAAATAAGTTTTTATTTCTTTATACATTAGCAGTAAGAAGGTATTTGTCTGGACTCTTGCTTTGGTTAAGTTACTTTGGCACTTTCCCATGGCTGTGTTCAAATAACGCAGGGTGGTCAAATAGGGTGATCAAATCTCCTTTTGCACGATAAAGGTGGGAGTTTATCGTCCTCTATTCTTGTGTTTTATGTCTGAGCCAATGCAGTGAATGAGAGGGAATGATCTTGGGCTGATCAGCATACATGGTCTGTGTACTCATCAGTCAGATGATGGGGTGTGTTCATGGGGATGTCCCACTTGAACTTAATTTGTGTTCTGATTTCTGCAAATCATCTCTTGGCAATAGCAGTGCTGTGAAATTATTAAAATAGAGCATCCACGTGATGAAGAGATTTGCAGAGTATGGGACTTCATTCAGGTGACAAACTGGATAAGTAGAAAATAGAGACTTGGGATTGCTCCGCTCTTTCTTGAGTATATTTGCTGTTTTCGTGACTTTGAAATAATTTTACCAATCTGAGCTGTTTTTGATGTGGTACAAAATGATTATACTAATTTTCATCTGAGATTTGTACAACATATTTGCTCTGACAGGCCATGGCTAGCAACTCACTGTGCAGCAATTTGTAGCATATCTACAATAAATTGAATTATTTTTAAATAGATTGCCTTTGCCTTAATAAAAATGTAGAAAAGCAATAGCCTTTTGTTAATTAGGTTCAAAAGTTGACATTTTCTTTCCTGGAATGGATAATAATGTAAAACATTGCAACACCTTGTCTGCTTTCGCAAACACACACACACACACACACACACACACACACACCATAATAGTCAAAGTTTATTCTATTCTATAACTTCATTTGCCTTACACAAAATAAGATGATCACAATATATACTGAGTACCAAATTTTCCATATGAATAATTATAGATACTTTCTTTTCAAAATATTGGAGTGCTTTGGAAGTTCTTTTTTTACATTTTTTAAAATGTTTTTATTCAACAGAGAGAGACCGAGTGCTAGCAGGGAGAGGGGCAGAGAGAAAGGGAGACACAGAATCTGAAGCAGGCTCCAGGCTCTGAGCTGGGCTTGAACCCACATACCATGAGCTCATGACCTGAGCTGAAGTCATACACTTAACCAAATGAGCCACCCAGGCACCCCTGGTAGTTCTTTCTGTATTGATTTGGAAATTACCTGAACATAGGACATAGGAAATAGGTAGACTTTAATCTATAATATGTTACCATCAGAATAGAAGACTGGTTCCCTGTAGTCCACACTGCCAACATGAAGAAGAGCAGTAAGGATTCTCCAGTGAATGAACATGGAGACTCACCCAGAACTGGCTGATGAAAAGCTGGATGAGATTGAGAATCTTGTCTTCCTTCCATTATGAGAGGCTGTGCTTCTCACAAGCTATCTCTCCACAACAGCTGTTTCTGACCCTCAAGGTCTCCAGGTGCTGGAATTTCTCCACTAATAATACATCAAACAACACATGGCCTTGAATTTGACTGTCTGGTCTCATAAGGTCACGCTCTGTTCACCACATAAAACAAGAGAGCAGGAATAGGAGCATTTAGCTTCACCGTGACTCAAACCTGTCTCTTCACGGGATGCTAAGAAATGGCACCAGTGCACCTGCAACTTTCTATTCCTGGGTTCTTGCCTGATACAAAGGATGTTGATGTCATCTCCAAAGAGCCTCCTTAGATCCACAGTCCAAGAACATATATGTAGCATCTCTATGCACTTTATATATGTGAGCCTTGAAAACCTAATTTATACATGTATATATGCTTATCTATCTTTATGTACCTATCAATTAACCTATCATCTACCTATTCAAAAGAAGGACTGCCATCATATATTTTTTTTAATTTTAATGTTTATTTATTTTTGAGAGAGAGAGAGAGAGGGAGAGAAAGAGAGAATGAGCAGGGAGGGGCAGAGAGAGAAAAAGAGAGAGGCACAGAATATGAAGAAGGCTCCAGGTTCCAAGCTGTCAGCACACAGCCCAATGGCCCAATGTGGGGCTTGGACTCATGAACAGCAAGATCATGACCTGAGCTGAAGTCAGACGCTTAACCAACTGAGTCACCCAACTGCCCCAGGACTGCCATCACATTGACAGTGAAATATTTGGGGGCATGTTTACAATAATCTTATATTCAATTTTGTGAAAACTTTTAAAGAACTGCTATCATTCTGGCTTTTTATGTTAATTATATTAGCATTATACAAATAATATATTGTTATTATTTTTTTATTATAATAACTTTACTAATATCAAGTAATAATTTAAAGTTTATAGCAGAAAAGCTGTGATGCCTTGTGATATGTGTACTCTTATGGATTAGAGAGATTGTACAGGTATCAATGTTATTTAAAATTTTACAAGACTATTGGAAATAGATATACAGATGTAAAAGCATGTAGATATAGATATATAGATATATGTATGTATTTGAGTAACCAAATGTAAGATCACTTGCCTTACAAGACATCCAATCCATTCAAATTGATTTCTAATACAAAGAATATTTCTTAATTAGTAACTAAAAAGAAAAGTTTGAAATGCTTACTTATATTTGGTTATTCACTTTTTTTTTGGCCTTTTAAGTTTTTATTTTAATTCCAGTTAGTTAACAATGTTATATTATTTTTAGGTGCACAGTACAGTGATTCAGCAATTTCATACATCACCTGGTGGTAATCATCACAAGTGTTCCCCTTCACCCCCATTACCTATTTAACTCATCCCTCTACCCCTCCATTCTGGTAGCCATCAGTTGGTTCTCCATAATTAAGAGTCTATTTCTTGGTTTGTATCTCTGTTTCTCTCTTGTTTCCCAATGTGCTCATTTCTTTTGTTTCTCAAATTCCATATATGAGTGAAATTATATGGCATTTATCTTTCTCTGACTGACTGACTTTGCTTAGCATTATATTCTCTAGCTCCATTGATGTTGCAAATGGCAAGATTTCATTCTTTTCATGGCTGAATAATATTCCAATATGTATATAACATCCCATATATGTATTATATATATATCCATATATAATCGATAATTATATCCATATAATTAATATATATAATTAATTATATATATCCATATATAATTTCTTTGATTTCCTAGTAGATCCATTCATTGTTTACTGCATGCTATTTAACCTCCATGTGTTTGTGGTCTTTCCAGACATATTCTCATGGTTGACTTCTAGTTTTGTAGAATTATGGTCAGAAATGATGCATTGTATGATTTTGATCTTCTTGAATTTTGTTTAGGCTAGTTTTTTTAGTCTAATATATGATATATTCTGGAGAATGTTCCATGTGCACTTGAAAAGCATGTGTATTCTGCTGTTTTAAGATGGAATGTTCCGAATATATCTGTTAAGTCCATCTAGTCCAGAGTGTCATTCAAAAGCATTGTTTCCTTGTTGGTTTTTTGTTTAGATGATCTTTCCACTGCTGTCAACAGAGTGCTAAAGTCCCCTACTATTATTTTGTTATTATTGATTAGTTCCTTTATGTTTATTATTAACTTTTTATGTAGTTGAGATGGGTGCAAAATTTTTACATTTTATCTTCTTGATTCTAAAGATATTGTCCCCTTTCATTATTATATAGTGTCTTTCTTTTTTTCCTGTTACAGTCTTTGTTTTAAAGTCTATTTTGTCTGACATAAGTATCACTACTTTGGCTTTCTTTTGACATCCATTTGCATGACATGTTTCTCCATTCTCTTATTTTCTCTCTGCAGGCGCCTTTAGGTCTCAAATGTGTCTCTTGTAGTCACCATTTAGATGAGTCTTGCTTTTTAATCCATTCTGACACCTTGTGTCTTTTCTTTTAAGTTTTTGTTTATTATTTATTTTAAAAAGAGAGTGCATGGTGGAGGGGTAGGCATAGAAAAAGAGGGGGACAGAGAATTCCAAGCAGACTCTGTGCTGTCAGAGTAGAGCCCAATGTGGAGCTAGAACTCATGAACCCATGAGATCATAACCTGAGCTGAAATCAAGAGTTGGGCACTCAACCAACTGAGCCACCCAGACACCCCACCTTATGTCTTTTGATTAGAGGGCTTAGGACTTAATAATAATTATTGATAGATATTTATTTATTGCCATTATCTCACTTGTTTTGTGGTTGTTTATGGCGATCTTATCTGATCCTTTCTTGTCCTTCTCTTTTTCCTTTTTTCCTCTCCATGTTTTAGGTATATGTTGTTATATTTTACATCCTTTTATTCTATGTATTCCTTGACTGTTTATTTACAGAAATACTCACTTTTATTTCTTTTGTGTTTCCTGCCTTTATATTGCCATTTTGGTCTCTCCTTTCCACTTGAAGTGTCCCCTTTAATATTTCTTGCAGAGCTGACTTAGTAACCATGAACTCCTTTAGTTTTTGTTTATCTGGGAAATTCTCTACCTCTTCTTCTATTCTGAATGTTAGCCTTGCTGGAAAGAGTATTGTTGACTGAATATTTTTCTCACTCAGCACTTCAAATATCATGCCACTCCATTCTGGGAAGTTTTTACTGAAAATTCCTTTCCTAGCCTTATGGCTTTTCTTATGTATATGACTGGGTTCTTTTGTCTTGCTGCTTTAATTTTTTTTTCTTTATTACTATATGTTACCAATTTAATTATAATGTGTCTTGGTGTGGATCTCCTTTCGCTGATTTCTGATGGGGGTTCTTTGTGTGTCCTGGATCTGAAAGTCTGTTTCTTTCTCCAAATTAGGTGAGTTTTCAGCTATCATTTCTTTAAATTACTTTTCTGCCTCCCTTTCTCTCTCTTCTTCTTCTGGGAATCCTATAATAAGAATGTTATTATGTTTGGTGGAATCATTGAGTTCCCTAAGTCTATTGACATTTTGCATAATTCTTTCCTTTGTTCAGCTTGATTGCTTTTCATTACCTGTCTTCTAGGTCACTTATTCCTTCTGCTGCTTCTTCCAGCCTGCTGCTCATTCCATCAAGTGTGTTTCTCATTTCATTTATTGAGCCCTTTATCTCTACTATGTCATTCCTTATCTTTGTGTTAAGAGGCTTACTCATGTCTTCCACTTTTATATCAAGTTCATTGAGTATCCTTATGATCATTGCTTTAAATTCTGTCAGGTGTGTTACTTATATTTTGCTTAGATCCCTTGTCTTGCCTTGTCTTGTTCTTTCAATTGGGACAAATTTCTCTATCTTCTCATTTTGTTTAAGTCTCTGTGCCTGTTTCTCTGTGTTAGGCAAGTCAGCTATGTTTCCTGTTCTTGAGCATAATGTCTTTCTAGAGAAGTAGTCCTATGGTGCCCTGATGTACAGTTTTCCTTATTTTCCAGGACCTGGTGCTTCCAGGAGTGCCTCCAGTGTGTGTTTTGTGTCCTCTGCTGTTTTGTCTTAGCCGCTTTATCCTTTAAACCAGTCATCTGCAGAAGCTCTTTGTGTGTTGTGAGCAGTGTTTGGTTCCTAACCAGAATGTGGCATGATTTGACAAGGTGTGCTTGGGTCTGTTTGTGAAGTAAGACCTGTCATCACTGCTGCCAGAACCAATGCTCCAGTCTGAGCAGAGGTTTGGGCTGGTCTTCTGGGGGAGAGGGCCCACCACATTGGGACTGGGCCAAGTGTGACTGGGAGAAGCAGTTGCAACAGAGCATAGAGGGGATGGGGCTTGGTAAAAGCAAATCAGGTAGCAAGTGTAGTCACAGTGCTGGTTCCCACAGGTGGCTTTGTGCATGTGCTGAGGGACAGGAGAGGGAAATGGTGCTAGCCAGCCAGTTCGTTTGTTCCTAGAGGGGTAACTTTGTGAAAGCTGTCTCTCAGGGACATGCCCTGAGATGAGTGAATAACCTTCCCACTCTGTTCCCCAGACATTCTTCAGATTAATGTTTCCATGTTGTAAATCTGCAGGTTGTTTGACTGTCTTTGCATCAAGGAAAGTGCAATCCCATACAGGCTCTACCTAAGCCATGCCCATTGACCTTTAAGTCTTTAGGCTTTTAAGCCATGCTGGTTGCAAGAACTCACAAAATTTGGTCCTTCTTGCTTTCCAAGCCAATTGCTATGGAGATTTGTTTTCCCTATTCATGCTTCCCTGTGTGCTAGTCTGTCTCTCACCCTTCTCTGTGACTGTGGCCCCCTCCCTACCACAGTGGTCACTATTTCTGTATCTCACACACTGCATTTTTGCACTTCCTACCTTCTTTGATGTGGCCTTTTCTCTTTTAGTTCTGGAATTTTTTTCATCAGTCTTTTGGCCAATTTTGGGGTTATTTATGATGATTTGATAGTTAGCTAGTTGCATTCATGGGACAAAGTGAGCCTAGGGTCATTCTATTCCACTGCCATCTTCCTAGATGTATATTTGGTTATTAGTTATAAGCTTACGTCCAATGTGTTCAGAAATCATCCTGAAATAAGTACTTATCTGTATAATTACATTTATTTAGACCTACATTGATAGCTAAGTGTATTGGTTTTGTTAACCTAGCTGTTAAATCTCACTGTTCAATCATGCTAATCTTCTAGATCCTTATTGATTTTTTTTCTGTTAACTCTATCAGTGACTCAGAGAGCTGAATTCAAAATTTCCTGTAGGATTATTATTTGTTTATTTTTCCTTTTAGTTTCTCAACTTTTTTCTTAGTACAATTTAAAATATTTCATTAACATATATCAAACATACAAAAAAGTACATCGATCAAACATGTTTAGCGAACCCAGCAAACCTCAAAAATGAACCCATTCATTTGTCCATAAGCCATAGATGGAAAAGAACCTTACTAAAAATTAATACTTCTCCTGCTTCTTCCCAAGTACAAATCACCCAAAGGCAATTTATTTACCCTAGAAGAATATTTTTCTTTCTTTTCAAAATTGATTAAATGAAATAGAATATCGATGTTTTCAGGCTATGTCTTCTTCTGTTCATTTATTTCTTTTTAAAGTTTATTTATTTATTTTTGAGAGAGAATGAGTGGGGGAGGGACAGAGAGAGTGGGGGGGAAAGATCTGAAGCAGGCTCTGTGCTGACAGCAGAAAACTCAACGCGGCACTTGAACCAACAAACTGTGAGACCATGACCTGAACCGAAGTTGGACAGTTAACCAACTGAGTCACCCAGGCGTGCCTGTGTATTTATTTCTATTGAGGTTATTTTACATATATTATTTATCTGTTCTACTGCGAATGGTCTTTTTAAATTAAATATGGTTGCATATACTTTTAAAGTTAATGTACTTTTTGAGTCGCTTTAGATTTAAAGAATATTTGAACAGAAGGTACAAAGAATTTCCAAAAAACCACTACATGCTTTCCAGTTTCCCTTATTAATATAAAATATACAATAAATATTATATATATTATATAGTTATTTATAATTATTTATTTATTTATAATAAATATATTCATTTATTTATATTTATATATGTATATATTACAATTGATTAACCAATATTAATGCATTGTTACTAATGTAGATAGTTTATATTAGAATTCAGTCTTTGAGTTATATATTCTATGGGTTTTGACAAAGACAAACATGATACCATATATCACCATCACAGTATTTTTTTTTATTAAATAAAAATTTTTAATGTTTATTTATCTTTACGAAGAGAGAGAGAGAGAGGGAGAGAATGAGCGGGGGAGGTGCAGAGAGAGAGGAAGATCCAGAATCCAAAGCAGGGTCCAGGCTCTGAGCTGTCCGCACAGAGCCCGACACGGGGCTCGAACTCACAAACTGTGAGATCATGACCGGAGCCGAAGTTGGACACTTAACCGACAGAGATACCCAGGCGCCCCTCCATCATCACAGTACCATATGCAATAGCTTCTCTGCCTTAAAATCACCTGGTGTTTCACCTATTCATTGCTCTCTACCTATCCCCAACTACTGATCATTATACTATCGCCATAGTTTTGCCTCTTTGATAATGTTGTATATTTGGAATCATCGGGTTTGCAGCTTTTTCAGATTGGCTTCTTACGCTTTTTTTTTTTTTTTAATTTTTTTTTTTCAATGTTTATTTATTTTTGGGACAGAGAGAGACAGAGCATGAACGGGCGAGGGGCAGAGAGAGAGGGAGACACAGGATCGGAAACAGGCTCCAGGCTCTGAGCCATCAGCCCAGAGCCCGACGCGGGGCTCGAACTCACGGACCGCGAGATCGTGACCTGACTGAAGTCGGACGCTTAACCGACTGCGCCACCCAGGCGCCCCTTCTTACGCTTATCAATGGGCATTTAGAGTTCCTCCATGTCTTTTATGGCTTGATGGTTTATTTATTTATTTTTTTTTATCATTGAATAATGTCTCCTTATCTGTATGTGCCACAGTACATTCACCTATTGAAGGAGGCTTTATTTCCCAGTTTTGTCCATTTTGAATAAAGCTGCTACAAACATTCACGTATGGGTTTGTTGTGGCCAAAGTTTTATACTCATTTGAATAAATACCTGGGAACACAATTGCTGAATGGTGTAGTGGGACTATGTTCATCTTCATAAGAAGCTGCCAAACTGTCTTTTGAAGTGTCTATGTCAGTTTTGCATTCTAACTGGCAGTGGACTGGACTCCAGCACAGAGGGACTCTCATCCCTGTTCCTCCAAATCCTCACCAGCCATTTTAATAGACATGTGGTGATATTGCATTATGGCTTTAATTTGCTATTTCTTAATGACATGGGGTGTTGAACACCTTTTCATATGCGTATTTGCCATTGGTATATCTTCTTGATGAGGTGGTACCTCTTTCACCCATTTTTAAATTGTGTTATTTATCTTCTTACCGTTGAGTTTTAACAGTTCTATGTATATTTAAGATACCTATCTGATATGTGCTTTCAAATATTTTTTTCCCACTCAGTGGCTTATCTTCTAAATATTTTACTAATGTCTTTTGTGGAGCAGAAAAGCATACTTCTGATATCCCTGACTCATGGAGAGATAGTATCTTTCTTTCTTTCTTTTTGCATTTTGACAACTCTTTTGTTCTTGGACTAATAGAATATGGAAATGTGAAGCTGGAACAGTTTTTTTTTTCCAATCCCAGGTGTTAAAAGACACATAGCATTCTCTTCCTATCTTTTCAAACACTCTTTCTCTCAGTGCCCTGAATTGCCATAGAAGACATCTGATTATACTGTCATGTAACCACTGTGATATAGAGGTCACATGTAGGTGCACAGGTTAACAGTCCAGCTGATACACACTTTGGATGTGCCCACTAATGGGCATGCAGTGAAGCCATGTTAAACTCTCTAGAATTACCCTTCCACCAACTAAATATTGTACAGTGACCTCAGTTGACAGCACTTGGAGAAGAATTGCTTAGATGATCCTATTCCAAATACCTTACCAACAAAATATTGTGGTTAAATAAAGATGTGGCCTTAACACATTCAGTTTTATAGTGGTTTCTTATGGAGGAATAGATAAGAAGAAAAATGGAAATCTGGATCATTTCCAGTTAGGGGTTAACTTGTATGTAGTATGTGTGTGTATGTGTGTGTGTGTGTGTGTGTACATGCGTGTCTATCACACACAGTCATTCTGTTTGTGTATAGACTGCCAAATATTTATCCCAAGTGTTTTTTTTTTACCATTTTATTTTCCATATATAAAATATACAATTGATCCACATCTTTGCCAAGACTTAGTATTAATTCTAGCTTTTTTTTTTATATCACCAGTATAGGGAATAAGAAATAATATAGAGGTTTTAATTTCCGTTCCCTTATGTCTCATCAGATTGAACATTTTCCACTAGGCAGTTGGATATGTACTTTTGTGAAGTACTTATGAAAACTTGTCATTTTTTTTCAGATATCAGTGAAGTCTTTTGCCTGAAATAATGTATAGTAATCTAGGGAAACCATTTTGCTCAGAAAATAATCAAATACGGATACTTGTTTTGAACTTATGTTTGAAGCCGTCAGAAAGTTGACATGGCAGAGAGGAATTAAATGTCCCAAATTAGAAAAAAAAATTAAAAAAAAGGAATTCCAGAGAAAGAGATCAGAATCTAGAACTAAATTTTGCTCAAATTTATTTCCTATATTCTGTCTGACATGGCCGGCAACCTGAGAAGAACTTTAAATGTAATTATAAATTGAGAAGGACGTGGACAGACAGGACTGGATCACAAGGCTTGCCAAGGAGGAGGACACATTAGTAATTACTTCAAACTTTACACTTTACCGAATTAGCTGCTCTATAAATAAGAGGAAGCAGTAAATAGGGCAGCTTTTGCAGGGGCTTAAGAATTAGCTTTAAATATCTCATTCTTGGATTACTTGTAGAAAAATGGTGATTGTCAGTCTTAGCTGCCTGTAGAAAGCAAATATAAATCCAATCAGGAGGAAGTTAGCATCAATCTAGGTCTCGAATTGGACCTGAAATTATTCATGATAAATATGCGGCCTTCCAGTGGAAAATATCCAGGCAAAGGAGAAGATACCAGAACATAAGTAAAAGCAAATAAAAATGAGGGGCTCCTGGGTTGCCCAGTTGAGCATCCAACTCGATTTCAGCTCAGGTCATGATCTCAAGGTTTGTGAGAATGAGCCCCCTGTGGGCTCTGTGCTGACAGTGTGGAGCCTGCTTGGGACTCTCTCTTTCTCTCTCTCTCTCTCTCTCTCTCTCTCTCTCTCATCTCTCTCTCTCTCTCTTTCTTTCTCTCTTAAAATAAATAAATAAGCATTTTTTTAAAAAAGAAACATATGAAAATGGCAGATACCATAAACACATAGGATCCAAAAAGCAAATTTATTAAAACTGACTTTCAAATAATTTATATTATACTAGAAGACAAGACTGAGAATTTCAGCAAAAATTTAAATGTTATAAATTTTGAAAAAGAGAAATTTTCTGGATCTGAAAAGCACAATGATGAAAATTTAGACAAGAGGTCATGCATTTGACAGTGTATTAGAAAAAGAAGTGTGACACGTAAAGTAAGTCAGAAAACATGTTCAGACAAATGCAAAGAATATTAAAGAAAGGACAACTGGGAAAATTTTGTGATAGAAGTATAGATATGCATGCATTTCACTGATGATGAGTGACATTGAACATCTTTTCAGGTGCCCATTAGTCATCTGTGTGTCTTCTTTGAAAAAAAAAATATTTGCTCATGTCTTCTGCCTATTTTTAATTAGAGTATTTTTTTCTGTTTTTGGTGTTGAGCTGTATAAGTTCTTTATACATTTCTGATATTTACTGTCTATCAAATCTAATATTTGCAAATGTCTCCTCTGATTCAGTAAGTTGCTTTTTGTCTTGTTGATGGTTTTCTGGATTGTGCAAGTGTTTTATTTTTATGTGGTCCCAATAGTTTCTTTTTCTTTTTTATTCCCTTGCCTTGAAAGATATATCTAAAAAGATGTTACTACTGCTAATGCCAAATAAATTACTGTTAACATACGTTCTTTTCAAGAAAGGTTATGGTTCCAGGTCTCACATTTAGGTCTTTAATATAGTTTCAATTTATTTTTGTGTACAGTATTTAAAAATGGTCCATTTTCATTCTTTTGAATGTATCTGTCCAGTTTTCTCGTTGGTCTATGTCTCTATCTTGGTGCCAGTGCCATAGTATTTTGATTACTACAGCATTATAGTATATCTTGAGATCTGGAATTATGATATCTTCAGCTTGGTTCTTTCTCAAAATTGCTTTGGCTCTTTGGGGTCCTTGTGCTTTCTACAAATTTAGTATTATTTGTTCTAGTTCTGTGAAAAATGTGATTGGTATTTTTATAGGGATTGCATTAATTTGAAGATTGTTTGGGGTAGTGTGGACATTTTAATACTATCAATTCTTCAATCCATAAGCATGAGATATTGTTCCATTTGTTTATGTCATTGCAATTTCTTTCCTCAATGTTTTATGGTTTTGGGAATACAGGAATTTCACCTCCTTGGCTAAGTATATTCTTAAGTATTTTGGGGGGGGAGGGTGCATTCATAAGTGTAATTGTTTTAATTTGTGTTTCAGATACTTTCTTATTAGTGTGTAGAAATGCAATATATTTCTGAGAAATGCAAATTAAAACCACGAGGAGATATCATGTTCCTCACTTCAGAATGACTAGAATCAAAAAGATAAGAAATAACAAATGTAGGTGAGGGTGTGGAGAAAAAGAAACCTTTGTGCACTATTGGTGGGAGTGCAAATTGGCCCAATAGCTATGAAAAGCAGTATGGAGGTTCCTCAAAAAATCAAAAATAGAAATACTATAACCCAATACTTCCACTACTGGATATTTACTCAAAGAAAATAAAAACAGTATTTCAAAAAGATACATGCACCCTTATGTTTATTGCAGCATTATTTACAATAATCAATATATGGATGCAACCCAAGCATCCACAGCTAGATGAATGGATTAAAACGTGATTATACACACACACACACACACACACACACACACATATATATATATATACATATATGTATATATGTATATATATATATATATATATATATTGCTCAGTCATTAAAAAGAATAAAATCTTGCCATTTGTGACATGGAAGGACTCATAGGGTGTAATGCTAAGTGAAATAAGCCAGACTACGAAAGAAAAGTACCATATGATTTCACTTATATGTGAAATCTAACAAATAAAACAAATGAATAAAAGAACAAACAAAAAGCAGAATAAGATCTATAAGGACAGGGAATAAACTGATGGTTGCCAGAGGGAAGGGGAGTGGAAGCAAAATGGGTGAAAGGGAGTGGGGGATCCAGTCTTTTATTTATTAAATGAATATATCATGGGGATAAAAGTTACTGCATGGGGACTATAGTCCATAATGTGGTACTGTGTAGTGACAGATGGTAACGACACTTGTGATAAGTGTAGCATAACATAGAAACTTGTTGAATCACCATGTTGTACCCCTGAAACTAATGTAACATGCATGTCAACTATAGTCAAGAAATTAAAAAAAAAAAAAGAAAAAGAAAACTAAAGAGTGAAAATAGAGGAAAGAACATGAAAACATCGGATATAGTCAGCACTCCAATGCGTTAGCACCCCAGGAGAAGAAAGAGAACTGAGCAGAACAACCTCTCAAATGGAAATGGTAGACATTTTACCAAAAACGACCAATGATATCAAATCACAGTTTCAGGAAGTGCTACAAATAAGAGAAAAGTAAATACATATATAAAACACCAGAAACATAATAAAACTTCTGAAATTTTCTGAAAAGTAAATGTATAAAGAACAGTTGGAGGTAAAAAAAAAAAAAAAGCTGACTCTAAAAGAGAGAGAGTTAAACTTTGTCACTTCGTCAGTTTAAAATTAGACAGTGAAAGCCAACAAAGGATGTACCAATACTTTTAAAGTTCTGAAATAACATAAATGCCTTATTCTTGATATCCATCAAATATCCATCAAAAAAAGACAAAATAAAGAATTTGTCACCAACAGAACCACAGTAATGAAAATACTAAATTTTATTTTTTTAGGCAAAGAGTAATGATCTCTGATGCAAGTGGTTAGTTATAAAGAGGATTTCTTAAAGGAATAAATATGGGAGAAATTTAATTGTATAATTGATTGTATAGCATAATACAATTTCATGAAATATTAAAATGTATATTGTATTATAAACTTTTGAGCAATTTAAAATGTATCTAATACACAAAGCAATAGCGTATAGTTTGAGAGTGGGATAAATTGGTTTTAAAATATTGCAAAGCAGTTGTACTTTTTGCGAATCAACCAAAGTACCAATTTATATTATATATGTAAGAGTCAAGAATGCACACTGTAATTCTATTAACTGATTAAAATATTCTGATACTGGATTTCTTTTGAAAGAACACCTTAAAGATTTTAGAGTTTACATGTAAGTTACACCTGTTGAAAGTAAATAGTGAAAAAACATGCAACACAAATGTGAACTAAAATATAACTTTCGATTCATCTATATTAACATAAAAATATTAGACACAGTTAAGTCTCAGCCATTTCCCATATGATGGAGGCAAATGTGCGATTTGCACTATATTATTGTGTTTAGCTGATTACATAACAGAAGAGTTCATATGGTATATTGACAGGATGAGGAAACAGGCAGATGGATAGATGATAGATAATAGATAGATGATAGGTAGATAATAGATGATACATAGATAGATGATAGACAATAGATGATTGAGAGATGATAGATAGATAGTTGATAGATAGATAGATGATAAATAGAATATTACTCATCCATTAAAAAGGGTACAGTAATAGGATTGGATTTATTCTTCCACAGGAAAATACTGGTCAAAATATATAAGACACATATTTTGAAACATTAGGTATCAGATACCATAGGACTGCAGTCCCTGAGAGAGGAATAATAGCCAAAATGAGTCCCACTTTCTCCCCAGGCTTCCATATGGGAGCAATATTGGAACCCACACCTAGGGAGAAGAATCCCAGAGAAGGCAGGATCACCTGAGTTGAGAAAACAAACTTCAAAGCTGAAGAAAATGCAGTATGTAGGAAAGCGATAAAGACAGAAGGAAGCCAGAGATCATCATTATGATTCCTTTATAACTCTTGCTAAATCCTAAGCCAGACTTACACAAGATGAAATTCCAAGAAGCTCAGCAAAGAACAGCCTCCAGGGATCTGGAAACTGAATGATTCCTAGACCTCACACTGCAGGATGGCATGATAGCTTTGAGTAGACAAAGTGGAGAATCCTCACTCATCATCCAGGATGTCTTAGCAGGTACTATGAAAGGAAGGGTCATGGCCTATTAATAGTGCTAAACTAGCTCTGGGTTAAAGGCTGCTCTAAATTGACCTCACTGAATTTAAAGAATAGTGTCAGACACACACACACACACACACACACACACACACACACACACAATTCTCAAGTTAATAAACTGCTTGCTGCAAAAAAAGACAAATACTGTTCAAAGGAAGGCAATAAAATCTAAGTACTCAATAAGATAATATCCATTAAATGTAATAATACAATAAATGTAGTATCTATTATATTATTAAAAAATAACCTAAAATGCCAAGAAGCAGAGAAATAAAACCCATACACAGGAGAAAGTTAGTGACCCATAAAATGACAGAGAAGAAATAATTTGCAAGATGTTAAAAGTATTATACATATATGAGAAGATCATGTGGTTCTTATTCTTTCTTTTATTAATGTGACATATCACATTGATTGATTTGTGGATATTGAACCAGCCCTGCAGCCCAGGAAAAATCCCACTTGATCATGGTGAATAATTCATTTAATGTATTGTTGCATCAGGTTTGTTAGTATCTTGTTGAGAAATTTTACATCCATGTTCATCAGGGAAATTGGTCTGTAGTTCTCCTTTATAGTGGGGTCTTTGGTTTTGGAATCAAGGTAATGTTGGCCTCATAGAATGAGTTTGGAAATGTTCCCTCCATTTCTAATTTTTGGAACATTGTCAGAAGAAGAGGTGTTAACTCTTCTTTAAATGTTTGGAAAAATTCCCCTGGAAAGCCATCCAGTCCTGGACTCTTGTTGTTGGGAGATTTTTGACTACTGATTCAATTTCTTTACTGGTTATGGGTCTGTTAAAATTTTCTCTTTCTTCCTGTTTCAGTTTTTGTATTTTATATGTTTCTAGAAATTATTCCATTTCTTCCAGATTGACCAACTTGTTGGCATATAACCACATGATCCTCTCAATAGATGCTGTAAAAGCATTTGCTCAAGAAAGTGGGGATAGAAGCATTATACCTCAAGATAATAAAGGCCATATACCAAAAACCTACCGCTAATATCATCCTCAATGGGGAAGAACTGAGAGCTTTCCCCCTAAGGTCAGGAACATGATAAGAATGTCCACTCTCACTCTCACCACTGTTATTCAACATAGTCTTGGAAGTCCTAGCCTCAGCAATCAGACAACACAAAGAAATAAAAGGCATCCAAATTGGCAAGGAGGAAGTCAAACTTTCACTCTTCAGATGATATGATACTCTATGTGGAAAACCCAAAAGACTCTACGAAAGAACTGCTAGAACTGATATATGAATTCAGCAAAGTCGCAAGATATAAAATCAATGTACAGAAATTGATTGTATTTCTATACACCAATAATGAATCAGCAGAAAGAGAAATCAAGGAATCGATCCCATTTACAATGGCACCAAAACCCATAAAATACCTAGGTATAAACCTAACCAAAGAGGTGAAAAACCTATACATTGAAAACTACAGAAAGCTTATGAAAGAAATTAAAGAAGACTCTCCCTCAAAATGGAAATATAATCTGTGCTCATGGATTGGAAGAATAAATATTGTTAGAATGTTGATACTACCCAAAGCAATCTGCATATTCATATTCAATGCAATTCCTATGAAAATAACACCAGCATCCTTCACAGAGCTAGAATAAGCAATCCTACAATTTGTATGGAACCAGAAAAGACCCTGAATAGCCAAAGCAATCCGGAAGAAGAAAACCAAAACTGGAGGCATCACAATTCCAGGCTTCAAGCTGTATTATCAATCATCAAGACAGTGTGATACTGGCACAAGTATGATAGATCAATGGAACAGAATAGAGAACCCAGAAATGGACCCACAAACATATGGCCAACTAATCTTTGACAAAGTGGGAAAGAATATTCAATGGAATAAAGACAGTCTCTTCAGCAAGTGGTGCTGGGAAAACTGGACAGCAACATGCAGAAGAATAAACCTGAACGACTTTCTTACACCATACATAAAAATAAACTCAAAATGGATGACAGACCTAAACATAAGACAGGAAGACATTAAACCCTAGAGGAGAAAACAGGCAACAACCTGTTTGACCTCAGCCACAGCAACTTCTTACTTGACATATCTCCGGAGGCAAGGGAAACAAAAGCGACAATGAACTATGGGGACCTCATCAAGATAAAAAGCTTCTGCACAGTGAAGGAAACAGCAAAACTAAAAGATACCTGATGGAATACGAGAAGATATTTGCAAATGACATATCATTAAAGGGTTAGTATCCAAAATCTATGAAGAACTTATCAAACTCAACATCCAAAAAACATATAACCCAGTGAAGAAATGGACAAAAGACATGAATAGACACATTTCTAAAGAAGACATCCAGATGGCTCATAGACACATGAAAAAATGTTCAACATCACTCATCATCTGGGAAATGTAGATCAAAACCACAATGAGATACCACCTCACACCTGTCAGAATGGCTAAAACTAACAAGTCAGGCAACAACAGACGTTGCTGAGGATGAGGATAAAGAGGAACCCTTTTGCACTGTGAAAACCTATTAACTTGATAACCAGTAGAAATATCCTTCAAAAATTAAATCCAATGAGAGAAGGAAAGTACAAGTCAACTAAGGTAAAACATTTGCAAAACTGTTATCTGATAAAGAACTCTTATCCAAAATAACCAAAGAACTTTTGGGATGTCCAGGTGGCTCAGGCAGTGGAGCATGTGGCTCTTGATTTCAGCTCAGGTCATGATCTTGCAGTTCATGGGATCAAGCCCCACACTATTTGCATGGACCCTGCTTGGGATTCTCTCTCTCCTCTCTCTCCACAATAAGAAAACAAACAACCCAATTGAAAAAGAGGCTGAAATATCTGAAGAGACATCTCTCCAAAGAAGATATATAAATATCTTCTTGATAAGTATATGAAAAGATGCTTAACATCCTATGTCATCAGAGAATTGCAAATTAAAAAAAGGAAAAAAACAAGATATCACCACACACCTACTAAAATGGCTAAAATCCAAAACATTGACAACACCAAATGCTGAAAAGGATGCAGATAAAGAGTAACTCTTTATGGGAATGGAAAATGCACCGCCATTTTGGAAGATGATTTGGCACTTACTTACAAATGCGAAACATCGTCTTATCGTACAAGCCGCAAATCCTGTGCCTAGAAATTTAGGGGTATGATGAAATGAGATGAACGCTTGTGTCCGCACAAAAACCTTTACACAGATATTACGGCAAAGTATACAAAGGTCTGGAAGAGGCAAAACTATGGAGACGGTCTAAACATCAGTCTTTGTGAGAGATTTGGAGAGGAAGTAGAAGAGGGATCACAGGACAATAAAACTGTCCTGCATAATACTATAGTGATGGATACAGGACATGATGCATCTGTCAAAATTCACAGAACTGGAAAAACAAAGATTGATCCTTAATGTACGTTATCTGCCTTGTATAATAACATGGTATCCATATTTGTTCATTATTTAAACAAATGCACCACAAGGGCAAGGTGTTAATATCAGGGAGGATGGATGTCCTTCCATGTGTCTGTTGTCCATATACATGTTTTCTTTGGAGAAATGTCTGCTCATGTCTTTTGCCTATTAAAAAAATGTTTATTTACTTTGAGAGAGAGAGAGAGAGAGAGAGAGAGAGAGAGAGAGAGAGAGAGACTGTGCACAAGTTGGGGGGAGACAGAGAAAGAGGGAACGAGAGAATCTGAACCAGGTTCTACATTCAGCACAGGGCCTGATGCGGGGCTGGATCTCACAACTGTGAGGTCATGACCTGAGCCAAAATCAAGAGTCGGGTGCTTAACTGACTGAGCCCCCCAGGCTCCCCTCTTTTGCCCATTTTTTATTGCATTATTTGTTTTTTTTTGATGTTGAGTTGTATAAATTCTTTATATATTTTGAGTACTAACCCCTCATTGGATATGTCATTTGCAAATATCTTCTCTCATTCAGTACTTGTTGTTTTTTTTTTTTTATTTTGTTGATTGTTTCCTTTGCTATGCAGAAGATTTTTATTTTTTTAATTTAACATTTATTTATTTTTGAGTGACAGAGCATGAGTGGGGTAGGGGCAGAGAGAGAGGGAGACAGAATCCGAAGCAGGTTTCAGTCTCTGAGCTGTCGGCACAGAGCCTGATGGCATGGCTCGAACCCATGAACCGCGAGATCATGACCTGAGCTAAAGTCAGACACTTAACGGACTGGGTTAACCGACTGGATTTTGACATAATCCCAATAGTTTAGTTTTGTTTTGTTTCCTTTGCTTCAGGAGACCTATCTAGAAAAATGTTCTTATGGCCAGTGTCAGAAAAATTACTACCTGTGCTTTCTTCTAGGATTTTTATGGTTTCAGGGGCCACATTTAGGTCCTTAATCACTCATCATCAGGGAAATGCAAATCAAAACCACAGTGAGAATCACCTCGCAACTGTCAGAATGGTTGAAATTAAAAAAAACACAAGAAGAAAAAACAAGTATTGGTGAGGCCGAGCAGAAAAGGGAACCCTCGTGCCCTGTTAGTAGGAATGCAAACTGGGGCATCCACTGTGAAAATGGTATGAAAATTCCTCAAAAAATTAAAAATAAAACTACCCATTGATCCAGCAATCACAGTACTAGGTATTTACCCAAAGATCAAGAAAACACTAATGTGAAAGAATATAAGCATTGCTATGTTTACAACCCTAACCAAATTATGGAAGCAGCCCAAGTATCCGTTAATTGATGAAGAGATAAACAAGAAGTGGTACGTATACACACACATACACACACACACACACACACACACACACACACATAATGCGATATTATTCAGGCCTGAAAAGAATGAAATCTTGTCATTTGTAGCAACATGGATGGAGCTAGAGAAATTTTAAGTGAAATAAGCCAACTTACAGACAGACACATACCATATGATTTCACACAGAGCCAAAACCTACTCGGACGGATGCTTAACCAACTGAGCCACCCAGGCGCCCCTATTTTTTAAATTTTTACTTTTCAATGTTAATTCTAGTGCAGTTGACATGCAATGTTATATTAATTTCAGGTAACAATAGAGCCCTTGATGATTTAGGAAGCAACCATTTCACGTATATATAAGGCATTATTTCTCTTCTAGAAACAGAGGTAAGCAAGACACAAAGTCCCTGTTCTCAAGCAGTTTACATTTTAGTAAGGAGGCAAAGAATCAGCATAAAATATTAGTAAATAAATGTCAGATACAGCAAATCTATAAAGAAATTTGTATGTTGTCTCAAAAAAAAGTGTTCTTAACCATAGAAAACCAACCCTTATCCGGGTGACAGACTGTATGATAATAAAACATAATATTCATAAAATATATTTGATCACATCAATAATAGTAGTGAGAGTTCCATTTAAAAATTAGTAAAATGATGGTTTTGCCATAGATAAAGACAAATTATTCAGCCTATGTTTAAGGAGCACAATCGTATGTAAGGCAAAGGGCACTTTGTCTCTGGAATGTAAGTTTGGTCAGGAGTATTCAATTATAGCTGAAATAAAGATGAATAAAGGCTACAAAAGGCGACTAGTGGAGACAACCAACCCCTGTATTTTAGAACCTAAACTTTGTGGAAGCATTATGGATTGCTTCGACCAACTCATTACCACTTTAAATTTCTCTCAGCTTGGAGACCTGAGTTTTTTGTGTTTTGTTTTGTTTTGTTTTGTTTTGTTTTGTTTTGTTTTGTTTTGTGTTGTTTCCTTAAAACAGAAAAATAATCCAGATTATCTGAGACCTGTCAGACAGGGTTGGCCATACAGCATTCTCTGGGAAGAACTAGTCTAAGCATAAAGCCAATGTTTTCAACTCTTCTGTGCCCCAAAGACACAATGGTCTACACTCCGAGTTACTTAAGGAACAGAACATAACCGAAAGTCTTCATTTGGAATTTCAGGGGGAAAAAAAAGACCAGTCAACTGGATGAGTAATCCTCTGAGGACACCAAACATTCACCACTAACAGAGAGCTTGACAGAGATCCATTTGTCTGACGGTATCCATAAAGTTGGAGTGTTTGGGCTCTACTACTATTATGTCTGAATAGAGGAACATAAAGGACTCTCAGCTGGTGACACGGGGAGGAAAAACTATTTCCTCAGAAATGAAACTATGAACACACCTGCCAGTTATATGGGGCGGGGCGGGGGGCGGGGGAGCGATAATCAGTTTGAATGAATTCAAAATAATGCACTAACAAAATACACGGAGAAAAACACAAGTTGAAAATAATTAACCAGAAGAAGACAACTGTAGATTTTTTAAACGCTGATAAGATTTTAATTTGCTCCAAGTTGAAAATAACTACATTGCTGGTGGTTTAAGGCACATAATGAGCAATTAGATCACACATGATAGATTCAGCAGTGAAATATTATCCGTTAACAGCTGGAACTCATAAAAGCATAGCACAGTGTGAACATGAAGTTTGTTAGAATAAACCATCTGCTGAAAAATACTATTCTGCAAATTAAAAATAAAGTTAAAACATTATTTGCCTTATTTAATAGATTTGTGAAAAAATGATGAGCTATTGAAAAAGTAGGCACTACGTTAATTAATTCCCTGTATTAGACAGTTGGCTACGGTATGCAGTAGGGTGCTGCATACAAATATTGCTAAATTTCCCATACATATATATTGCGCATTTAGCATAAATTCTTTGAAGATAAATTTCATAAAGTAGTAAATGTATATTCAAAGTTTTTACTACATAATGCGAATATAGCTTTATTAAGGTTTCAACAATTTACATTCTAAACAATAGTATTAGTCACATTTATTTGTTTTCTGTCTATAACTGCAGTACCTATTTTGTGACCTTTAACCTTCACTGTTTTTACAGGAGGGAACACACAGGTTTAATTTCCAGTTGTATGGTTTCAAGTGTAGAACATCTTCCTAGATTTGTGTGGCCAGGTTGCATTGTGTTTATAAGTGGGTGTGCATGAACGTGGGTGTGAATTTGCCTAGATGGCCTTCACCTACTTGAGACCACACATTCTCACTTAATGATTACTAAAGTAAGAATATTAACTACTCATATTGCAAAATGTATGTTATGCAATAGTTATCCATGCTATTCTACGCTTTATACTTACTTTAATTTTGCCACTACAATGCATATTTGTAAAAAAACAGAATTATGTCTCTTAATCTTTTTATTTTGGTGTCTGAAATTTTGTTAATAAAATCCTATAACTGCAAAGGATTATATACATAATTACTTACATTTTTAAGTAATTTTCTAATTTCATTTTTAATTATGTTATTAAATCCAAATTTTATTTGGATTAATGCTATTATCTGAGTTCAAGATCAATTTGTTTTTCTTATAAGTTATCACATGACTTATAGTTATCACATAAGTTATCTCCAAAAAACATATGCTACCTTTTATATGATGTATTCTAAAAACTTAGGATTGATTAATATAGAAAGATGAAAATATGAGAAAGGTATTTAATCATAATATTTAGTAACCTATGTATTAATTTAAAATTGAAAAAAAAATCTGTGGGTTGGAAAATCCCTATAGTAAGCAAAAGAACATAGTAAATATGTAACGATAATACAAATATTAGAAAATTCATAAGTAAAAATATATTCTAAGTAGAATGGACATTTAGAATATTATAATCAATTTATCAGACTAAGAAATTCAATTCCTAAGAAAGAAATATGAATATCAATAATGCAAAGTGGATATGTGTCAAGAAACATTTTAAGAATTGTAGGAGAAAAATCACAGAGACAGTAGAAAAATTAGAATAAATGTGTCAGAATAATGCAGCTAATCATGTTGTCCAAATGGATAAATATATATATTTAAATCCCCTGAACTCCAAGAAAACGGAGTTAAAAGCACATGTAGAATCTATTAAATTATCTATATGTTAGGCCATAGAAAATATCAATAGAATTTTGAAAAGTCTAATAAAGCAGACAATACACTTTCTGTCCCAGATGCAATAAACTTAGAAATGGAAGTACAAAATAAATACTTAGAGATTAAAAGAGTTAAAAAAAAATGTTTTCAACAACAAAAGAGCAATTTGCAATTGCCAAATATCAAGGACTATGGTTCTCTACTGGTAGCGATTTTGTCCCCGTAGGGACATTTGTTAGTATGTAGACATACCTCGGGGTGTCAAGGCGAGTGGGGGCTGAATTCTAGAAGGTAGAGGTCAGATTGAGCATTCGCCCTTGCACAGAGCAGCCCTCCTACAACATAAAGTTATCTGACACTATACACCAATAGTACTAATGTTGAAAAAACTCTTGTCTGGAAAAAAATATATATATATGTTCTTAGCTGTTTGAAATTCCCAGGAATAAACATCAATACCCAAAAGGAAAAAAAAGTGTAAACATTTTAATTGCTGTGTGAAGGCTCAGAAATCCATGCCAACACAGGAGAAGGAATAAATATACAGTGATATTTTGTAAAATTAAGTAAGTGGAGTTAAAAAAAAATCCAAGCTGATCAGAAATCATGAAAGAGAAAAAATTGTGTCATAAGGATATATATTTTTGAAATATATGGGGAGCCTGGGTGGCTCGGTCATTTAATCGTCTGACTCTTGATTTCTGCTCAGGTCATGATCTCACAGTTCATGGGATCGTCAGTCTCTGCGTCAGGCTCTCTCTCTCTTTCTTCCCCTTCCTCTCTCTCTCTCTCCCTCTCTCAAAATAAATAAACTTTAAAAAAACAAAAATTAAAAAAAATTAAAAATATGTATATATATGATATTATTAAAAAGTTATTTTAAAATAGAATTAAGTAATTTTTTTGGTTGTATGCTAACATAACATGAAGAAATAATAATATTTTTTTTGCTAATTCCTCCTCCAAATTCAACATTGCAGTAATTATAACATGGGACAGATATTACAAAAATAATGTAGCGTACAAAATCACTTATAAATACTGATACAAAAATTCCAAAGAAACTAAAAGTAATACCATCAATATTGAAACATGAATACCAAAAAAAATAGCAAGGTTAAACCAATCTCTATCTTACGAATTCAAGTGTGATTCTGAGTCAAATGATATAAATAGCCCTGTTAATTAGAACAATTAAAAAGTAAACAGGAGGGGTGCCTGGGGGGGCTCAGTCGGTTGAGTGTCCAACTTCAACTCAGGTCAAGATCTCATGGCTTGTGCGTTTGAGCCCCCACATCGGGCTCTGTACTGACAGGCCTGGAGCCTGCTTCGGATTCTGCGTCCCTCTCTCACTCTGTGTCCCTCTCTCACTCTGCCCCTTCTTTGCTCATTCTCTCTCTGTCTCTGTCTCTGTCTCTGTCTCTCTGTCATGCATAAAACATTAAATGAAATTTTTAAAAAAATTAAAAAGTAAAAAATAAATAGATTCTCAATACATATTGAAGATATATTTATTAGAATGTTATACTCAAGTCTTTGAAATTTCTAAAAGCCGAAGAGTCTGATATTTTATGCATGCATACATACTCGTGTGTGTGTCAAAGAGAGGGGGAAAGAAGTATTTTTATTTTCATATTTTATTAATTAGAGATAGAGAAGTGGATATATAGACATTAATTTGCACATGCAAAGAGAAACCATCACATAGAGTCTATTATCGTATCTAAAGGAAATTAAAGCCAATCAAAACATTTAATGGTAGATAAAATAAAAGTGCAATCATTGGAGTTGAAGTTGGTATAAAGATTTGAGTTTATACTATTATAGTTTTATAACAGAAAAAATGCAAACTTAACCTAAAAATTTGTAGAAAATGAGAGAAAAAATGAAAGCAGTTAACTCCCTTAAAGAGAGTTTTAACTTGCTATATCTATATGTTTATCTATTTATCAATTTTTGTATCTATTTATTCAGATATATAAATGTAGGCCTGAGTAAGTAGAAAGGCATAGATGATCCTCAGAAAAAGATTTAGTATCATAAAGACACATTCATCTATCAATTTATTGCAAGCCGAAAGTAAATTTCATCAGTATGGTTCAGCAAATTTTAAATAACCCCAAGATTAAATAACAAACATGAATACTATCAATAAAGGAAAAATAAAGGGTACAGGAAACTCAACAGCTATTAAAATAAATTATTAAGTCTTAGTAAATAAAATGATGAAGCATTGATTTAGCGATAGATATATTGGAACCTGCAATAGAATAAAAGCTAAAAATACACCCATGTAAGCATGTGAGTTTAGGATGCACTTTTCAGATAACGTTACCGAACAAAGGTCAAAAGTTGGGGTTTTTTCTTATGGTCTTACTGGCTTGAAGAATCAGGGGAGAGCCAAGATAACTATGACAACAATAGAATAAAAGCACAGTGCGAGGCATCTTTAGAAGCCTACACATTTCACATATAGTTGTAATAAGCACCTTAAATAAACTGACAAGTTAAAGATACAGACACCGATTTTTCTAATAACTACAGTACAGTGCTGTAAATCTGTTTTCTCTTCCTATGATTTTCTTAATATTTTCTCTTCTCTAGCTTGCTTGCTTTATCGTAAGAATAGAGTATATAATGCACATAATGTGAAAAGTATGTGTTAACTGTTTATGTTATTGGTGAGCAGGGTATTCGTAGCTAAGGTTTTGGGGGAATCAAAAGTTTTATGCAGATTTTCCACTTCATAGCGACAGTGTCCCAACCCCTGTGTTGCTCAAGGGCAATTGTATCCTAATCTGTAGAACAACCAGTAAATGAATATACAAGTAGATATTGACAAAATGTTAATAGAAAATGAAAGTGGGTTTCTAAAAGCATTACTAACACTCATGATTTCCTAAATATATTCAGGAACTAAAAGTTATTATATTTTAAATTCATTAGTGCCTATTTGGTTAAAAACAATAATGTATGAAAAGATGCTCATTATCACTCATCATCAGGGAAATACAAATCAAAACTACGATAAGGTATCATGTCACACCTGTCAAAATAGCTAACATTAACAACACGAGAAACAACAGATGTTGGCAAGGACGTGGAGAAACGGGAACATACCTGCACTGTTGCTGGGAATGCAAACGGGTGCAGCCCCTGTGGACAATTCTGTAGAGGTTCCTCAGACAGTTAAAAATAGAACTACCCTATGATTTAGCAGTTGCACTACTAGGTATTTATCCAAATAATACAAAAACACTAATTCAAAGGGATAGATGCACCCCTATGTTTATAGCAGCATTATTTATAATAGCCAAATTATGGAAGCAGTCCACATCTCCATCAATGCATAAATGAAGAGGACGTGGCACACACACACACACACACACACACACACACACAGGAATATTATTCAGCCATATTTTGACAGTTGCAACAATATGGATGGGGCTAGAGACTATAATGCTAGGAAAAATAAGCCAGTCATGGGAAGAGAACTACCATATGGTTTCACTCATAGGTAGAATTCAAGAACCAAAACAAACAAAGGAGAAAATGAGAGAGAGAGAGAGAGAAACCAAGAAGCAGACTTAACTATAGACAACAAACTGATGGTTCCCAGAAGGGAGGTGGGTGGAGGCTGGATTAAGCAGGTGATGGGGCTGAAGGAGGGCACTTGTGATGAGCGCAGGGTGATGGATGGAAGTGTCGAATCACTATTGTGTACACCTGAAACTGACATCACACTGTATGTTAACTACACTGGAATTAAAATTAGAAAACATGATTAAAAATAAATGTCGAAATATAATAATAATAATAATAATTAATAATATTGTCTTCTATCCTCTCCTCTTTTCTTTCTTACAGTCCAGAAATGTTCACAAGTATATTTTTTATAAATGCTAACACCTATACCAAACGGCTATTTTTAAAATGTGTCATTGAGTATGCATCAGGCCTACTCACTCTTCACAAAATTCTAGATCTCTCATATTTACCTGGAGTCCATAATAGTTCGGACTTATCTTACAATTTCATTGATCCAGGAGGGACACGTTACTTCTCTACGCTATGAATTTCTCTAATACATCTTACGTAGAATTCCATGTCCGGTTTGCATGTGGCCTGGGCTCTACCTCAAGTATGGCTTTTGCTCAGCTCTGTTCTAGTACAACCACCTGTCAGTTTGTGGTCGCATCCTGACCCCCCCACAGGGAAGCCGGCTGGTGGAAAAACTGTTCATTATGGGCAGAGTGAGGCCCAAATCTTGATGTCCCAGGATAATCTGCAGAACTGTTTTTGTTTTTGTTTTTAATTTTCAAATATGCTCCATTTTGTATGATAAATTTTAGGGGTATCTGAGTAAGAGATATGGGCAGGAGAAAGTACCTCACACCAATTTTCTATTTGGTGATTAACTCACTCAGGTTTTCCCCACCCACCACTGTCACCTCTAAATCTCCAAATCTTACTACACTCCAAGACAACAGACAGCACTGAGCATATATATTCTCCCACTGGATTTGCCTGTGTCATTAAGCTTAGTGCTCGATGGGGTTTCTGTTAGAATTTTTTATATTTAATGGAATCCTGGGTCATCTTCTTCCATCTGGTTCCATCTGCACCACATCAATTTGAAATCACATGCTTATAGAATGTGAAATGTGATTTTCAATTTCAGCAATATATTTCCCCCCATATTTAGTAGGTGTACTTGTGAGACTCATTGCTTATATTTAATCAATGGGGAGAAGAGATAGTCTGATTCTTATCTTACAGTTTGATCTTTCCCCCAAATGAAAAGAATCGTTTTTGTTGAAATATTTGAGCTTAATGAAATTTTGAAAATGAGATGTGATAGAGTATTGTTTGACCATATTTTTCATTTCATTTCTAGTTTTGCACATAATTCTATCATTGCTCTATCCTTCCTCCTACCTCCTACCCTCCAGGGTAATTTTTCCAAAATCTATATTTTGTCACTTTCCCTGTCATTATTGTAAACAATTAAGTGAAATGAAAAACTAGAGTTTGTATCTTTATCTGGGACAAAAAAAGTAGAATCAAATCTATGTTCACCAATAAACCCAACCAGTCAGTTTCATAGATTATTGTGTATTTTAAGGATAGCATGGACCCACTGTCAGAAAAATGATCGCTTCTACCTATATGAATGCCACCTATGTGCATCTATGCAGACATCAATGGAAATTAATTTTTTTTCAAATACTGAATCATATAGATGACAGTACCAAAAAACTAGAAGACACCGGTCTTCGTGATAAAGGAAACAGAGGAAAATAATCATTTATGTGCATTAGGGCATATGATGGAAGAGGATTAAAGAACTTTAAAAATCGATGAATTAAAGCTGCTGACACACTAATGCAGAGTTAATGCGTTTAACAAATGTTGTCTGGAGGGACCTTATATAGATATCTATGATCGCTTTATTCATAAATGTGCTAGAGGGAAAGATGTTTTTGAGGAAACTAAAATTGAAATTAGGCTATACTTGCTTGAAATAAGAAAAGTCCAAGATTACTGAATATTTTAGATGCCAGATAAAAGAAAATGACAGGTGTGCTATGATAATCAGCAGTGGTTGTTAACACAATATATCAGATCAGTATATGAATTAGCTTTTGAATTACAAGGACAAATGGATCAAGTCTTAAGTCTTTAATAGATCGGTCTTCTTATTATGCTGAGATGTCTTTTTCCCTGGTTTTCCACAAGGAGATTACAAATTTGCAAACCTCAGCTGGTCTCATTTTATGCTCCTGCTAAGCCAGAAGCTCTGTAGTTCATCAATCAATGTCTCTAAGTGCTCACAAGTTATATACAGCTTTGTAGCTAAAAACTGCCTTTCCAACTTCCTAAATTATCACCTTCATTTATTCTTGTTTTTTTTTTTTGCCATCACTTACTTATTAATCATTCCGAACATAAGAATGTAAGTCGCTATGCCTTTATTGTTCAATTTAGCCAAATTTCTCCAAAGTTAATAATTGAATTCTATTTGCTTTTCAAAGATCAGATTAAGTCTCAGTATGAGTGAATATGTGCTTTGTACTTACATTATTATGGTGTGAATTTGCTGTACTCCTCCATACACACATAAGTAGAGACCATATCCATACCCACAATTTCAAAGGTCCAACCAAGGAGGCAAAAGGGTTCAAGTTGTAGGACCAGTGGTAAATTATAGTCACCTCTCTTGAGAGCTTTTGGGAAATGGTGGGAGACAAAAGAATATAAATCATTTTAGTCTACAGGTGAATGGACTTATGTCTAGCCATGGGAGATAAAATGATGATACCTCTAAAATGCATACATCCTAATCATCCTAATCCTAAACTCTAGAACCTGGAACTATGTCAGCTTACATGGCAGTGGGGAGTTAGATTCTAAGTGGAGTTGAGGTTACTGAGCAACTAGCTTTGAGATGGGAGGTTGTCCTGGGTGGGAGGACCCAATGTGATCACAAGTTTCCCTGCAAATGGAAGAAGGAGACAGAAGAGAGATAACTGGAAAAAATAACAACATGAGAGATACTTGGCTCAACATTGATGACTTTTAGATGGAAGAGTGAGGCCGTGAGCCAAAGAATGCAGGCAATCTCCACATGCTGGAAAAATTAGAAACAGATTTTCCCATAAAGCTTCCAGTAGGACAGCAGCCCTGCCAATAAATATAAATTTCTGCCCTTGAGGGGTACCTGGGTGGCTCAGTCAGTGAAGCCTCTGACTTTGGCCCAGGTCATGATCTCACGGTTTGTGGGTTTGAGCCCCCAGTCAGGCTCTGTGCAGATAGCTCAGAGTCTGGATCTTGCTTCAGATTCTGTGTCTCCCTCTCTCTGCCCCTCCCCTTCTTGCATTCTGTCTCTGTCTCCATCAATAGTAAATAAACTTAAAAAAAAAAAATTCCACCCTTGAGTCTTATTTCAGATTTTGACCTTCAAAACTATATGATAATAACACTTCTTCATTTTAATTCACTAAATTGGTGGTAATTTGTTACGACAGGAAGCTAATACACTAATTTTATCTCCCTGCTGACAGTGCGGAGTCCGCTCGGGATTCTCTCTCTCCCTCTCTCTCTGTCCTTCCCCTCCTCACTTTCTCTGTCTCTCAAAAGAAATAAATAAATTTCAAAAAAATTTCTTAATTAAAAAATAGATTTGGGAGAAAAAATAGCTGTTATAAACATAAAGAACTAAAGGAAACCATCTTTTTATTTTATTTTTTTAAAACTTTCTTATGTTTATTATTTTTGAGGGAGAGAGACAGAGAGACAGAGTGCAAGCAGAGGAGGGACAGAGAGAGAGAGAAGGAACCACAGAATCTAAAGCAGGCTCTAGGCTCTGAGGTGTCAGCACAGAGCCGGATGTGGGGCTCAAACTCGTGAACCCTGAGATCATGACCTGAGGTGAAGTTGGATGCTTAGCTGACTAAGCCACCCAGGCGCCCCAAGGAAGCCATCTTTAAAGAAGTAAGGAGAGTATGATAACAATGTTGAATCAGGCAAATTAATTAAGATCAGGTCAGAAGGATGGGCCCTAATCCAGTATGACAGGTTTCCCTATTAAAAGAGGAAAATTTAGATAGAGATGTATAAGCACACAAGGAGAACACAACATGAACATGAAGGCAGCGATTGAAGAACCCCAAAGATTGTTAGCAAACCACCAGAATTTAGCAAAGGAGCATGGCACAGATTTTCCCTCTCAGTCCTTGAAAGAGCCATCCTGTTGGTACCAGATCTCAGACTTCAAGCTCCCAGAACTAGGAGGCAATAAATTTCTCTTGTTTAAGCCACCCACTCTGTGGTACTTTGCCATGGCAACCCTGGGAAACTAATGCTTGAATCTAACGACAGAGCACTACATACATGAAGTAAAAACTGACCGAAGAGCAGCATCAGCAAAATGGCGGATTAGGCGGCTGCACTTTTTCATTCCTCCAAAGGGTAAAAAGAAGGACAAACATAAACTGTCAGAACCAACTTTGTCCAAATCCTGAAAAATAGTCGATGGATGACAGCAACCAAATGAAAGTGGACTTAAGAACCAACAACTGGAAAATCATAAGAAAATGTGTCAGTTTTGCTTGCCTTAGCTCCAACATCTCTTCAACGTAGTAGCAATATTGAAGCCACAGAAGTTTCTGTTCGTCATGTGGGTTCCTGGTCTCTGGCTCCAGAGGGAACGGAGTAGATTTTATTGTTAAATTGTTGTGTGGGTCTGTTCTAAACTGTCTGGGGGGGGGGGGCCTGATGGAAGGCTCTCATCTCTGTGTTGCCAGAAAGCAGACCAGAAAAGGGCAGGTATTGTTCAAAAATCCTGCAAGGAGAGTTACAAGATATAGGAGGCAGAAATTTGAAGTCAAGACATTCGACAGGCCACTAGAGAAAAAGCACAGAAGAAAATATTCAGTGGGTAATGAGCACACTCAAAAAAGGCCATGTATATGGTGGGATTTACAAAGTCACATGCATGCATACTTCAAGGCACATGCTCACAAATGACCCAAAAAGACCCTAAGCTTTCAGCCTTGGGCTGGGCCCCAGGCTCAATGTCAGGGAAACATGATATTGAAAGAGTCCTGTAGCACAGACTCAACCTACAAAGACCGGAGAACGTGTTTGTTTTGTTATTTTTGCCTGTTTTATTTTTGTTTGTTTTGTTGTGTGTATGTTTGTTTGTTCAGCTTTTAGCCTACAAGAAAGTCTCTGTCAAAACATTAGCTGAACATGAGTTAAAGGACAAAAAATTCAGTGACCACACCCTACAAGAAATACAAGTTTATAGAAGTGGTCCGGAAAATTCCACCAAACAAGTGGGCTGCTAGAGCTCTTAACAATGAAACGAAGCAAAAACACACCCACACAAACAAAATAAAACAAGACAAAGCAAAAACTTAATACATCCCAGGGAAAAAAGAGAATCTGTTTTCTAGATTAGCCATTTAATACTCACATATCCAGTTCTCAACAAAAACCATGAGGCATGCAAAAAAAAAAAAAAAAAAAGAAAAGGAAACTATAATCCATTCATAGAAACAAATTAAATCGACAAGAACTGCTCCATACATCAAACTTACTAGACTAAAACTTTAAAACCACTGGCTTCACTTTGTTCAAAGGGCTAATCGAAACCTGAGAAACGAAATAAAGGAATCAGAAAACAACATATAAGATAAGGAGAATATCAGCAAAGAGATAGAAATTATATGAAAAACAAAAAGGAACCAAATAGAAATTATGGAGCGGTAAACGACCATAGTGGAAAGTCAAAATGCACCAGAGCAATTCACTTCAGTGAACTTGGAAAGGAGACCATGGAAGTTATGGAGTCTGGGGAGAAAGAAAAATGAATGAAGAAAAGTTAACAGAGACTAAGTGACCTTTGGGATATCATCAGGATGTCACGCCCCCCCCCCGGGGGGGGGGCGTTCTCTCTCTGTCTTTTTTAAATATCTCAATTACTAAGAGATGTGCTAAGTACCTCCACTGTATGAGTAGACATACTCTTCGCCTTTCTTTGGGAATTGATAACAATTCTAAGGAAAGTGAAAAACAAAATGTATGGTGCAACGGACTGAATATTTGTGCTCCCCTAAATGTGCACGTTGAAATCTTACCACAAGTGTGACAGTAATAAGATGTGGGCCTTGAGGAGGTGCTGAGGTCACAAGAATAAGATAGATTCTCTTAAATCAGATCCGTCTCTTCTGACCCCACAGAGCTTTCTTGCCTTCTTTGTGCTGCGTGAGTGCAGAAGCAGAAGTCCGTAATCTAAAACCTGGAACGCGACTCTCCTCTAAACCTGTCCAGGAGAACGCCTTGCTCGTGAATTTCTGGCCTCCCGGATCATGACACAAATTTCTACAATTAAGCCGCTCAGTCTGTGGTGCTTTGTTGTAGCCCAAGCTGACTGAGACACCAGACTCACATCCAGGCCTCCATACCCTCCCTAACCTTGGCCCCATAACTCTTCGGGCTTCGTGGCTCACTGGTGCTTTCACAAATGTTTTTTCAAAATAATTGTTCAACATTTTATATTTTTTTAAAATGTATTTATTTTTGAGAGAGAGAGAAAATGAGAGAGAGAAACAGAGCATGGGCGGGGGAGGGGAAAAGAGAGAGGGAGACACAGAACCTGAAGTAAACTCCAGGCTCTGAGCTGTCAGCACGGAGCCTGACGCAGGGCTCGAACTCATGGACCGTGAGATCATGACCTGAGCCGAAGCTGCATGCTTAACCGACCGAGCCACCCGGGCGCCCCTGTTCAGCTCTAGTTAGTGTAATGCTTATTTTGAATTCTCTGGTCCACATTGCAATTATGGGAAGTTTTGATATAAAAATTATTACATGGATACTTGTGAAATAATGTATTCATCCATTTAACAATTACATTAGTTGCCAAGCTGTGACTGGGGACCTGAACACACAGTGATAAAAATGACTTATTGTCTACCCTCCTAGAGTTTAGGTAAAAAAAATAGCTAAAGAGATGAGTGATTAATTACTTAATCAATTAATTTTACAAAGAATGGAAGCTGTATACACAAAAGAGCATAGTAAGAGGGCAATGAATGATTAAAGCTATTATATTTACATAGAAAATAAATCCTTCCAGAGCAGACTTGAAAGAAGTGAGGAGTGGCCCATGTGAGAAAAGAGAGCTTCTGTGGATAAAGGAACAATTGAAAACTTTATGAGTCAAGTTTTTGGGCAAGGGCAAAAATGTGAGGATACCTTATGCTCTGGCCCAGTAAAAGACAAGTCAGAGAGATATCTTAGAATCAGACCATGATGGAAAGAGTGTGTAAGTTCTTGTCAACCATGGTATTATTTTGAGTTAATTTCATTTCATTTACTTATTTTATTTCAGTGCCTATTTCTTTTTATTTCTTTTTATTTCTTTTCTTTTATTTTATTTACTTTTATTTATTTCAGTGCTTATTTATTTTATTGTCTATTTATTTATTTTTTGAGGAAAGAGAGAGTGCGAGCAGGGAGACAGAGAATCCCAAGCAGATGCCACTTGGGATCATGACCTGAGTCGAAGCAGGACGCTCAGATGACTGAGCCATCTAGGCGCCCCTATTTTGAATTAATTTTACATGTGATAAGAATACATTAGATAATTTTACCAGGGGGTAATATGATCTTGTTTATGTTTCAAGAGGATCTGTCTGGTGCACTTTGGAAAATAAAGGATATGGGTACAGAAAGAACCAGGGAACCAAGTCCTCGGGCTCCAGGAACCCAGGACCAAAGGGCAGTGACTCAGATCGGAATGGTGATAGTGTGGGTGATGGGCCGTGGTCAGCACAGGGATGCATTGTGAAGGCAGCACGAAGAGGAGCTGTGGATAAGTAGCATGTGGGGAGTGAGAGAAATGGAGTAGTCAATGGTGACCCCAAGCTCTGGGAGATGAGTCTTGTCAGTGGAAGAAAAATGATGGCCTTCATTATGAGATACTTGGAGAGCGGCGCGTTCAAAAGAAAACTTGTTTTTAATTCTGATTTGGAAATGCATGGCGACTGTTGTCTCCAGAACCAAGGATTTTGGGGTCCGGAAGCTAGCATTCCATTACAGCCTGTGACTACACAGGCTCGGATATAATCCACGAGAACAAATTAAAGGACCACGGAGGGAGTGATTCTGGAGACAGAAATTAGCTCAACAACATTCTGGTTTGGACAGAAGTGGGCAGTTTCCTTTCTAGACTGAGACTCGTTTGTTTGTTTGTTTGTTTGTTTGTGTATGTATTTTGTGTTTACGATTTATTTATTTATTTTGAAAGTGAGACTGATTCACAGACAGAGAGTGCAAGTGGGGAAGGGGCAGAGAGAGAGAGGGATACAGAGAGAGAATCCCAAGCAGGCTGGGCACCACCAGGGCTCCTAATGGACCAACTGTTGAGATTATGACCTGAGCTGAAGTCAGACACTTCACCGACTGAGCCAGCCGGGTGCCCCTGAGACTCATTTCTTAAAGCCCAGCCAAGAGATTCCACCATCATGTCCAACAATCATTTCAAAGTATGGTCAGAACCTGAATTTTCTCTTCTCTTCTTCTTCTTCTTCTTCTTTTTTAAGTGTATTTATTTATTTTGAGAGAGCTAGAGACAGCACGAGTGGGGAAGGGGCAGAGAGAGGGAGAGGGAGAACCCAAGCTGACTCCAAACTGTCCACAGAGAATGGTGAGACCAGTTCACAGACTGTGAGATCATGACCTGAGTCCAATTCAGTGTTTACTCAGAGGCTTAACCCACTGAGCCACCCAGGTGCCCCTCTTAATGCAGCCAACCATCTCAGTAGTCAGGCACATTTAAGCAAATATCAGAGAGAGAATCTGATCCTGAAGACTGACAAATTACAACAGTCATTCCCAAATTTGCCATGTTTTTGAGTCAAAAAATTAGGTCTTTGCTCAGGAATGAATGATACTTGGAAGTTTTGAAATAGAAAGATTTGAGAGAACTCAAATAACTCTAAATACCTTGATCCTTCAATGCCATGGAGTTCCTTGTGTGCAAAAGTCAGCTTCTAGGATAAAGCTAATCTTTCCTGATTGGAGAATTACATGTTTGCTTTGCAAAGATACGTACATTATCTTCGTTTACCAATCTCTCCTAACCTGAAGTAGCTCCCAGATCTCCAAGTAATGCCAGATAATAGCACATGCAGCTATATATTCAAAAGAAGCCAGTTACAGGATCAGTCTAGAATAAGAAAACTCATCAATATAAATACGGACTTTTTCCCAAGTTACAACCTCAAAAATCTCCAGACGAGTGACAGAATGGATTCTGTGGTGCTCAACCTGGCATGGAAACATAATTTTAAATTAAGGGCTGGAGTGCTCTCTTTCTAACAAAGTAGGGGAAAAAAATGTAATATCACGCCCCAAGAGGGATTTAAAAAATTAGTATCAACATCAAAACTTTAAAATACAAAGGATAATTATTCCTAGCAGATTCACAATTACATCCTGTGTTCATTTTGCCCAGAGAAGGTATAGTTCTGGGAGAATGACACTGAATTAATGGGAGTGGGGGAACTCTGTGCTTTCGATTATGACTCCCCATGTCCTCTTTTTGCTGAACAAATTAACAAGGCTCTTGGCATGTGGTATGTGGTTATTGATAAAGTTATTGATTTTTTTTCTCTATGCGTGCATTATTCAGTATGGGGAATGTTAGACAAATATGGCCCATTAAATTTACTTACCATTAAATAAAGTTAAATGTTTATGCTCTCAGTCACTGATTAGCTCACTAAAAACTATCATCAGCCATTGCTTGTGTAACCAGAGACCCCTCATCTAACGATCATTGGAGCTCCCTTAGTTAAGAGGCGCCCTCACCAATGTTGAGGATGTTAACTCCTGACACATTTTCTGTTAACAGAATACTCATGAGCCTCTTCCTACAACCAATGCCTAAGGAATTATTTTATAACTTGGTTCATTTTGAAAATTTATGCTCTTTAACTGTTTCGAAATATTAGTTTCCCAGCAGTGAAAAACAAATTCATAAAATACCTCAGGACAATGCAAGTCAAGAGGTTCAAACCCGAAACGATCCATTTTACGACATGTGGTAAAACCCTCATAATCACCTAAGTGAAAACAAGAATTGACTTAAAGTTCTGCCTTTCCCTCAACTCCTCAACTAATCAATATTCAGATCTTTTTATTTTGCCTCCAAAGACCTATTCTTATGCCAGCTGGTCTCTGGTTTCTAGATTTTCCACATATCTGAGATGTTACCCCTGCCTCCCGACTTTCCTGTCTTCAAACATATTATCCACACATCCACTGAGAGCGAGTATACAAAATAAATATTAGTATGTCATTTTCCTGATGTAAACTCATAGTCAGCAGCTTCCAGGTAAAATCCAGGCTCTTAGCTGCATATACTCCAAGCTTACCTGCACTTTTTTTTTTTTTTTTTATGTTCTACCAGATTCTTCTTTTCACATTGTACTCCGTGGGGCTTCTATTTTGTTTTCAGTGTATTTGTTCACTACTCAAATACCCCCACGCACTTTTATTCCACTGGCTGGTTCTTAATCATCTTTAATGACACAGTTGTAGCAACTAAATGAAAGGTAGATGTGCTCTGTCTCAGCCAGACTGATCCCTAACATCCTAGTGTCCGAGGGAAGGTTATACACAAAGACTTACATATCATATAATTAAAATCAAGCTAATAAAGTGTTAACTAAAAAGCATCCCCCCTACTAGAATGACAAAAAGAAACCCTGCATAAAAACAAATTAAAGAAATATATGCAGATTTATGCCTGTGTTGTCAAAAATTGCCAAAATATATAGGGCTATTGCATTGGTCGATTGATTGATGATTGACTGATTGATTGCACATGTCTGGGTAGACTGTTTATGGGCAGGAGATGTTTGAATGCATAAAATAAATAAACGCATCACTGAAAAATGTATATGTTGATTTCACATCATTTATTTACCCAACCCCTACAGTAGCAAAATTGCAAATGATTTTTGTCAAGATGTTTATGTAATGTGTGTACTATTGAAAGCAATAGTCAATATATCCAAAAAGTACAAAACTGGAATATATTTTAAAAAGTAGAGTAATTAAAAAATTAAGACTTTTATATAGGTTCTCAAAGATATTTTTCTTTTAAAAAAAAAAGTTTATTTCTTTATTTTGAGAGAGAAGGAGACAGAGAGTGGTCGGGGGCAGATAGAGAGGGAGCGAGAGAGAATCCCAAGCAGGCTCTGGACTATCTGCATGGGGCCCGAAGTGGGGATTGATCCCACAAACCGTGAGATCATGATCCTACTGAAATCATGAGTGGGACACTCAACTGACTGAGCCACCCAGGCGCCCCAAAGTTATTTTTCTTCAAATATCCAAAATTGTTTATTGTAATAGGAGGGCAAATGCAAATTATAACTGACAAATATTTAAAAATTAAATCCAAATGAGTAGAGCTAATATTTTTATTTTTTATGATATTAAGTATAGCGTAAGAATAAAAATATGAACAAAACCAATGTGAAGGCTCATGTAAATAATCAGTATGACACTTGAAGCATGTTGCACATGCAATGGTACTTATGCAAATTTAATAGTATATGAGTTGTTTAATATAGTAGACCCCTTGTCCGTTCCAAGATCCCCAGTGGATGCCTGAAATCATGGATAATACCCAACCCTATATATACATATATATATATCTATATATATATATATATATATATATAGAATGTTTTTTTTCCTATCTGTACATACCTATGATAAATTTTATTTTAAATTTTTTTAATGTTTATTTATTTTTGAGACAGAGAGACAGAGCATGAACGGGGCAGGGGCAGAGACAGAGGGAGACACAGAATCCAAAGCAGGCTCCGGGCTCTGAGCTGTCAGCACAGAGCCCAACGTGGGGCTCGAACTCACAAACCGTGAGATCATGACCTGAGCTGAAGTCGGACACTTAACCAACTGAGCCACCCAGGCGCCCCTATATGTTTTATTTCATAAATTTGTCACTGTAAGAGATTAACAACACTAATAATAAAATAGAACGATTATAACAATACAATGTAATACAAGTTGTATGAATGTGGTCTTTCTCTCAAAATATCTTGTTGTACTGTACTCTTCTTGTGCTGATATGAGATGATAAAGTGTCTATGTGATGAGAGGAAGTGAGGTGAATGACGTAGGCATTGTGACGCAACATTAGGCTAGTACTGATCTTCTGACAATGTGTCAGAAGGTGGACCATCTCCTTCTGGACCACAGTTGACGTTGGGTAACGGAAACCATGGAAATCGAAACCATCTATAAGGGGGGGAGGTCTACTTTATGTATTTCAAAATATACCTCAGGATAATTTTTCATTAATAGCATAAGTGAAATAGATGCTTACAAGTAGATTATCATTGTTCAGTAATATATAGCATCCAATTCCACACTTCTCTACATTTCCAAGTTTGTGGGTCCTAAGGTTCCCAGGAATCAGTGTGAGTATCACAACAGTTGTGATTCATGGAAAATGATTTAACATGTTAAATAACTTATCTTTCTTTTAACCAAAGACATCTGTCATTTGAACTTTCCCAAACTTCTCACACTGCTCCCTCCATGAGCCTGACATACATAGGGCTTGTTCAAATTAATTGCCGATTGATTAGAGGTTCTTGTCATGATCCATTCCTGTTGGCACAGGCACAATGCAGAGGGTCTCATGGCATTCTTTTTCTTTTGGGGACATAAGGCAAAGATACAGAGAAGTAGGTCTGGTGACCGAAAGGTATTACTTAGAAAAGTGAATGTTTGTGAGTCGCCTGGGTGGCTCAGTCCGTTAAGCGTTTGACTCTTGATTTAGGCTCGACTACTGGTCCCCCAGTTCATGGGTTTGAGCCTCGCATCGGACTCTGTGCTGACAGCATGGAGCCTGCATGGGATTCTCTCTCTCTCCCTCTCTTTTTGTCCCTTCCCTGCTTTCTCAAAACAAATAAGTAAATACACATTAAAAAAAGTGTTTATGATATGGATCACACTGAGCCAACAGTGAGCATGAAATTCTGAGTAATGGCACTGCCTGCACATTCTATATTATTCATTGATTCATTCATTCATTTATCCATCTATCCATTCATTTCTTCATTTATTCGCTTATTTGCATGGAGAGGGGTGTTTGCTGAGGCCATTTCAAGCACAGAGACCAGAACGGGACCTTTCTTGTCTGTGTCTAAGAATTGTACGGTCAATTGAAAACCGGTAATAAGTTTTGGAAAGAATGTATTTCACACTGGGAACATCATTAAATACATCCATGTGGCATCTCTTGTAAGCTGATTGTCAGAACAACTCTGTAACACAGGCATTCTGAATACCACTCACCACCTAGTGAATTAATAAGATGTTTGAGAGTTGTGTTAAAGAACCTGTATTGTTAACTGGCTCCTAACTGCAGAATACAGTTTGGGAAACTTGTCCACGTGCCATCAGCAACTTTAAGTTCCATGGTACGTTTTACTCCCTTTGCTTAGTGGGAGCCTGGCACCTAGCAGGTGCTGAATAACAAAAGTCTAGGTCAGCAAAAAAAGCAGTTTGACCCTCAGCAAACAAACACCTGCTAATACCTTTCAGATAAACATTAGCGAGGTATTCTTCTATTACAGAAACAAAGAGGTTATTTCTGGCCAGGCAAAAGTGGAGCACCTTGAGAGGAAAGAAAAGACTGGTGGCCGCTGAGCTCTAAAACTAAAGGAGGACTCCACAGAGTTATGGTATTTGCCAGGGTTTTATTTTAACAAAAAGAAAAATCACAGAAACAGGAGATAAAAGAAGTTTTCATTTTGATGTGTGACATTTGAACTAAGTCGAGGAAACTAATTTTTAAAAACTGACATGGGGGCGCCTGGGTGGCGCAGTCGGTTAAGCGTCCGACTTCAGCCAGGTCACGATCTCGCGGTCCGTGAGTTCGAGCCCCGCGTCGGGCTCTGGGCTGATGGCTCGGAGCCTGGAGCCTGTTTCCGATTCTGTGTCTCCCTCTCTCTCTGCCCCTCCCCCATTCATGCTCTGTCTCTCTCTGTCCCAAAAATAAATAAACGTTGGAAAAAAAAAATTAAAAAAAAAAAAACTGACATGGACAATCAAGACTAATATTTTAGGGGCGCCTGGGTGGCTCAGTTGGTTAAGCAGCTGACTCTTGATTTCAGCTCAGGTCATGATTTCACAGTTTGTGAGTTTGAGCCCCACATCGGGCTCTGTGCTGACAGCACAGATCCTCCTTGTGATTCTCTCTCTCTCTCTCTCTCTCTCTCTCTCTCTGCCCCTCCCTCACTCATGCTTTCTCCCTCTCTCAAAATAAATAAACTTAAGAACAAAAGAATAATACTGTAAATAAGTTATTACATATTTCATTTTAAAAATACTCTAATTTGGGGGCCCCTGGGTGGCTCAGTCAGTTGAGTGTCCGACCTCGGCTCAGGTCATGATCTCACAGTTCCTGAGTTCAAGCCCCATGTCTGGCTCTGTGCTGACAGGTCACAGCCTGGAGCCTGCTTCGGATTCTGTGTCTCCCTCTCTGCCCCTCCCCTGCTCACACTCTGTTTCTCTCTGTGTTTCAAAAATAAGCATTAAAAATTGTTTTCATCTTCGAATTTTATTCTAATAACTAAATATGTTGATTATAAAAATATAATACAAAAAAGGGAAAAAGGGCGTGTATGTCTATATATATGTATGTATGCATATATGATTATCTATTTATTTTTTTACCAGTTCTATATGAATTCTTATAAAAACCTATTTTAATGAATTTAGCATGCTTAGGAAGAATTGGTGCATATATTTCTTCATTAATTGCTGTACATTCCAACATCAACTTTAATTTTGAAACTATATTTTTATCTCATTCCACATTCATAGAAGTTGAATTTATTTCCAGCATTCTACTTTTATTACTATATGTCTCGCAACTAATATTTTTCCCTAATGAACTTAATTATGTTTTGAGGAACATTCCTAGAGGATGGCTATGTTATGCTTTTTTTAAGCTTTTCTTACGCATTTCCAAATCGCCATCCCAAAACATACACTAATCTCTAATCCCATCACCAGTGTCCGAGACTATCCGGGACTCTCATTCTTCGTATATCCATCTGCAATGTCAGCCTTAACACTCTTTTGGCACAGCCTGGAGCAGAAGGTGAAATACAGGGAAGAAATATCACGTAGAAGGCTTTGGTTGCTTGAGGAATGTTAGTTAGAAACTCTGCTCTTGGACCACCTAGAAATAAACTTCTCTAACATTCTGTAAAAGCTGCTTACCTCATTTTGGGCCAGGATCAGGGCTGCACTGGTCAGGGATACATGCATGGTGCAAATATTTTCTGTCAATGCTGCTTAGGGATAAACAAAATAGGTATTGTGGCAAGGCAATAATAATTTTGGAATGTGCTTTTACAGTTTATAGCCTAAGCACCTTGGATAAATACCTGTACAAGCAGAGAGATAGGGGAGTCCTCTCCATGCTGGAGCGTGGCAAACAGAGTCCTGCCTCTGGGCCTTTGCACCTGCTTTTCTCTGTGCCTGTGGTTCTCTACTTCCAGGTGCTTTCTTGACTTACTTTATCATTTCAGACCATTCTCCTTAGCCATTTCTCTAAAAAGATTTTTCTTACCACCTGATTTAAAGGAATTAAGTTGGAATATTAAGTTTAATTCTTCGTCACTCAGCAATAACTGAAAACCACAGCCAAGATGATAGACTGTGACTTCCACTGGTCTTTCAAATTCTGCCTGATCTAATTTTTCACCATATTCTCTTAGTGGGGGCTGGTTTGGTTGCTTTCTTATGTTGCAGCTCTTATGGTTATTTTTTTTTAATGAGGCAGTTTTTAAAAATTCTTTTCAAGTATTTACTGTTATGGACGGGAGTAGATTCTCTCTTAATGTGATTTCTATCTTTGGAATCAGTGCCGAATCACAAAAGCTCACCCCATCTCCATGATTACCACACTAGACTAGGTCGACATCATCTCCTACAAAGATCATAGCAGTAGGCACCTACTGTTCTCCCTGATTAGTTCTCTAATCCTTCTGGTATTTTCCCCTCTCTTCCAGAATAAAAGCCAAAGACCCTACATGGACTTAAAGACTCTTTTACTTGGGTTCCTGTGGCAAACCTGACCTCAGCCTCTAACCCACACTCTGTTGGCTTCGGGTTCATTAGCTTCCTGGGCATTTCCAAATTTTTTTTTTAAATATTTATTTCTTTTTGAGAGAGAGACACAGAGCATGAATTGGGGAGGGGCAGAGAGAGACACACACACAGACACTGAAGCACGTTCCAGGCTCTGAGCTGTCAGCACAGAGCCCGATGCGGGGCTCAAGCCCATGAATGGTGAGATCATGACCTGAGCAGAAGTCGGACATTCTACCAAATGAGTCACCCAGGTGCCCCTCTCCTGAGCATTCCTAAAGCAGTCCAAGCTCACAGCTGCCTCAGGGCCTTTGCGCTTGCTTTCCTTTCTGAATATAATATTATACCTTTCAGAAATTCACAGTTTACTCCCTCACTCTCTGCAGGTTCCTCCTCAATTATTACAAAATTAGAGTGGCATTTCCCTAAACACACACACACAGGCACACATGTGCACACACATGCACATACACTATCATTTGCTAATCTCCTACCCACTTTTTCTTAGAACGTGCAATTAGCAGAGAAGATATTTGCTTGTTTATTGTTCTCCCCACCCCATCACCCCGCCACCCTTGAGCATAGCATCTTAAAAACAGGACTGTCTGTTCCTCCTGCCGTAGCTTTGAGCATATGATTGGTGTTTAATAAATATTTGAATAAATGAATTAATAAATTCTAATGGAATCTACAACATTTTGACATGAACTAAGTCAGAAATACATTATTTTCTTGTGCTTGTAGAGCCCTGAGGGTCTCTTGACACGGTCTAATTAAAGATCTCCATTTAATGCCTCCATCATTCTACAAGATTAATGCTGTCACAAAGAAGATGACAGAAATAAGTGTTCAAATTTTTGTGTTAAAACTTGCAGGACAAAGCTTAAAGAATACGATACCCAGTGCCAGAAATATAGCTGCCATTACACTTTTATAATAGAATTAATTCCTCTTTCCTTGTTTTATATATCAAGAGTTGTTTTGTTTTACCCTTTAACTTTAAATCTGTATACTTATTTAAATAAGTGATTATACAATCGGTGAAGTGATTTTCATGAATTATTTCCAGATTGGCATGACACTGATTAATAACTCATTATAATGTGCTTTAGCAAAACTACCCCATTTCATTCTCAAAAGAGTTCCTTGCAAAAGGTCCCATTTATAGTTAGAGAAACTGAGAACCATACTCCTGGAATAGCTAGGATGATTTCATTAAATAATTAAATTAAATGTGATTTCAATGTGATTTCTTTATTTTTTTAACTTTACATCTCTGTCCTACTGTTATACGATGATTTTTACAGGAATAAGATTTTTTTCCTAGCTCATAGCCTCTCGGTAAATTAAGAGCAATCCTGCAGTCCAAAATACATAAATAGGGGTGCTTGGGTGATTCAGTCGGTTGAGCAACTGACTTCGACTCAGGTCATGATCTCACCATCCATGAGTTCCAGCCCCGCGTCGGCTCTGTGCTGACAGCTCAGAGCCTGGAGCCTGCTTTCAGATTCTGTGTCTCACTCTCTCTCTGCCCCTCCTCTGCTCATGATCTGTCTCTCTCAAAAATAAACATTAAAAAAAATAACAAAATACATAAATAAATTTGCGTCCTGCTGTTGTTGCATAAAATCTGGAAAATATTGCACCACCAGGAAAACTCATTTATATACATACAACACACTGACTTTATCTCACTGTTTTCAAGAAGCTCTCAGCCTTTCAAAGAACACATGTAATTTAGGTTTTTGTTTCTTGGTATGAGAAACAATACCAACCATGAAATTTAAATTCCAATCAGCCAATCTTCTCATTGTTTCCTGAGCACAACGTATGGACTTTTTTGTGTCTTGTTTATGGAGGTTTTGTGTCCAATGATGCCTTAACTTTTTACACACGCCGTTCTGAATCCTACCAATCTTCAGGGATATTTTACCATCTCCATCACAAAATCATGAAGTTTTGAGCCTGCATTGAGCTATCCAATCTCAGAAAGTTTATATTAATCTGTTTAATGTAATAATATATGTTAATATTATATACATACATATATAGGCTATGTTTATATACTTTGTGTATACATATATAACTTATTTATACACAAAATGTTATAACACAGAGGCAACCAATAAGCAGATTTCTTCTTTTCTTTTAAATATTTACTTATTTTTGAGAGACAAAGAGAGAGAGGGAGGGACAATGAGAGAGGGAGAGACAGAATCCCAAGCAGGTTCCACACCATAAGTGCAGATCCCAAGGCGGATCTCAAACCCACGAATGGTGAGATGATGACCTGAGCCAAAATCAAGAGTTGGCATGTAACTGACAAAGTCACCCAGGCACCCCAAACAGATTTAACAAATGTTAATTTTATGCATTTTTTTTTTTGGTAAGGTAAATTGATTTTTTTTTTAATTTTTTTTTCAACGTTTATTTATTTTCTTTGGGACAGAGAGAGACAGAGCATGAACGGGGGAGGGGCAGAGAGAGAGGGAGACACAGAATCGGAAACAGGCTCCAGGCTCCGAGCCATCAGCCAGAGCCTGACGCGGGGCTCGAACTCACGGACCGCGAGATCGTGACCTGGCTGAAGTCGGACGCTTAACCGACTGCGCCACCCAGGCGCCCCATTTTTTTTTTATTTTTTTTTTTCAACGTTTATTTATTTTCTTTGGGACAGAGAGAGACAGAGCATGAACGGGGGAGGGGCAGAGAGAGAGGGAGACACAGAATCGGAAACAGGGTAAATTGATTTTAAGAACATAAGATATTACAGATATACATAGATTTTTGTATCTGTTCTCTATTTCATTCTTCTTAACCTCAGTTCCCCATGAAAACTTTGTTACTCAATGATCTAGAAATAAATATTTTTTTACGTTTCCTACAAATTGTGATTTATTACTGTAACCTTATGGCACTATAGATACTGTGTGATTATTGAATGTTTATAAATATGCCATAGTAGACATGTCTGTAAGAAATATTTTAAAAATGATCACTGTTAGGGGCGCCTGGGTGGCTTAGTCAGTTAAGCATCTGACTTCGGCTCAGGTCATGATCTCGTGGTTTGTGAATTGAGTCCCGGGTTGGGCTCTGTGCTGACAGCTCAGAGCCTAGAGCCTGCTTCTGACTCTGTATCTCGCTCTCTCTCTGCCCCTCCCCTGCTCACACTCTGTCTCTCTCTGTCTCAAAAATAAATAAAACATTTAAAAAAATGATCACTGTTTTCAAGATTTAAAGATGACACATATAGATCTAGTTTGTTATGTTATGATATGATGATACAATACTATAATATTAACATTTAGAGTTTTGCTAAATTTCTATTGCTAGAATTGGAAATTCAGGATCATAGGCACTTCTTTTTAAAATTGATTCATTCTTGCCACATGCATCTTCCAAACTTGGATTTCCCAGTTTACAGTCTTCTCCACAGAACAAGTGAATTTCTGTAACCCTGCATCTTTTCCAAACTTATGAAAATGAAACGGCATTACCTTTTGCCTACTCCAATTATTATTAAGTTGACCATCTTTACATGTTTATTAGACATGTGGTTGTCCTTTCCTATAAATTATCTGTGTAACAATCTGTTCTAGTTTTTCTATGGGTTATTTTGTTTCTTATCTATGTAAAATTCATCTGTAGGTATTCTCTGATTTTTTCATCATAGGTCATACTGATGTTTTCTTCTTAAATTACAATTTTGATCATATATTTAAGTCATTAATTAGTCTATAATTCATTTGTTTTTTTAAATTGTGTATGGTAGGGATTAAATTTCTTTATCCTAGGGGCTCCTGGGTGGCTCAGTCGGTTGAGCGACCAACTTCGGCTCAGGTCATGATCTCACAGTCCATGAGTTCGAGCCCCGTGTCGGGCTCTGGGCTGCCAGCTCAGAGCCTGGAGCCTGCTTCTGATTCTGTGTCTCCCTCTCTCTCTGACCCTCCCCCACTCATGCTCTGTCTCTCTCTGCCTCAGAAGTAAATAAACATTAAAAATAATTAAAAATAATTTCTTTATCCTAGAGGAGATTTTGCCAGAAAAATTTATTTTATTATCCATTCATTTCCAGTGGTTAATTTTGCAACATCCGGTTAAAAAAACACACAAACAAACAAAAACAAATTTCCATTGCTTTTTCTGTCTATTTCCCTGATAATTCTGTACTGTTATGATGATTACAGCTACATAATAAGTCTTATAGTCTTACAGGGCAAATTTGTAATTATGATACTTTTAGATTAAACATAGTGTATGCATGCATAGATAGATTTCAAATCCTTAATACTTTTACTAATTTTAAGTCCGCTTGGTCTATAAATTACTAAGAAAGCTGATTTTAAATTTCCATTGCTAAATTTATTTATACATTTCTTGTTATTATTTTCAACATTAGCCATTGTTTCTATATGCTTATAATTTGAGGAGGGCCTGTCTGAGAATTTAGCCTGACATGTTGTGAGAAGTCTTATTCTTTTTTTTTTTAATTGTTTTATGTTTCTTCTTGAGGGAGAGACAGAGTGCAAGTGTGGGAGGGGCAGAGAGAGAGGGAGTCACAGACTCTGAAGCAGGTTCCGGGCTCTGAACTGTCAGCACAGAGCCCGACGCGGGGCTTGAACTCACGAGCTGCCAGATCATGACCTGAGATCAAGTCAGACGCCCAACTGACTGAGCCACCCACGCGCCAAGAAGTTTTATTCTTATTTAAACCAGACATGTTGGCTCTAAAACCTGTTTTTATTGTTTTCCACTTGAACATAACATGTCTCCCTAAGTAAATAATTTCTACAGCAGTGCAGCCATAGCTTATATTATTATACTTATATTGCCCCAAAGCTTTTTATACAAAATATAAGTATGTATTTATTATAAAATTGGACAACTTGGAAACGTAGAATATGGAAATAAAACATCGGTCTACATCCTGTTCTTTAAATATTATAGCATTTTGTTACCTTATTATTTTGTTTGATGTTCCCCCTACTAAAGTTCCATTCAGATATGATACAGCTGTATGCATATCTGATTGGAAACCTCATTATTATTTGCAAAGTGAAGTGAACCAGTCTTAGATAAATAACATACACCTGGTGGATAGAAACCACGGTAAAGGAAAAGTAAAGTGTCTCAACATTTCAGTGAAGACAAGATTAACACTTAACACAGCACGAAAGAATCAAAATTTCCAAAATAAAACGTCGGTTTCCCAGGAATCGTTAAAAGGATCTCTTATAATAATCTATTTTATTAACTTGTGAATTGGTAGGAATAGTGAAAAATGATCTTTTGCTTCTTTACAAAAGAAACTCTTATCTAAAAAAATTACTTTTACAGAACATTTCAGTTTTCTTTGTCATGATCTTTCCTCCACCTAGCCGTGTTTCACAGTGTTGATATAGTTATTGTGATTAAAAGAAGAAAACAAAAATCTATTTCAAGGCCCTGCTTCAAATCTGTTTAAGACAGCCAGATAAATAAAATACAAATCCTCTGGTCTGGTACTTTCGATCTGCAAACTTCATCTTCAACAGTAATCCCACATATTTATTTCTTTTTTGTTTTTTTCCTTTTTGTTTTTTTCTTTGCAGTTGAAATACAAGGCCAAGTCAGTTTCAGGTATATAACATCATGATTGGACAATCCTATACCTTAGGCACTGGTCCCTGTGACAAGTGTAGCTACCATCTGTCACCACACAAAGTTATTACAATGTTATTGACTGTCTTTCCTATGCCATACTTTTCATCCCTGTGACTCATTTATTTTATAACAGCAAATTTGTATCTCTTAATCCCCTTTGCCTATTTTGCCCATCCCCCAATGCTCCTTTCTGGCAACTACCAGTTTGTTCTCTGCATTTGAGTCGAGTTCTGCTTTTGTTTACCTATTCCACATATAGGTAAAGTTATTACCCTTATATTTATTGCAGCTTTATTTACAAGAGCCAAAATATGGAAGCAACCTAAATATCCATGATTAGATGGATGGATAAGGAAGTGCATGTGTGTGTGTGTGTGTGTGTGTGTGTGTGTGTGTTTAAATATATAAAATGGAATATAATGCAGGCATATGACAGGATGAGATCTTGCCATTTATAACAATAGGGATGGACCTAGAGGGTATAATGTGAAGTCATGTAAGTGGAACTAAGAAAGACAAATACCATATGATTTCACACATAAGTGGAATCTAAAAACAAAACAAATAAACAAACAAACAAAAAGCAGATTCAAACCTATAAATACAGAGAAGAAACTTCTGTCTGCCAGGGGGAAGGGGAATGGGAGAGACAGGCTTCCAGTTATGGAATGAATAAGTCATGGGGACAAAAATTACAGCAGAGGGAAAATAGTCAATGAAATTGTACTAGCATTATACGGTGACACATCATAGGTACAATTGTAACGAGCACAGCACAATGTATAGAGATGCTGAATCACTATGTTGCACGCCTGAAACTAATGCAACATTGCGTGTCACCCACACTCAAGTAAAAATGTAAATTATAAGATAAGAAGAAGTCTTGCCATTTGTGACAACAGGGATGGACCTTGAGGGTCCTTAAGCGAACTAAGTCACACAACGAAAGAGAAATTCCACATAGAATTTAGATTTCCACCCTACCTTTTTTCTGGGGCATCACTGGACACCGTTGTAGGCCAGTGTGGCCTAGTGGTAATCAGTTTTCAAGGGTAAAGATTGGTTTGCTCTGCCACTCCCCAATGAAATCTAAACAATATGGTAGTACCCAAAATTTCCCTGAAGGGGGACACATTGCTCAGTCTAGAATGATAGGTAAGTGGGATGCCCACTGGAATAGCTATAGGCCTGTCTGTCTGAAGATGCATTCATACTTTGCCAATTTTGAGCTTAGTATGTCCCCTCTGCAGCCCTGTGATTGCTGTAGACATCACATTGTCTCTGAAGAAAGAGGACTTACAAAGAATTACAGTCTTAGGATTCAACCTTCCCCGTCCATTCTGTCCTACAGAACTGGGTCTAGCCTACGTATCCAAGAGGTGGTGGCCATAAAGCTTATGAGCATTTAACTTCCCTGCACCCTCCTTTCTTCCCTTGGCTTGACCAACAATATCAGATTGTTGTGGATGTGGATGGGTGTGGGGGTAGTGAAGAGGGAAAACTAATGCTTAAAACACAGTCCTATGAAAGTATTCTCTGCCAAATAATTACAAGCCCTTCCAGAATACACAGAAACGACTTCTCTTTTAAACAAACCAAACATTGTCCTTCTCTTTGCATGTTTTAAAAATTTCTCAAATTTCAGTTTAATGAATCCTTCCTCTGCTACTGGGTTATCTGTTGTTCTCTATCTGATGATCCCATATTTGCTCACATTGTGCTTATAGACTGCCTCCTTTCAGAGATTTGAGGTATTTAAAGGAAAATGAATGGCAAAATTTGTTGCCAAAGGATACTATTTTTAAAGAGATAAAAATCATGACTCTCATATGAATAAAAATAATAAAACACCGGGCAATGAAAGATCTGTACTCTGAAAACTATAAACCTGATGGAAGAATTGAAAATGAAACAGGTGGAAAGATATTTCATGTTTATGGGTTGGAAGAACAAATGTTGTTAAAATGTCCATATTACCCAAAGCAATCTACAGATTTGATTCACTATCCATCAAAATACCAACATCACTTTTCACAAAACTGAAATGGATACACCCAAAATTTGTATGCAATCACAAAGGACCTTAAATAGCCAAAGCAATTTTGGAAAAAGAAGAACAAAACTGGAGGTATCACAATCCCATATTTTAAGATACTACAGAGCTGTGGTCATCAAAACTGTACGGTATAAAAAATACACACATAGATCAATGGAACAGATAGAAAACCCAGAAATAAACTCACGATCATGTGGTCAATTAATCTTCAACAAAGAAAGCAAGAATATGCAATGGGAAAAAGAAAGTCTTTTCAACAAATGGTGATGGGAAAACTGGACAGCCACATGCAAAAGAATGAAATTGGACCACCTTCTTACACCATATACAAAAATAAATTAATTCAAAATGGATTAAGAACTTAAATGTGAGACCTGAAATCATAAAAATCCTAGACGAGAGCACAGGCAGTAATTTTTCTGACATCAGCCACAGCTGCATTTTTCTAGATATGTCTCACATGGCAAGGGAGACAAAAGCAAAATAAACTATTGGGACTTCATTAAAATAATAATAATAATAATAATAATAATAATAATAAAAGCTTCTGCATGGTAAAGGAAACAGTTGACAAAACTATAAGGGAACTTACTAAATGGGAGAAAGTATTTGCACATGACATGTCTGATAAAGGGTTAGTATCCAAAATATATAAAGAACTTCTACAAGTCAACACAAAAGCACCAAGACATTCCCCAACCGAAGGCAAGTGCCAGCTTTCATCAACCTAAGAAAGTAGCCTTGATTGCAGGAGGAGCTTGGGAGACAGGCAAGGGGGAGATGGAAGAAAATTTTTCTAACTCTAGTAAGGAAGCAAAGCTCAACTTTTTATGAAATGTTGACATTCAAATGATGGCGAGGCATTTTCAGTGTAAATGGGTGGGTGTAAGTGGCCACTGCACACGTGTGCATGTTTACACTCTTGGAACTGCTTGCTTACACGTGTCCAGCAGCTGTATGCAACAATCTGTAAGACAGTCTAGGGGAGCCGGTAGACTTGGATTGGAATCCTGGCTTCCCCTGCTCTAGCTCTCTGACCTTGGGGGAGTTAATTGCATTTTTCAGAGCCTCCAGATTTTCCTCTCTAAACTGAGAATAATGGTGTCTATCACCCTAGTTTGTTTTGACGGTCAAATGTTATGATAGAGGTGACCTAGGTCTGTAAACTGTAAATTCCTCTACAATTGTGTTACTATCCTGATAACCTCCTCCTTCCACTTTGGTGCTCTTCTTCATGAATATACAAAGCCCCTGGGACAAGGGGACACTTCTGGTTCTCCAAATCCTTTCCATTGATTTCTCACCCCTTTCAGTGGGACCTACGATCCCATGAAAATTCACACATACCTTCAGAATAGATGTAACATTTCAGGATGCTTCAAAAGCAAGAAAGTCACTGGAAAATGACACCATCTGTGGATTTAGCTGTGGTTTCAGTCACCAGCTAATGGAGCTTCCTAAATATCTCTCAAAGCTGTAAGACCACTTAGAAACCAACTTGCGGCTTCTTGCATTGAGGCAGTTTATGAAGTAGAAAAGACACAGCCCATATAAGTCAAAGGGAGAGTCTGGTTTTTATCATCTTTTTTTTTTTTCATGATTTACCTTGTGATATAGTATAAACCGCTGTGAAACTGAATCAAGGAAGCCTCCTTTAAAATGTATTTGGGAGGTAAGACGGGGAGCATTCCTGCCTACTACTCATGGTCAACTGCAGACCCAACAAGAAGAGACTTACCTTACATTTCCCACAGGGAGTGGCCTACATTACCACCCATGCAGGAGGAAGTTTTTCTCCTCACCCCGCAATAAGCCTAGCCAATAAGAAAATTCTGCAACTGTGTCCATGAGAAACCATCAGTACCCTGAACTCTTGTTTCTTCCAACGGACTTCTGTTCAGAGCAACTCCTCCCATCATCCTTTTTTTCTTTATCATGTTGCTCTTCTCTGATCTCTGGACTTGAACATGGCTGCCAAGGCTTGCACGTCTCAAGCTGCAGTTCCTTTGCTGTTCCCAAATACACCCATTTTGCTGGTGAAATAACTGGCTCTTTGACCTTTAAGGCCAATAACCCTGAGCTGCAGTGTTGCTGATGTTGTGGTAGTGGTTGTTGTATTTATATATTATGAACAATAATGTTATAGCTGTCCTCCATAACTTTTAGAAATGATGTGAAATCAGCTAAAATGGTGGAAACATGAGATTTGGAAGCACGATGCCTGTTCACAAAACCTGATGCAAAGGAAATCTTTCCTTCCTTCCTTCCTTCCTTCTTTCCTTCCTTCCTTCCCTCTTTCTCTCTCTCTCTTTTCTTTTCTTTTCTTTTTTTCTGTTTTTCTTTTCTGAATTTTTGTTTTTACCTGTATTAGTGGTACCTCCCAGGACATTCATTATGTCCCCAAACCAGTGCCTTCTAGGACACAGTACAGAGAAACAGGAGGTACATTTTGGTTCTGCAAAACAAATCAGCACAGAGCTGCCCTCCAAAGAATTCTCACAGCTTGCTGTAAGCTCTGTGGATCCTTATCTAGATGTTTTTTTGGAAATGGCAATAAAATAAAAACTGCCATCAAAAGCATTTCAGTGGCAAATGGACTGCTACTGACATTGTGATGCTTTATTATACTTTTTTTCAGAGTAAAACTTATCCATTAAAATGTGTCTTTTGTAAAAGTTCATCAGTGAAGATCATTATAGTTTCCTTAATTGAACTTTTAATTAGACCACAGAGATTATTTTAAATGTTTCTTTTGATTATGTGTTGAGTACTGTGACTTGTTGCCTTTTATAGAAATAGCAGAATTGACATTTATTTCCTTATCTCCTTTAAGGCATTCAGATAAGGATAATTTCATTAGTTCCTGTCTAAATGATATTTCACATCTAGCCCCTAGTGCTAAAAAAAATGGTTTTCTATAGACTGCACAATACATTCTATTCATGTAGACAAATTAACTTAATCAGAATACTGACACAAAGCCTCTGAAAATCCATAATTACAAACAACAAAAAAATCTTCAACATTCTCTTTGAAAAAAGACCATCACACTAAGAAAAAATATATAGACCATATTTGGAAGAAAAGTTTCAGTTCTTGTCAATCTTTAGTGAGTTTGCCAAAAGGAAATGTCAATGACATGCTGGTTTTCATCTTTAGATAGTTGCTTCACTATCCACATAATTAATTATTTATTCTGTAGCTCAAACTAATTAGCTTTCTTGTAAGAACAGTATCTTGAAGTTGTAATATTCTTCTAATATTAATGCGATTCTATCAAACAAATCAAACCTGCATGTGATGATTAAGCATGAGAGGTTTTACGTTAAATGATGGACAATTAAAAGTCTGTGAAATCCAACGATCAAATTGCTAGGATGCATTAAAACAAAGCACATCACTGAATTTTCATGACTTCTAAAGAGGAACGTGTAAAAACTGTTGAATCTATTTTGCTAGATTTTGACTTAGGGGTGAATTGTGAAGCATGATATCAGGAGAAGTCCTGGGTTCAACTTCCTATTCAAAAATCCTTGGGTCAAAAGTATTTGACCACAAAGCCTGTATTAAATTAAGCACCTGAAATAGATCTATAGATAGATGGATAGATAGATAGACAGGCTTGCAAAATGTGAGGAATGATCATTTTGAAATCCTTTTAAAAAAGTATATATTACATGGAAACTTTTTTTTTTTTTTTTGCATCAGAAATCATGGATGTATACCAAATGGAGAAACAAAATTTATGTAATTAAGGGAGAGCATACATGACTATATAATCCTAGAATAATCTTTATTATGTTTTCTATTTTTTCTCTATTGTAAAAACTTCGTAGAAATGAAACCAGAAGATGAGACAGCAATGGTGTACATTTTTTTTTCTGATTAAAACAGTATGTGAGGGGCACCGGGGTGGCTCAGTCGGTTAAGCGTCCAACTTTGCCTCAGGTTATGATCTCGCAGTCTGTGAGTTCAAGCCCTGTGCCAGGCTCTGTGCTGACAGCTCAGAGCCTGGAGCCTGCTTTGGATTCTATCTCCTTCTCTCTCTGCCCCTCCCCTGCTCAAGCCCTGTCTCTGTCTCTATGTCTGTCTATCTCTCTCAAAAAGAAATAAACATTAAAACAGTATGTGAGAATACCCTTCCTTACAGAGTCTCAGAAAACCGCAATATAAAGCATGTATGCTTAGGGTCTGGGTTTTGCTGTTGTGTTATTGTTGTTTTGTGTTTTCTTTTAATGTTTATTTTTTTTAATTTTTTTAATGTTTTTATTTATTTTTGAGACAGAGAGAGACAGAGCATGAACGGGGGAGGGGCAGAGAGAGAGGGAGACACAGAATCAGAAGCAGGCTCCAGGCTCTGAGCTGTCAGCCCAGAGTCCGATGCGGGGCTCAAACTCACGGACTGCGAGATCGTGACCTGAACTGAAGTCGGACACTCAACCGACTGAGCCACCCAGGCACCCCTTAATGTTTATTTTTAAGAGAGAGAGAGAGTGTGTGTATGTGATGGAGTGTGAGCAGGGAAGGGTAGAGAGAGGGGGAGACACAGAATCCGAAGCAGGCTCCAGGCTCTGAGCTGTCAGCACAGAGCCGGACATGGGGCTCGAACTCACAAACCCTGAGATCATGACCTGAGCTGAAGTCAGACACTCAACAGACTGACCCACCCAGGGGCCCCTATGCCCTTTTTTGATGTTTAACAGTGAAACCACTCAAAATTTAGTCTGCATGGGGCCTGGCTCTCTTTGTGTAGTTACTTGTGTAGATATTTACCCCCTTTGTGGTTGGGAAGGCTTATGCTGTGGGTTACGAACTGGGTTGTCATGAGTAAACATGCGAGGACACCCTCTGTGAATGTCATTGCTAAGAGAAAAAAACCCTCCTCCTGGGAGGATGTTTAGGGTTTGTTTGTTTGTTTCCTCCTTCAGGCCATTTTCACTGACACCCAAGCTGGTGTGGCCTCCACGCCCTTGTGGTCTCCACAACATGTACCTTTGAAACATGGAATTTACTTTTACTTTTCATGCCATGATTTCTTTGTGAGGTAGGGATGGTTTGAGGGAGACTCGTCCCAAGACTCTGTAGCTGCCAAAACCAAAAGCTTGAAAGTTGCATCAAATAATCTACACACAGTTGTCAATAAGACAGAATCCTGGAGCCCGTTTGCTCATTGTGCTTCTAGAGAACTAGGCACGAAAATGTCCTCAGGAAATCGGTGTTGTAGCACATGCATTTCCCCTGCCGGGTGGCCTGAAGGGTTAACATGAGGCTGATTTGCCTCATACCTTGTCAGGGGCATGTGAGACATAGTAGACGGTGGTCCAAGATAGAGCCCGGCCCTCCAGGGTTGCTTGGCGTGAATCTTTCAGTTTTCTGATGGGCCAAACAGCTGTACCATATGCACACGTCTTCAATTCCCTGCTTTAATAATATCAGCTAAAAATGTCTCTCAGCTAGGTGTCTTCTATTTTATTTTTATTTAGAGAGTTGGGACGGAGAAGGAAGGAAGGAAGGAAGGAAGGAAGGAAGGAAGGAAGGAAGGGAAGAAGGAAGGGAGGAAGGAAGGAAGGAAGGAAGGAAGGAAGGAAGGAAGGAATAAGGAAGGAAAGAAAGAAGAAGGAAGGCAGGGAGGGAGGAAGGGAGGACGGAAGGAAGGGAAGGGGAAAGAGAGAAGTAGAGAAAGGCCAAGGGAGGAAAGAAGAAGACAGACACAGAGGCAGAGAGGGAAACAGAGAGAGAGAGAGAGAGAGAGAGAGAGAGAGAGAGAGAGAGATGTGTGGTTGCCAGAGCTGTGACTAGACTCGAACCTGTCGGTATTTCTCACTGCAGCCAAAACTGACAGCTGGCCTGAGTCTCTTCGGGGATGTAGATGCAAGTTATTTCTGTGGCACATAATCTCTGCAACCCTCCACTCTGCCATCCCCGAGGACTCAGTCACTCCCTGTTTTGGCCGAGTTCTTAATGCCAAATGTAAGCATCTGCATAATTTGTCTCCGAAACCTCTTTGCTCCGACACAGATGCGTGCCAAAAACAGATGGGTGGATCCTTCACATAAGCAAATTCTTTTCTTCGTGCCATAAATATTTACCGAGCCCCTACTACGTGCTTGTCACTGCTTTAAGAGCTGGAGTTACAGCACGAGCCAAGATTCCTCTTCTCAGAAAGCTTGCGTTCTAGGTGACACATACAACCGTACATAGCTTTTGTCAATATTGTTTTTGTGTAGTGGAAAGTTTATCACGTTTACTTCAGACACAATGAACGATCTGGAATTAAAAAACAAAGAAATATGTTTTATTTTCCCCCAGTAACCATGCTAAACTTCTTACAAACTAAATCATTAAAAACTCAAAACTATGATATTAAAAAGAAATCCTTAGGTGAATCGTTGACAAAAAATATCAAATTACATAGGAATATTTTTTCCATGTTTATTTATTTTGGAGAGAAAGAGTGTGGGTGGAGAAGGGGCAGAGAGAGAGGGAGACACAGAATCGGAAGCGGGCTCCAGGCTCCGAGCTGTCAGTACAGAGCCTGACGCGGGGCTCGAACCACAAACCATGAGATCATGACCTGAGCCGAAGTCGGACGCTTAACCAACTGAGCCAACCAGGCGCCCCAGGAATAATTTTTAAAATGGAGAAGGTTTTTACTTACAAAAGTACAGAACTCTGCAGTAAAAAAATATTGGGAGAAACCAGTAAACAGAGGGAAAAAAAAACTAGTATTTCCTTATTTGTAGCTAAAGAAAGTGATTCCGAGACAGGTTAAGACACTTGCCCAAGAGTAAAGGGTAAGTGACACTCAGGAATTCAAACTCAGCTGAATTTGAGTTTGTTGTGCTTGTTTTATGCCCCGCAGGTAGCTGCCTCTGGGTCACTGCTCAACTTCTCAATTCCTCAGTCTTTCTACTCTCTCTTGGATTCTCTGTGATCATATTGGGCGCATCTATTTATTATCCTCTGTTCTTGTTGAAAATTTATCTCATTGCTCTAATCCAACCAAACACAGACTAGATTCCTCAGAAGGCATCCTAAACTGAATGATAGCCCAGGCCACCCAGATGAATTCAGTGGGGTTCCTCTAGAGGTCCAGGCTTCCATATGTCTCTCCTTCCCTTCTGGTAAAACCGAGTCTGTTAAGGGTATATGGTTTTGGATGTGGATGAAGAGATTCTGGGATCCAGAGATATCTTTTGGAAATACAAACTATTGCTTCTTCTGTATGGATTAAATGGACTCTTATCTTACCGTCTAGAAAGCATGGAAGGGATTTCTGCCAGGTCACTGGACAGAATATGTGCTAATTCCAAAAACCAGACACATAGACGAATGGAATAGAATAGAAACCCCAGAACTAGACCCACAAACATATGGCCAACTAATCTTTGACAAAGCAGGAAAGAATATCCAATGGAAAAAAAGACAGTCTCTTTAACAAATGGTGCTGGGAGAACTGGACAGCAACATGCAGAAGATTGAAACTAGACCACTTTCTCACACCATTCACAAAAATAAACTCAAAATGGATACAGGACCTGAATGTGAGACAGGAAACCATCAAACCCCAAGAGGAGAAAGCAGGAAAAGACCTCTCTGACCTCAGCCGTAGTAATTTCTTACTGGACACATCCCCAAAGGCAAGGGAATTAAAAGCAAAAATGAACTACTGGGACCTTACGAAGATAAAAAGCTTCTGCACAGCAAAGGAAACAACCAACAAAACTAAAAGGCAACCAACGGAATGGGAAAAGATATTTGCAAATGACATATCGGACAAAGGGCTAGTATCCAAAATCTATAAAGAGCTCACCAAACTCCACACCCGAAAAACAAATAACCCAGTGAGGAAATGGGCAGAAAACATGAATAGACACTTCTCTAAAGAAGACATCCGGATGGCCAACAGGCACATGAAAAGATGCTCAATGTCGCTCCTCATCAGGGAAATACAAATCAAAACCACACTCAGGTATCACCTCACGCCAGTCAGAATGGCCAAAATGAACAAATCAGGAGACTATAGATGCTGGAGAGGATGTGGAGAAACAGAAACCCTCTTGCACTGTTGGTGGGAATGCAAATTGGTGCAGCCACTCTGGAAAACAGTATGGAGGTTCCTCAGAAAATTAAAAATAGACCTACCCTATGACTCAGGAATAGCACTGCTAGGAATTTACCCAAGGGATACAGGAGTACTGATGCAGAGGGGCACTTGTACCCGAACGTTTATAACAGCACTCTCAACAATAGCCAAATTATGGAAAGAGCCTAAATGTCCATCAACTGATGAATGGATAAAAAAAATTGTGGTTTATATACACAATGGAGTACTACGTGGCAATAAGAAAGAATGAAATATGGCCCTTTGTAGCAACATGGATGGAACTGGAGAGTGTTCTGCTAAGTGAAATAAGCCATTCAGAGAAAGACAGATACCATATGTTTTCACTCTTATGTGGATCCTGAGAAACTTAACAGAAGACCATGGGGGAGGGGAAGGGAAAAAAAAGTTAGAGAAGGAGGGAGCCAAACCTCCCTTAGTTTTAGGAAAAACTAAAACAAGCCATAACAATTCTTGTCTTCATGGAGACTTGTACATGAATAGCTTCCATTTTCATATGCATAACTCCTTGATGGTAAATGACGCAGATAATAGGTGACATTGTTAAAAATACTATGAAGAGTAAAAATAAGCATTATCACAGGGAACTAAGTGTTCGGAGAGGTATTTTTTTTTTTAAGTTTATTTATTTTGAAAGAGAGAGAGAAGAGTAAAAATAAGCATTATCACAGGAAACTAAATGTTCGGAGAGGTATTTTTTTTTTAAGTTTATTTATTTTGAAAGAGAGAGAGAGCCCACGCAGACATGCAGAAGAGAGCCAGAGAGAGGGAGAGAGACAGAATCCCCCACGGGCTTTGCGCTGTCAGGGCAGAGCCTGACCCTGGGTTCAAACTCACAAACGGTAAGATCATGACCTGAGTTGAAATCAAGAGTCGGTCACTTAACCAACCACCTGGGCACCCAGGTGCCTCCCGACAGGTATTTTATATTTAGAAATAAACCACACTGGGGGTTCCTAGGTGGCTCAGTCGGTTGAGTGTCCAACTTCGGCTCAGGTCATGATCTCATGGTTCATGAGTTCAAGCCCCGCATCGGGCTCTGTGCTGACAGCTCAGAGTCTGGACCCTGCTTCAGATTCTGTGTCTCCCTCTCTCTGTGCCCCTCCTCCACTCATGCTCTGTCTCTGTTTCAAAAATAAATAAACGTTAAAATAAAATAAAATAAAATAAATAAACCACACTGATATTTGAGAATGGACAAAGTTGAAATATTGTTTATTCCTCCAGGGACTAAACAGAAATACACAAAATAGGGAAATGAAATTTACGTTGCATTTATATATGTCTTAAAGATATTGATGCTTTTAAGTATTAGAATGTATTGAAATGCTATTCTCAATTCTCTGGTATTCTAAAACATAGAGCATTGTAACTGTTACTTAGACAAAGATAACGCAACCTATATTTTGAACCCAAATCGATGGTGCAGGGGTTATAAAAACAGCGAATATTCTCAGTCACCTTCTTTCTTCTAGGAAATTCTCACATTTAATGTCTGTATCAGGTGAAAATACATGAACTAAAATAACGAATGTAGTGCTCAGGTTAAATGATTTTCGACTGGGGCTTTAAATTCTCTGACTCAGAACTTTAGCCAGGTTGGCTAAACATTAAATAAAATGACTTTTTTCTATGTCTTTCCTTTTCAGCTTCTCCTCTGTCGTGTTTACACCGATGCTGTGTCTATCTGTCTGTCTGCCTTTCTGGAGTCCACGTAAGCCACACGGCTGAGCAACATGTTCTTGAAGGGAAAACAATCCTTTGCTAAGAGAGCCAAAACATACCATTGTGAGAATAGAAGAATCAGGACTCATTCAATGAGGCGCAGAGTTCTCGTCTGTTTTCTGTGAAATATGACCATTGAGACACGGTTCTTGGCTAAGGGTCTTACTTGGCTGGAAAAGAATACCTCTGCAGAAAGATTAAGAAATATTCAACAGAGGGGGAGGAAGAAAAGGCAAGGATGGCGGGGGGCGGTGTTGGCTGGAATAGGGGCTCACTCACATATAATGTGACTGTTGTTAGTGACAAGCTTCATGCCACGTGCCCAGAAGAATAGAACACAGCACGCTGACATTGTCTTTTATTAACAGGTCCAGTAAAGATAATTTGAACATTGTAAAAATGATTATTTTAAGTGTCAAAGCTAACCAAGAGTGGTGGGCTCTTAATTCAAGTGGAATTATACCAATGGGTGGGTTTCACTTGAAAATAAGTAGATACTTGGAGGAAGAGACCAAGTGTAAGAGTTTGGGAAAATAAATTCTGATGAGTGGTTAAAAAAGAAGAAGAAAAGGTCAATGATCTAACCATGTGTGACTTTATTTCGCAATGCGATTCTCACCTTGAAAATCGTTATATTTTTATTAAAATTGGAGTATATTTTCCATAAATCATATGGAAAAAAAGCAAAATAATAACGGTAAGCACCTTTCTCCTCTTTGCCCTTTTAGAGGCTAACTTTGCTTTTTCTTATACGAATGTAACTAGTCCTCACAGGGCCCTTCTGCTTCTTTGGGTGCACCCCTTATGTTCCTAAGAGTCACCTCTCCACTTGACTCAAGGGCAGGATAATGTGCCAGCTACGCCACTCAAGGACAAGATTCAAACCAGATGGTTTTCGCTCTTACATCGCCATTTTTTTTCCCTTCCACTGATTCATTATCGTCTACATGTAAACATGCTGTTGTTAATCGTTTTTTGTTTTTTTTTTTTTTAATCAATTTAAAAATATCACCTTGGGTGATATCACCTTGCCTGGGTGGCTCAGTCGGTTAAGCTTCCGACTTTGGCTCAGGTCATGATCTCTCGGTTCGTGGGTTTGAGCCCCGCGTGGGGCTCTGTGCTGACAGCTCAGAGCCTGGAGCCTGTTTCGAATTCTGTGTCTCCCTCTCTCTTCCCCTCTCCCACTTGTGCTCTGTCTCTGTCTCTCAAAAATAAATACACGTATATATATTAAAAAAAAAAATCGTCTTGACTACGCCTCCTTCACCAGCTCCAGCCCCACTTTTGCATCTACAGCCGACCACCTACTGAGGATGGTCTAACGAACTCTCTGGACTTTCCCTTGCTCTCATTTTCTCTTGAAACCATTTCACTCAAGTCTCAGAAGAGCCAAGTGAAACCACTTACACTAATGTCCCCAATAACTGTTGTCATTTAAATCTAATAATCAATTCTCAGCCCCAGATTCCCCTCTCCCCCTTGAAAGACCTTCTTCACACAGCTTCTGTGGTATCACATTATCCTGGTGTTTTTTTTCTACATTTTTCTACATATTTTCTACACTGGCTTCCTCTTACTTTTGCTGGTTCCTGCTCATCTTCCTAAACTCACAGCTCGTGGATATCCATGACTCACAACCCACAGTTCAGTCCTTCAGGGAACTCATACATTCTAAGATGTTTAAAATATCCTCCAAGCACTGAGGACATCCAAAAACATATTTCCAAGGCAGATTTCTCTCTTCAAGTTTGGATGTCATACACACCTGCCCACTCTATTTTCCCGGGAATGTTTCTCAGGCAACCACCTTTAACATGTTGTCATCTCAACTCTTAACCTCTCCTCTTTCAATGTTTTCCAACTCTGCAAATAATACCTCCTTTTTTTCTTTTTTCAGGTAGTCAGGAATCATATTTGATTCCCTTTCTTTTTCACATCTTAGAATGTTCATTCAAGCCCCCACTGACTTTCCTTAGTTTATAGGAATAATCTTGACTAGTCTCTTTTATGATCACTGACTTTTATTTATTTTAGTCCTTGCATGGGTACACACACACACACACACACACACACGCACACACACACACACACACACACACACACTGCAACAGAGTTTCCATAATCTTATTTTACCTTTTCTAGTCTCATATTCTACTGTCGGGCTCAACCTAAATTTATTAACCTATCGATTCTTGATAGGATATTCGTTTTCAACTTTTGCCATTGGAACGGCGTTTCGAAAAAGTGACCTTGCATAAAATGTCATTTTCCTTGTGTTCATGAATCTAGGCAAAGACAACTCTTAGGTGTTGGATTATTAGGCTAAAGGTTAAACGAACCTACAGTTGTGGTCCCCTCCCTCTCTATAGGTATTGTACTGAATTTTATTTCCACAAGCAAAGTATGAGAAAAATTGTTGCCCACAATTCGCCAACAGAGAGTTATTATCAAACATTTAAAATTTACCGTTCACTTTACGTAGGTGAAAAATATGTCTTTGGGGAAGTTTAATAGGTATTTCTCTTATTATGTAAAAGGATCAATATCATTTCATGTTTAAATATCGTGAATATTTCCCTCTTTGTGAACTTTTCTTAAAATGCCTTTTGCTTGATTTTCTTTTGGCACATTTGTCTTCCTAATCATTCCCTAGAACTCTTGAAATGTTAAGAGAACAACTTTTTGTGACACCCATTGAACCTATTTCTGCCCCCTAATTTGTCATCTGTATCTTAACATTGTCAATGGTGTCTTGAACACACAAAAAAGTTCCTTTTTGTTGTTGTTATTGTTATTTTTCTTATGTTGTCTAGTTCAGTGTGGTCAACATTTTCTTTAATGAATTCTGGAGTTCTGCGTCCCTAAGGAAATTTTTTTTGCCATTTTAATGTCAGAAAGAAATGCTTTCAGATTTTCCTTCATAATTTGAGGGTTTTACGCTTCATATTTAAATTGCTCAACCAGTCAAGAATTTATTTTGTTACAGGCTATGATACATAAATAGAAGTTTGTTTTGTTTTCAAATAGCTATCTAGATATCCATACATCTTAATTGAATGATGACTTTGCATATCAAAGTTTCCATGGCATAAGTTCCTATATGTAATTGTGCATAATTTTAGAGTTTCTACTCCACCTGGTTTGTCTTAGTCTCTCTGTGCACACTGGAACTACCCTCTTTTGATACATTAAGCTTATTAATATGTCCTCATAAATGGCAGGATTAGTCTCACGTTGATTTTTTCCCCCCTCTAAACTCTCTGGTGGTTCTTTTTCGCTTATAGCTCCATAGAAACTTTACGTTTTGATTTTCTAGTTCCAATGATCAGATACCTATGTTTCTACATTGGGATTTTACTGAACTTCAATCTTTACAATTAGGCAATTTTTATGCAACAGTATGTCTTTTAGTTTATTTTGTCTGTATCCTTCAGTTTTTTTAAACATTTTCTTGAATTCTAATTTGCATTTCGTCGTTACTTTATTATTGAGAAAACTACAGATATAAATAGATTAATTTTGTACCCTGTTTTTTAGTAAATTATTTTCTGAGTATTTAACTGAATTCATTTTTTAATTAAATGTATTATATCTCCTGTAATTTTTGTACCTCAATATCTTCCTTTCACCACCCCCCCCCCCCCCCCCCGAGTTTTATTGGCTGGAGATTGCAGAGAGCATTAAACAGCAGTGCAGCCACTCATTGTTTTTCATACAGCTCTCATTGTTTTCCTTAATTACTTTTTAACGTTTATTCAGGTTTGACAGACTGAGAGCATGAGCTGGGGAAGAGCAGAAAGAGAGGGGAGACAGATTCTGAATCAGGCTCCAGGCTCTGAGCTGTCAGCACAGAGCCTGACTCCGGGCTTGAACTCACAAACTGTGAGATCGTGACCTGAGCCGAAGGCGGCTGCTTGACCGACTGAGCCACCCAGGCGCCCCTGCAGCTCTCATTTTTAGTCACAGGATTGCGTCCACTGGGTCCCCATAAAGCAAGGTACTGGGTTTAGCCTGAGAGATATATTTTATCAAGTTAAAAACAAGTCTAATTGACCTTAACAATGTCCACACAATAAATTTATTGTTATGTATTTTGCTGTTGGTGTAGGTTTAAAGCAGGAATCCTTATTTAATTTTGTCATAGCCCCTTGGACATCGTTAGGTATCTTTGATTTTAGGTATATTATAATACCAGATTTACTAATATCAAAACTCCCAATACTCTTTGAAGAACTTCACCTGCTCATAACTGTGTGGTTCTTTTTATTTCCTTTTATTCCAATATTTTGAAATAATATATATTAGGAAAATTGATCTATGCTTCTATGCTTTCCTTCGTTTTGTCTCTCTTTCCAACACCTGTAAAATTGTAGTATCAGCGTTATTGTAAATATGTCTTATAAAATGTACATGTTTTGAAACATCCTGAAATAAAATGAAAGATTAAAACCTACTGTAGTAGTCTGTTGTTTTTTGTTTTATTTATTTTTTTTGGTTTTGTTTTTGAAGTGAGAGTAGAGTTTATTGAGGATATAGAAAGAGCAGATATAAGCAGTGTCTGGCAGGCTGGGAAAGAAAAGGAGAGAGGTTTGTCTTTCCTTGGGGTCTGGGTGTTACAGGTGGGTGGGAGAGACGCTGGTCCTTGTCTCTTGGGAGTCCAAGAATGAAGCTCGAGGACAGCAGAGAGTGAGGAAACTGATAGAGTTTACTGGGTGCAAGTACAAAGCTCTCAAGAGTGAGAGGGGTCCCAACTGCGTTGCGGGAAAGAATTTTTCTTTTCATGATTTATTCAAATTGTCTTCTAAAACAGTTTAATCCTACTGCTCTTTTTATGACCTAGATCTTAGAATATTAGTTAAATTGCATGATGCATTTGTATATATTCTACTTTTTTTTAAGTTTATTTATTTGTATGAGAGAGAGAGAGAGAGACAATGCAAGTGGGGGAGGGGCAGCGTGGGAGGTGGGAGTACAGAGAATCCCAAGCAAGCTCCACCCTATCAGCACAGAGCCCAATACCAGGATCGAACTCAGGAAACCATGAAATCATGACCTGAGCAGAAACCAAAAATCGGACACAACCAACTGAGCCGTCCAGGCACCCCTATATACATATATTCTACTTCTGCAACTTTAGATCTTCTCTTTTTTTAGCAAGTGATAGTTTCATACAAAACTCCCTGGGTTTTCAAAAGTATTTGGGTGACAATAAGTCAAGGTACTAATTTAAAACCCTCAGTTTATGTATTTACATTTATTTTTTCATTTGAAATTTTATATTTTGTTCTCATGTTTCGATTTGTTTTCTATTTTATATTATTTCAAAGCTTTAATAAATATTTATTACTGATCTTTTTAACATTTTTTCTGGTGTTTTGTTTATTGGATCTTTCTGTTATATTTTTATTCACGTTATTGCTCATTTCCTAACATTTTTACCTGTATGCTTAAGTCACTTATTTTATTATTTGGTAGATAATTTTTTCTCCAAGCCTTATTTTGGTTATAGACTACCATATTGGATATATAACCTGTTATTTATAATCTTTCTCGACTTTTTCTATAAATTTGTTATTAATTTTTTTCTTGACTATGATTCTTTTATTCATTTTTAAAATGTATATTCATTTTTGAGAGAGGGAGACAGAGTGTGAGCAGGGGAGAGGCAGAGAGAATGGGAGACACGGAATCCAAAGCAGGCTCCAGGCTCTGAGCTGTCAGCACAGAGCCCGATGCGGTGCTTGAACCCATGAACCTGATCATGGTTCATGACCTGAGATCATGACCTGAGCTGAAGTCCAATACTTAACTGACTGAGCCACCCAGGTGCCTGGACTTATGATTATTTTAAAAGAAAATCTCTTACGTTTCATAAGAACTTTTTTTTTTCCTTTTCTTGTATTGATTTTGTTTTTAAACTTTAATTTTTATTTCTGTACTATATTTCTGTTTGTTCTCTATAGATAAGAGTCCGTTTCTTGGTTTTCCTTTTTGTTTTCTCACCTACCATCATTTGTTTTGTTTCTTAAATTCCACATATGAGTGAAATCATATGGTATCTGTGTTTCTCTGATTTATTTCGCTTAGCATAATACTCTCTAGGGGTAGCTGGGTGGCTCAGTCAGTTAAGCCTCTGACTTCAGCTCATGCCTAGTGAATTCAAGCCCTGAGTCAGGCTCTGTGCTGACAGCTCAGACCCTGGAGCCTGCTTCAGAGTCTGTCTCCCTCTCTCTGACCCTTTCCCACCCACACTCTGTCCCTTTCTCTCAAAAATTAATAAATGTTGAAAAAAAATTTAATAAAAAAACAATACTCTATAGCTCCATCCATGTGTTGCAAATGGCAAAATTTCATTCTTTTTCATGGCGGAGTAATACTCCATTAGATACCATATCTCCTTTGTCCATTCAACAGTCCTTGGACACTTGGGCTGTTTCCATAATTTGGTTATTATAGATAATGATACTGTAAACATCAGGGTGCATCTATCCCTTTGCCTAAAGTATTTTTGTGTTCTTTGGGTAAATACCTGGTAGTGCCATTGCCAAGTCCCAAGGTAGCTCTATTTTAAATTTTTGAGGAACTTCCATAATGTTTTCCAGGGTGGCTGCACCAGTTTTCATTCCCACCAACAGTAGAAGAGGGTTCCCCTTTCTCCCCTGCCTCACCAACACTAATGAGATTTCATTTCTGAGCTGCAATGGTTTAATGTTTGTTCCCTGAAAAAATCATATTGAAATCCTCACCCCAAAGGTGCTGGTATTAGGAGGAGGGACTTTCCAGAACTTGTGTATGTCAGGAGGGTGGAGCCATCATGAATAGAAATAGTTCCTTATAAAATGGCCTCCAGGGATCCTCCCACCATGGAAGGATCCAGTGCGGAGTCAGCTATGAACAGAAGAAAAGGCCCTCACCTAACCGTGCTAGAACCCTGGCTTACACTTTACAGCCTCCAGAGCTGTGAGAAATAAATATGTGATGTTCATAAACTACTCAGCCTGGTATTTTATTTATCACAGCCTAATCGACTAAGACATACCCTTCTACATGTGTGACTTTTGAAGTATGCCAGGGACTTTTAAAAAAAGAATAGTCCCTTATTGCATCATCTAAGGTATAGATTTTGTGTTCAGTTATTAAGATAACAACTAAAAATGTTTTTCTTGTTTATTTTTGTCTGTGAACAATATGATACTTTATATCTTCTATTCAATAGGTTTCCTTAAATTTCTCATTTTAATTTTTATAATTTTACTTTATAAAATTGCAGTGTGATTTGTTGCTTACATGAGTGTAGTTAAGTTACCACTTTGATCTTAAACTTTTTGCATATAAAGTGATTTTTTTTAATGTATTTAAAGTGTGGCTTCTCTGGGCACCTGGGTGGCTCAGTCGGTTAAGCATCTGACATGAGCTCAGGTCATGATCTCACCGTTCATGAGCTCAAGCCCCGCATCAGGCTCTGTGCTTCAGATTCTGTGTCTCCCTCTCTCTCTGCCCCTCCGCTGCTCATGCTCTCTCTCTGCCTCTCAAAAAATGAGTGAAGGTTAAATTTTTTTTAATTAAAAAAAAATAAAGTGTGTCTTCTAAATAGTAGCTTTCTGTTTTTCAGATGACAAGGTTTTGCTTAACTTTCATTTACATTTTCTGGTATGAACATGCACAAGTTTTTGCCTTTTGAATGGTTTTAATGCTTTACAATAATGTTTTTCTGAAATTGTTTTATTTCAATATCTCATGTAGAATACAGTGTTGTTGGACTTTACATGATGAGTCAAGCAAAAATCATTGTTTGAAAAATTTTTTAATGTTTATTCATTTTTGAAAGTGTGAGCAGGGGAGGGGCAGAAAGAGAGGGAGACACAGAATCCAAAGCAAGCTCCAGGCTCCGAGCTGTCAGCACAGAGCCTGACAAGGGGGCTGGAACTCACGAACTGCAAAATCATGGCCTGAGCTGAAGTCGGACGCTTAACTGACTGAGCCACTCAGGCTCCCCATAATGAAAATCACTTTTAATGGTAATTTAAGTGCTTTTATATTTAGTGATATGATAGCAATGCTTTATTGTTTGATATTTCTGTGTACATTTTTATTTTTATTTTTTCACACGGAGATACATTTGGCGCGTTTTTGTGCACAGCGTTCTGGATGTAAAAGGATTTGTATTTTTATTCTAGTAGTTGCCTTCATTGTCGTATCTTCATATTATACACCCAGTTATTTATTTTGTAACTTAGCCTCTGTTTTTTCTTCTTGTCCTTTCTTTTATTCTCCCAAAGAATGTAGGAATTGTCTATTTGTGATTCTGTATTTATTTGGATCGCTTGTCTTCCTCGTGTAGCCTATCCGCTCTATCTCTACCTGGTTTTCCCGGGTCGTGGATCTTATTGAAATCAAAATGTGTATATTTGGTATTGAGAGGTAGACCATCAGCTACAGGGTCTCTTTAGAGTTTTTGAAGATCTTGTGCCAAAAATGACTCGTTTTTATTTTTTTCTCATACATGGCAGCTTGCTGCTTCCGGGGAAGCACAATTTCGTCTCTCCCCTCTTAGGGTCTTTGGCTGGGCATGACAATTAATTTGACACCGACAGATGAACAGGAGGAAAGCATACAGATTTATGTGATGTTAGTTTTATGAGCCTAAGGAGACATTATAGGAAAATCAAGACCACAAAACGTGGCAAAACTGAAGTGCTTTTCTCTACTAGTTTGAACAAAGGGAGGCAATGGAAGAAAAGCAGGTGCATATGTGACGAGGCTACAGAAAGAGGAGTTACTTTAACAAGGTCTTTGTACAGCATTCTCTCAGCCTCCACTCCGTGTCTCCGGCAATAAGAATGTTCTTTTCTTCCTGGAACAGGGAGGACATGTTTCACTTGGGAATTTGATCTCCCGCTTTCGGGAAGAAAATGGGAGGTCGGAATGTTCTCCATATGCCTGCTGTGTTTAAAGTATCTTTCGGGGCGCCTGGGTGGCGCAGTCGGTTAAGCGTCCGACTTCAGCCAGGTCACGATCTCGCGGTCCGGGAGTTCGAGCCCCGCGTCAGGCTCTGGGCTGATGGCTCGGAGCCTGGAGCCTGTTTCCGATTCTGTGTCTCCCTCTCTCTCTGCCCCTCCCCCGTTCATGCTCTGTCTCTCTCTGTCCCAAAAATAAATAAAAACGTTGAAAAAAAAAAATTTAAAGTATCTTTAGCTCAAGTCGTCGTTATGCCAAAATGACACATTTTGGGCTGGCAGACTCATCCACTCTTCCCTGCTTTGTTCATTTGTGGATTTTCATCATTCTGAGTGGTTTGGGCAATTCTTACATACAATTTAACTTCAAAGTTCAAAGCAGTTCAGTGTAGCTGAAAATGGAGTTCACAGATTATTTTTCCACTGCAACTTTTGCTTCTGTGTGACATCCAGGAGGGAACAAAGGAAAATCCTATCCTCCAGCCACTGCTTCATAGGAGAAGCATTTTATTGTCTACCTTCTGTCTGCCTCATATCAATATCCGTTTTTGTTTATTTTGTTGACTGCTAAATGTTCAAACTTCACAACTGTGCTTGGGATGCATGAAGTCCTCAGTAACCATTTGTTGAATGACTACATTAATAAATATGAGCAATCCTGCCTTGGATGATGACTTATCTATGGATCTCAGTGTTAAGGAAATTTATCAAAGACAAGACTCAGTTTGACTGAATTTAACGTTAAAAGATGCTATAGTAATGCTTGGGTTGTTTTTCCTCTCTACAGTTTTCTTTCTAATTGAATTTCCAATCTACCAAGTTATTTGGTGCCGTTGGTTGATTTATAGTTTTAGATGGTTTTGGAAGAATTCAAATGAAGTTCCTATGACTGTCCGTGTCAAAGTCCTTGTAGAAATGTATACTTCCATTTATTTGGGGTAAATATCAAATAGTGAAATGGTTGGATTGTGTGGTAGGAACATATGCTTTTTTTAACTTTTTATTTTGAGATAATTGCAGACATGCAGTTTCTGTTAATTTCCTATTGCTGATGCCACAAATTGTCACATATCACAAACTTCCCTGTTTCAAACAATACAAACTTGCCATAATATAGTTAAGGAGGTTAAAAGTTTAAAATGTGTCTCTCTGGGCTAAAATTGAGTGATTCACAGGACTTTGTTCCTCCTGGAGGACCTAGAAGAAAATCTGTGCCTTGCTTTTTCAATTTCTAGGGGATTTCCTTATTCTTGAGCTCAAAGACATCGCTCTGGCTTGTCTTTGTCACATCTTCTTCTCTGACTCTAACTCTCGGGTGCACCTCTAATAAGGGCTCTTGTGATTATACTCTGCCAACACAGATTCCAGGACAATTCTCTTTAAAATTCTCCATCCAATCACATCTGGGATGTTCATATAGGTTATCAATTCACAGATTCTGGAGATTAGAACACGGACATGTTGCAAGGACTCTTTATCTTATCACAGTCTGCTCTGTGGTCTCCAAAGATTATTCTGTCCCACACTCCATCCCAACGTCACCCAAAGGCTCAAACCCTCCATTATCAAGCCAAAGTCCAAAATTTCATATAAATCTCATCAGCTCAAAAGTTCCAAATCCAACCTTTTAAATAATCTAACTCAAATATGGGTGAGGCTCTGGGTATAATTAATTCACCCGTAGAGCACAATTCCCCTCTGTCAACCTGTGAAACCTGAGAAATCATTTGACAGTCTTACCGAGGATGTCTTGTAGTGGTGAATGGTCTTTCTCTCACTGCTATCAATATCCTCTCATCGTCTTTGATTTTTGGTACTTTGATGACCATGTATCTTGGTTGACTCTGAGTTTATCCTACTTGGAGTTCAATGAGATTCTTGTATTTGTACCTTCATATCTTTGCTCAAATTTGGGAATTTTTTGGACATTTTTTCCCTTTAAATAATCTTTCTGTTCCTTTCTCTCTTTCTTTACTTTTGGGTTTCCAGTTATGTATATGTTAGTTTACTTGATTTTTGTCCCACAAGTTCCCTAGGCTCTACTATGATCTGAATATTTCTGGCTCCCTAATTGATCATATTAGAAGGTGGAACCTTTGGATGATAATGATCAGGAGGCTTGAGCTCTCGTGAATATTAGCGTTCTTATAAGAGACCACACAGAGCTCCCTAGCCTCTTCTGCCACATGAGCAGACACGGTGAGAAAGCACTGGCGGTGAACCAGGAAATCAACCCTTACCCCACCATGCTGGCACCCTGAACTTGGACTTCCAGCCTCCAGAACTGTGAGAAAGCAATGTCTGTTGCTTTAAGCCACTCAGTTTGTGACATTCTGTTATAGCAACCCAAAAAGATGAAGGCAGGCTCTGCCCAATTTCTTTCATTCCTTTTTCCTACTGCTGCTCAGATTTGTTCATTTCAATGTCCCATCTTCAAGGGTCCTGATTCTTTCTTCAGTCTGCTCCAATCTGCTGCTGTAACACTGTTGCAAAGTTTTCATTTCAGTTATTGTATTTTTCAGCTTTAAAATTTGTGTTGAGTTTTGGGGTGCCTGGGTGGCTCAGTTGGGTGAGTGTCTGAAGGTCGTGATCCCAGTGTTGTGGGATTGAGTCCCGTATTGGGTTCCATGCTGAGTGTGGAGTCTGCTTAAGATTATCTCTCTGTCCCTCTGCCCTTCTCTTCAGCTCATGCTCTTTCTTTCTCTCTGAAAAAAAAAAATAAATAAAACAAAATTTGTGCTGTTTCTCCTTATAATTTCTATCACTTTGTTGATATTCTCATTTTTTCATACATTTTTTTCCCTGATTTCCTTTAGTTCCTTTATTTCCCCTATTTTTCCTTAGCTCTTTGAGCAAATTTAAGACAATTGTTTTAAGGTCTTTGTCTAATAAGTTTAATGCCTGGACTTCCTCTGGGATGGTTTCTGTTAATTTATCTCGATCTTTTGGATGAGCCACATTGTTCTTCTCTGTTTCCCCTGGTTTAAGAGGGAAGAGGTACTGGAAACTGGCCTGCCACTTGCTCAACACCATGACCTACATTCCACTGGAAAGGGGTGAGGCAAACGTCATAAACTTTCCTGCCATTTTAAAGATGACTTCTTCTCAGTGTCCTATTTGTTTAGTTTCCAAACCCCTTTGACTGTTTTCTAGAGAGTTTGTGAAGTTGCTTCAGACAACATCTGGTTGTGTTTTGATACTTCTGTTGGGGATAGAACTTGGAGTTGCCTACTCTCCTGTTTTTCTGCCTTCATTCCAGTCAAGCAATATTTTTAGAAAGCTCTGTACTCACCAGAATGGGCACAGCTTTAGAGGAAATCATTATATCACAGTTTCAGAGTTTGGAATGCAGATGATTAAGTGCAAACTGATTTATTGGGATCACTAAATCCAAATCCCCAAATAGTGAGTGGGGAGATATAAGAAATGAAATTATATGCATAACAGAGCCTTAGGAATGGACAATTCCATGAAGGGGTTAATAAAAACCAAAATAAAAGTCATTACAATTTTTTTAGCTTTTTTTTTTTTTTTTTTTGCCTGCTACTATCTGTATACCATGGAAAGGTTGCTGGAAAGAAAGAGATGGCTTATTCACTTGGGAAGGTGATAAGCATGTAAATCAATGGTTATTTATAAACACATGGCTAAACACTCCAGGGATAACAAAATCAGAAAGCCATTTCTGTTGCTAAACATAAATGGCAAGTAGAATGATGATGGGAACCACCAGTTACTGTGTAAGAGGCCACCAGACAAGAACCAGGATCTTCAGGGCTGCATGGCTGGTTCAGTCGGTTAAGTGTTCAACTCTTGATTTTTGGCTCAGGTCATGACCTCACAGTTCATGAGATCAGGCCCCTGTCTCAGCCTCTGCGCTGACCATGCAGAGCCTGCTTGGGATTCTCTCTCTCTCTCAGCGCCCCCCTCACTTGACTGTGTGCGCTCTCTCTCTCTCTCTTTCTCTCTCTCTCTCTCAAACTAACTAACTAAATACAGTTAAAACAAAAACAAAACAAAACAAAATGTGGTCTTCAAATAGAGAAACACAAATATTGCGAGGCTATGACTCACAAGGAATAAGCCAGAAAAATAAATATTACCCAAACCTCTCTCTCCAAATGATCTTCCACCTATCGCCATTGAGCCCCATTGGCTGAACTAAGCCAACAGCCAGAGGGTAGATCAGCCAGTTTCTACAATCCATACAGATCAGCCTTCTAGCTCAGAGGTGAAAGAGAAAACAATGGAAAATGCATTGGAAGGAGCAACCGTATCATAGGTCTAAAAATGGCTTGAAAAGCAATTACTACCCAAAATATCTGCTTTTGTGCTTATAAAATCTAGCTTCTAAAGTTTTAATTGGACTACCATTTTATTTCCAAAATAAAACATTCAATAACTTATTTCAGTTAGAGTAACATAGGAAATTAGTAGTTACAAGTGTTAATGTGGGGTATGATGTTCTGTGGGACTTTCTGTGTATTGAGAATACAGATGGAAATCCATTTCAATGTTCTTACACAATGTACATTTGATACTCACATCTAGTTATGATTCAGCTTGCTTTACCTTCCAGAGTCTTGTTTTTCCATCGCTAATCACCTCTTCCATGTCCTATCAAAAGTTTTGCACTTGTAAAAATATCAATCACCTCATTTTTCAGAACACAGAAAAAGAACTTGACAAAACAGATACTTTTAACCTAAAAGCTGTTGTAGTTTTTTTCTTCTTCCATAGAATGACACTTTTGATGCCAAAAGCAAATTATCTGAACAAAACAGAAAGAGGAAACCAGTTGCTCACTGTTGCGAGGTAAATCTCTGGGTTTCTCAGAGCACTGGGCTGTCCTTTGTTCTTCCCCGTCTTTCCAGAAATGTTTGCCCAGTGGAGACTTCGTAAAGCAGAGAGAGCGTCTTCCGCAGAGCAAAGGGTGGGCACGCTTACTGTCTGATATAATAAATTTGGTATCTTTCTCCACAGTGAAAGGAGGCATGCTTATTTCCATTATGAACAACTATTGTTGTTCTTCTGGAATATCATCTGGTAAAGGTGAGAGTGTCACCTGGTTTTCTTCATGTTAGTCTGTGACAATGGGGGCTGGGGAAACCAGTGCAAAACAAACCAAAACAAAGCAAAACAAAATGCTGGCATTCTTACTATCGCTATTGGTGTAATAAAATCCTTCGTCTCTGACCCACAAGTCTTGTTTCCTCTGTCAGCACTGGTGACACTGCCACAGTTGGTTTGTTAGCCTGAAGGGAATGTGGGGGCACCTGGGTGGCTCAGTCGTTTCAGTGTCGGACTTCAGCTCAGGTCATGATCTCACAGCTTGTGGGTTCGAGCCCCGCTCAGAGCCTAGAGCCTGCTTCAGGTTCTGTGTCTCCCTCTCTCTCTGCCCCTCCCCTGCTCATGCACTGTTTCTTGCTCTCTCCCAAAAATAAACATTAAATTTTTTTTGGAAAAAAAAAAAAAAGAGAAAGGAATGTAAAATAAGAGCCCTCATGGTTCTTGACGTTTTTGTCAACAGAGTAAGGAAACTGAGAGAAACATGCTTTCTGGAAGAGGACCGATGAGCATCCAGTGGATTTATTAATGGAATTTGAAGGAAGTCCATGGAAATCAATAGCAAACATGTTAACCAAATTGAACACCCAGCTGGGGAATAAATGATCCTCTATCTTATTGCCTTTTAAGAAGGATGGATTGGGAAATGGTTGGAGCCGAACACAAGGAAATAGGTTTGAAGACAGCTGTCTTAACTTGGTCCTAGTTTTTTCTCAGTCTCCTCCTGACTTGATTACCAAGGACTTGATTAACCAAGCTGGCAGCCGCACTCAGACTTATCTCATTGTAACAATTAGTGTTAACAATTGCCCTAGGTGGGCAGAAAGTTCAGACTTCTTCTTCCAGGCAACAGTGTCAGAGATGTAGACTACACAGAGCATGAAAAAAAACACTAAAAAAGAAAAAGAAAAAAAGAAAAAAAAAAAAAAAAAAAAAAAGAGGAAATTTGTGTAAACTATGAGCAGAAATTAAGCAAATTGTTAGAACCCTGCCTTTTGGTTGATTTACTTGGAAGATGAAGGGTCAGTGCATGTAATGCTCCCTTAGAAAAACTGGCAACCCCAGGGCCACCTTCAGGCTTCCTTTGGTTTATCTTACAGACCTTAGATGCATTCAGATAAGTAACAAATCTCAAGGTGTTGTTGTGATTGTTGCTAATGCAGAGGGTCCTAGCTGCCATAGGAAATTTGGCCCTCCCAGTTAAATTTTCCAGACACAGACACCTTGTCACTGGAAAGCATAGATAAGGAGCTGATTATTCCCACTTTTTTTTTTTTTTTTTTTTTTGTGTGTGTGTGTGTGTGGCTTGTGCTTGAGGTATCAATCCAAAAAACAAAAACAAAACGAAACAAAAATTTGCCGAGACCCATCCATGCCAAGGAACTTTTGTTTGTTTGTTTGTTTTGTTTTGTTTTTTTCCTGTTTCTTCTAGGAATTGTATTGTTTCAGATCTTACATTTAAGTCTTTAATCCATTTTTTACTTAATTTTTGTGAGCAGTGTTAGGTAGGGAATAGGTGTCATTCTTTTACATGTGAATATCCAATTTTCCCAAAAGAGACGGTCTTTTCCCCATTGAGTATTCTTGAATCCTTTGTCAGATATTATTAGCTGAGGGAATATGCATGGATTTTATTCTGGGCTCTCAATTCTGTTCCACTGGTTGATGTGTCTGTTTTTTGTTTTTTGTTTTTTTTTAATTTTTTTTTCAATGTTTATTTATTTTGGGGACAGAGAGAGACAGAGCATGGACGGGGGAGGGGCAGAGAGAGAGAGGGAGACACAGAATCGGAAACAGGCTCCAGGCTCTGAGCCATCCGCCCAGAGCCTGACGCGGGGCTCGAACTCACGGACCGCGAGATCGTGACCTGGCTGAAGTCGGACGCTTAACCGACTGCGCCACCCAGGCGCCCCGATGTGTCTGTTTTTATGCCAGCATTGTACTGCTTGCGTTACTATAGCTTGAAATCAGGAAGTGTGATGTCACCAACTTTTGTTCTTTCTCAGGACTGCTTTGGCTGTTTGGGGTTTTTATTTTTGGTTTCACATAAATTATAGGACTGTTTTTTCTACTTTTACAAAGAAAAATGCTATTGAATTCTTGATAGAGATTGCATTAAGACTAGAGATGACTTTGGGTAAAATGGACTCTTGAAAGTATGAATTATTTCAACCCATAAAAATGGGATACCCTCCCATGTATTTGTGTTTTCTAAAATGTCTTTCATCAATGGCTTGTAGTTTTCAGTGCAGACCTCTTTCACCTCCTTGGTGAAATTTATGCCAAAGTATTTTATTGTTTTTAATGTTATTGCAATTGGGATCATTTTCTGTATTTCTTTTACAGGTAATTCATTGTTAGGATGTAGAAACTATAGCAAATTTAAAAGCTTCTGCACTGCAAAAGAAATGATAATAAAATGCAAAGACAACTTATGAAATGGGAAAAATACTTGCAAATCATTATCTGATAAGGGGTTATATCAAAAATATATGAAGAATTCATATAACTCAGGAGCAAAAGAGAGAAATAATTCCATTTAAAAAATGGGCAAAGAATGTGAATAAACAGTTTTCCAAAGAAGCTATATGAATGGCCAACAGGTACATGAAGAGGTGTTCAACATCCCTAATCATTAGGGAAATGCAAATCAAAACAACAATGAGATTGCACCTCCGGTCTATTAGAATGGCCATTACAAAAAGACAACAGGTAACAAAATACTGGCAAGGATGTGGAGAAAAGAAAACTCTTGTGCACTCTTGGTGAGAATATAAATTGGTGCAGCCACTATGGAAAACAGTATGGAGGGTCCTCAAGAAGTTAAAAATAGAACTACCCTATGATTCAGCAATTTTACTTCTGGGAATATATCCAAAGGAAATGAAAACACTATCTCAAAAAGATATCCGTACCCTTATGCTCCTGGCAGCATTGTTTGCAATAGCCAAGACATGGAAACATCCTAAGTGTCCACTGATTGATGAATGGATAGAGTATGGTGTACATATAAATGCATATTTATACACACACAGATGTGCATACATATATACCATGAATATACACACACACACACACACACACACACAAACATACACACATACATACATATATGTATAGGTATGTGTATATGTATATATAAAGGAATATTATATATATATATATACACATACATATATATAATGGAATATTATTCAAACTTTAAATTTTTTTAAATGTTTATTTTACTTATTTTGAGAGAGAAAGCAAGAATGAGTGTGGACAGGGGAGGGGCAGAGAGACAGGGAGAGATTGAATCCCAAGGAGGCTCCGTCAGTGCAGATCCTGATGTGGGGCTCAATCCCAGGACCCTGGGATCATGACCTGAGCTGAAACCAAGAGTCAGAGGCTTAACGGACTGAGCCAACCAGGCACCCCATCCATTAAAAAAAAAAATTAAAAAAAATAAATTTAAATGGCATTTTCAACAACAAGAATGGAACTTATGGGCATTATGCTCAGTGAAACAAGTCACACAGAAAAAGGCGAATACTGTATGATGTCTCTTAAATGTGGGATCTAAGAAAAACGAAGAGACAGAGAACAGATTGGGAGTTACCAGATGCAGGGGGAGGAGAACTGAGAAATTGGATGAAGATGGTCAAAAGGTACAAACTTCCAGTTTTTATATGAATAAGCACTAGGGATTCATGTACAATATACCGATTATTGTTTGTTCATTATATATGAGGTGATGTGTCAAGCATTTATCACAACTTATCAGTAGAACATTTCCTCAATTTTGCATTTTAACAGCATAGGTAACTTTCCTCATGTAAGAGAAAAATTTCGGGATACTGTGGATTTCAGCTCTGGGGCTGGCAACACTTAGCATCACACTATACTGCCTGACACAGGGAACTTGACACAAATTTTGGGAAGGGATACGTTCATCTCCTTCCTATCCTTCAAGACATCTTAAGATTTAACGCCAAAAATACATCAAATCAGATGAAAATCACATTATGCTACTCTTTCACAGAATTAACAAAACAGAAAAATGAGACATTATGCCCAAGGCAGCAAAGGTGTCCCTGAAGTTTAAAATTTTCCCTTAAGGAAAGTATAATTTTTGCTGTCTGATGACCACAGAGAGGGCTCCAATAACACCGTCCTTTCAGAAGATATTTATATCCTGATAAAGTAATAATCTTCAGTATGATGAACACTACTGGCTAATATTGATGGGTTTGCTCTATAATTACCTATTAATCCTAGTAAGATTAATTTATACATTGACAAAACATTGGGCTTCACATGAAACATATCTTGAACAGAAAAATGTTCTCTAAAAGCATGTTTTTTTTTTCCCTCTTTGTGTGTCTGTCTGTGAGTGTATATGTTTAGGTGTGTATGAACTTAATGAACCGAAAAATGCTCACTCACATCCTAGACATGCTCCACTGGCCATGTTATAGGTCCCATGATGGTGTCTTTTATTATTCATTTGAATATGTGTTATCTTCTCTGTAAGCACACACTTTAAAGCGCTGTCGCTAAAAATGACATGTTGATATCGATACACGACTCAGGCATCAAAACGTCCAATAAACAGAAATGTGCGCTAAAGTCTCCAGGAGGTCGCATGAAGCAGATTAAGGGATTTTTATTTTGCTAATTTTGGAAGAGAGGAATATATAAACATAAATGTTATAAACACTCAAGAGCAAAGGAGTTTCTAACACACAGCTGAAGAATGAGACACACCAGTCTTCTTCAAATGGAAAGCCCGGCACCCAGTCAGGCAAGTGGCGGTAGTTTTGATGAGTCTCTCCAGATAATTTACAGGTTGTCTCTGCCTCACCCATGACCAGATTCACTTTCTGACATTCCTGGAGCATATCCATAGTTCCTCACTTAGCTTGGCAGCTGAGAACGGTTCATTTTCACAGGTCAACTTCAATTTCTCCAGCATCCATGTTTCCTACAATCCTAACGCCGATCCCTACCACAGGTATAAGACTATCCAGAGTGAGGGGTGCCTGGGTGGCTCAGTAAGTTAAGCGTCCGACTTCAGTTCAGGTCATGATCTCACCGCTCGTGAGTTCGAGCCCCACGTTGGGCTCTGTGCTGACAGCTCAGAGCCTGGAGCCTGCTTCCGATTCTGTGTCTCCACCTTTCTCTGCCTTTCTCCCACTGATGCTCTGACTCTCTGTATCTAAAATAAATAAAGATTAAGAAAAAATTTTAAAATAAGACTATCCATAGTAAATTTCCTCCAAGTTATTGAGTAATATGAGATACACTTCACATCTCCTTAATTACTTATATATACTTATGCTGATCTTTCAGCAAATGCATTGGAAGTGTTAATACAGGACATACAAAATCAAAGTTAATAGGATGGGCTTTTAAGGTGTGTTGTTTTGTACAGGAGCAGTGCATTCATGCAATAAACTCTTTTCCACCCCCTTTGGATTTTAAGATGTTTCTGTCACCGACTTACTCATCTGCTCCCATGTTTCCTTTGATGTCACACTGAAGCAATGAGACCACTTCACCAAGCAACAATCCTCTCCTATTAATTGGGTATGCTCAGATGTCGCTAAAATACCTTTTTGTCCCCAAAAGTCTCAATGCAGGGACATTTTACAAGAAAGGTTACTGAGAAAACAAGGAAAGACTTTGCTACTCAACATTCCTGATCTAAGAATTTATCTTAAGTAACTAATTGGGTAAGTGCACAGACATGTGTTAGGAATGTCTAAATAAGGAATGGTTATTGGATAAAATAACCATTACACTGCATAGCATAAAATATGTAGCAGTGAGTATTTATAGGAAATATGTCAACAACATAATGAATGGCAAGAAAGATAGTCTATAAATTATTATGTACTGAGTCTTTATAATTGTTAAAATTACATATTTATATACATATATAGTGACAGAATTGGAAAGATATTTGCCAAAATGGTAAGCAGGGTAATAGAATTATACATGTTTTTTGTTTGTTTGTTTTTCTTTTTTTTAAGTTTATTTATTTACTTTGAGAGAGAAGAGAGAGAGCGAGTGGAGGAGGCGCAGAGAGGGGAGAAAGAATCTCAAGCAGGCTCCACGTTGAGTGTGGGACTCAGTCTTATGAAGGTGAGATGATGACCTGAGCTGAAATCAAGAGTCATATGCTTAACTAACTGAGCCACCAAGGCTCCCCAGTAGATGGTTTGTAACACTCCGTTTCTATACGCTTAATGTAGTATTAGGATCATAACGAAACTTCACTAATTTCATAGTCAAAGACAAAATAAGACATTAAGAAAATCAAAGTTACATTAAGAAAATGGGTATACAAAGATACCATTGGGCATAAAAAGTGTGATCTGTATAGTCTAAAACATCAAACTCTCTTCTCAGGTTGAAATAATATCCACAAATATTGATGCCATTTCCACGGTATTTCTGGTAATATTTAATGTACTTGTACAAGGATAAATTCTGAAGCTGAACTGTAATGTGTTTTCTAATATCTAAAACTTGGGAAATACAGAGCATTGTTTAATTCCTTACTCACCATGTGGGGATCCTGAATGCTGCTAATGTGATAAAGTCCAGTCCACTCACCTCCCGTCCCACCACCCAGGTGGTGTATGATTCCAGGTCTCCTGACCTTGCTAGACTCCCCACCCCTCCCCACCATGTCTATTATCTTCTGGGAGAAACTCTTTCCTGACCAGCCTTAAGAGTCCTCACTTGAACTTGGTGTCACATCTGACCGTGACGTCAGATGTATCTAAGAACTTTGAGGGTCTTGAGCAAAAGCACACAGAACAAGAACCTGGGTAGTAACTAAAAGGACCAGCAGGAGCACACTTTGGATGTAAGAGTCGAAGGAAAGAGAGGATGTTATGCACATGTTTAATCATTATTGGGGGCCCTTTTCCAGGGGCTGGAGAACACTCTCTTGAAGTGAAATTTGAAGGTGAAATAATCGAATGATACTTTAATTAGTTGGCTAACTATTAAGTAAACATTTTTAAAGTCACTAACTTTCTAATTCTGTGCCAATCCCTGCACCTTCCAAGTAGAATCAGCTGGTCCTCCTCTTTAAGTGAGAAGGATAAACATAAGGGAACATGTAGTAAGTGTACTGATAAGGGGTGATGATCCTAATTAACTGCCTTAATTAACTGATTCCTCCAGATCAGCTCAGAGAGTCATGTGAATGTTGAGGCAGAACTGTGCAGCAGGGTAGAAACTTGTAAGTCAAACATTCTGCACCCATCTGAGAGAAGCTGGTTCCCCTGGCCATGCCTATGGGACTAAAATAGGCCTCCTGGCTCAGACAGAGGATTGAAAAAAGTGGGAAATCCCCCAAACATTAGATATTTAGAGGAAATTTCAGTGTCGTGGAAAAGTGTCAAACTCATTCCTTACTTTTAATTTATCAGAATTATTCAAGTCTAGAACTTTGATAATTCATTCTCCATAAAAATGTGAAAAATAAAGAAAATATACAATATCTAACCTACAAAAGGAGGCTTCATTTCTCAGCCTCAGTGTTTAATAAAATGATATTTTGGCTCTCCCTAGCATTTTAATATGCTTATCTCAGTAGCCTAAAAAAAAATGTCTTTGGAAACCCCTTACCTGTGGCACACGTTCATACTTCAATATTATCTTCACATTTCACGTGCGCAAATTAGAACAGGTGCAAGAATTGTAGATTAGAATGTCAAATGGGGTACTGATCATATCCTATATGGTGCATTGTCTCTGCTAATATCTTAATTACTTATGCAAAATAAAGCTCTGAAATATGCGTGGTAGCCTAAGTGCTTCTTCAGATTTAGCGTGTATGAGAATCAACTAGGGACCACGTTCAAATCCTGTTTTCTGGGCTCCACTGGGACACTGCAAAAAAATACAAGGAAAAAGAAAAAGTGCAAACTCTCTAAATGACTAGTAAGTTACTCTGTGTAATATATAGATTGATGCACACTAGATGTCTGTAGGTAAAATACATTATGAAATCAGTGTCATGAGGGGCACCTGGGTGGCTCAGTTGGTTAAGCGTCCAACTCTTGGTTCGGGCTCAGGTCATGATCTCACAGTTGTGGCAATGAGCCCCACATCAGGCTCTGCACTGACAGCACGGAGCCTGCTTGGGATTCTCTCTCCTGCTCTCTCTGCCCCTCCCCCGCTCACATGCACATGCTTGCTCTCTCTCTCTCTCTCTCTCTCAAAATGAATAAATAAACTTAAAAAAAAATCAATGTCATGAAAATTCAGAGATTGGTTACTTCCATTCGATTAGGAAATAATGGCCCCATGGAAGAAGGACTATCTAATGATATCTCTTTTCAGGGAGGCTGGATTATGTTTTGTTGAGGAGATTAAGAAAGTGAAGAGGGGCGCCTGGGTGGCGCAGTCGGTTAAGCGTCCGACTTCAGCCAGGTCACAATCTCGCGGTCCGTGAGTTCGAGCCCCGCGTCAGGCTCTGGGCTGATGGCTCAGAGCCTGGAGCCTGTTTCCGATTCTGTGTCTCCCTCTCTCTCTGCCCCTCCCCCGTTCATGCTCTGTCTCTCTCTGTCCCAAAAATAAATAAATATTGAAAAAAAAATTAAAAAAAAATAATAATATTTGGAGAATGGGCTTAACTGTGCCTCTTGGCAAGAATCTAAAGAACTTGGAATGCAATTATTCAAGAACATCAACTTCATAGTTTAGAAAATGTGGATATTTCTTAAAAGGCAAGAGAAAGATTCAATGTTGTGTCTTAGAAGGAAATTTCTCTTCCTCCTGTGTGGGCGGGGCTGGGAAATGGGAAAGTGTGGACAGCACAAGAGGAATGGGGTGGATGGCAGCGATGAGTTTCGGAATATACAAGGAAAATAAATCCTGGGACTCAGTTTTAAAGTAGAGTTTAGGCATGCTGTGATTGATGAAATGTGAAAAGCATAAAGATTTGGGGATAAAAATATATTCTGAAGTTCCTATCTTAAGTTTCAGAAAATATGAATATGTACTTCATGTAGACAAGGGAGCATTAAGGGGAGTTGGAGGCATGGTGGTAAAACCAAAGGGACCTATGCCTTTACGCCATTATTATACTACTGCAACTCTATCACTTGTAATTTAGGAATATTTCTTTATTTAAGACCCAAGCTAAAGGATCCTCCCTCTATGGAATCTTTTTTTTTTTTTTACATTTAAAATATTTTTTTATTAGAGAGGGAGTACAATGGGGAAGAGAGAGCAAGGGGGGGGGGAGAGAGAATCTCAAGCAGGCTCCATGCTCTGTGAAGAGCCCAATGTAGGGCTTGATCCCATGACCTTGGGATCAAGATCTGAGCAGAAATCAAGGGTCTGAGGCTCACCTGAGCCACCCAGGCTCACCTCTGTGGAACCTTTTATATTCTTGGGTTCTTGGGTTGAGAGTCTGTATGTCAGTGTAGTCAACAGAGAAGAAATTAACTTTGTAATAAACCACTTTGAAGAAGACACCATGTAATGAATGCCGAAGTTTTGTATACCCACACAGTCACCACACAGAATATTTGTCTCTTATCTTTGCAAAAACTAGAGACGTGAGAAGTAAGAGGCAGGTTTATTTTGTAGTTTCTCTATCCTAACTAGAAAACCACAAATTATATATGTATACAGTTATAAAAACAGACTGTTAAATACCCATTTTCTGAAAAGTAGGAAGATGTCTGTGAAGATTATTTTTTCTTTTTTTTTCTTTTTTTTTTTTCATTTCTAACTTTTTGCGATAGTGCTGTGACTTTAATGTCAATATTCAATAAAGCACCTTCTGGTGCTTTTGATATGAAAATGTGATTGCTATTGAACATTAAACAAGGGATGCTGGTAATTTTATGACAATTATGTTTTAGCTTTCCATACCAAAACAATGGTAATCAAATCTCATGCTTGAGAACTTTAGCTGATTGTCATAGGGAGAAGCATCCTGCCACCAGTGGTGTAATTATAGAGGAACATTGATGGGATATTCACCTTCCTCTGAAGGGTAGGGCTAAGTCATTGTAACCGATATAATGCAGCTATGGGCTGATGGGCTGATGTAGCTTATCAAATCGTGTGCTCAGATGTATTTGCATTATATTCCATTTAAATGCCATGTATTATAATTCAGTTACATTGCCATGTTTAAGGAAATGAGCTTGATACTCCCATCTGCTGCCGAGTATATGGGTCTTTTGAGACTCGCAAGGAAAGAATGACTCTTGTATGCCATTTCCCATTTCCTTGAGTGAGACTTGTTCCCATTTGTATGGGATTCTAGGCAAAATCTCTGCTTTTACTACTTTTTCTCACCTTTCCTTCCAATAGATTTCTTGAATCTATCTCACTGGAGAAGAAGGACCTTTCCTATTGTTGAAAAAAACGGGTCCAATGCTGCAAAGATGCTGAGTATGTGTGAAAGCTGTGTGGGAATCAACACCATAGAATCTAGAAGTTACCACGGAATGTATTTTTATATGGAACAAAAATAAAACATGGAAGAACAAGTTTGCCAATGTTTTGTCTGCATTTTAAATGTTCCTGTGGGTTTTGTGTGCATACTTATGGTAATAGGGTATGATAACTGGCACCATACCCAAACAAAGCAACAGGGACTTCTCTGTGACATTTTAAAGAGGATGTTGCCAGATGAGATTTCAACTTGTGAGATTTCAGCCCTAAAAAATTAAAAAATATATATATCTGTATGGGTACAAAACTTCTGTAAGTTAGTTTTTTTAATGAATCCAGGTGATTTCAAGGTTAAGTGGACCAGAGGGACCATTGCACTGCCATGAATGCCATTACAGTCATCATAAATGGCAGCTCTTGAAGACCGGGTCCAGTCAATACCCTTATATCCCTTGTCTAAGCAGTGGGGAGAAACTGTCAAGATACACCTGAGCTCTAATCTTAGTAAAGGAATTTAGAAACTTTAATATGAATATTGGTGAGTGTAGCTAACATTTAAGAATTTGCAATGCACCATACACTTATATATGCCTTATCTCACTTAATGATTCATCCTATGGGATAGCCATGACTTTTACCCACTCTACAGATGTAGAAGCTGACGCTCACAGAGGAATAAGAATTTGATGAAGTTCACTTAGTTTGTGTGTGACCAGGACTCAACCACAAGTTTGTCTAACTCACTGGTGTGATGCAAATCACTAAAAAGTAGCTCTCAAAAAAAAGTTTGTTTGTTTTTTCCCACAGGCCTTTGCCAATGGCCATGGTGTAAATACCCTCACCATGATCAATGAAGAATAAGGAAGAACCATGTAAAATTAGCTCTCATAAACTTTAAGTATATCCTTACACACCATTGAACTCTGACTCCAAAACCCATAATTGTTACTATTAGGTTATACCATAAGTCATAAATAACACAGGAGAAAAGACAGAAACAACAAAAGAAACAAAAATGTAAACTTTTAGGCAGATTCTGATAAAGTTTCCCTTCTTACTAACCATTAGAGGAGTTCCCGTTCAGATTGTAGTTCCAACTTGAAGGTCCATCATCCTAGAGATTTTCCAATAAAATTGATTATGTCCAATTTAGCTCTGAGTCTCAATGCATAGGACAAGCATTCCCATTTCTTAGAGATCAACACCTATAGGAGAAGGAAGAATAGGTCAATCAAAAAGAAAAAAAAAAAAAAAAAAAAAACTAGAAAATCTTCCCAGAAAAGTTAAGAATGATTGGGTTAGAATTGTCTAAGACAGATGAAAAGGTGATATTCAACTAATGACTACCATTTATTGGTGACCCTTCATATTGGTTAGACCATTAAATTATCGCAGTAGAATTTGAGGTATATATATTATTATGGTGCTGAATTTATACATGAGCAAAATGAGGTTTACGGTTTATGCTAGTTAAGTAGCAGAGGCCAACATAACCTCAAATTGGCTTTAATCCTCTGCATGGTGCACTGTTTCTGCTGTCCAAACACAGATGAAATCTTCCCAGTTTGTGTCCACACTCCACATACTAACACATCTATTTCTTTATTGATACTGTTTATGGTTTTCACATCTTAATGCAATTCGGTTCAAGATGTTTTGGGATTTTTGTTTGTCTGTTTGTGGTTTGTTTTTTGTTGTTGTTGTTTTTTGTTTGTTTTTGTTTTTGTTTGTTTTTTTGTTTTGTTTTGTTTTGTTTTGTTTTTTGTTTTGAGAGAGAGAGAGAACACACACATGAGTGGGGGAGAGGAGCAGAGGGAGAGAGAATCCCAAGCATGTTCCATGCTCAGTGCAGAACCTGACATGGGGCTCAATCCCACGACCCTGGGATCATGACCTGAGCTGAAATCAAGAGTTGGAAAATCATCTGACTGAGCCACACAGGTGCCCCACCCAAGTCTAAAGTTTGGTAAGGTAATTTCCATTCCTTTTCAAAGGACACATGCGTTATAGGATTCTCCTATTTTCCAATTAATAGATGAGTAAAAATACACGGAGAATGTGCAATTATATTTATTAAATGATGGTTTTTGTTTTTGTTTTTTTTCTCCACGCTGCTCTTCATTCCCTCACAATCTTCCAAGAAATTAATCTTTCAATTAAAATGTTCTGTTTTCACAATAACCTGCCTCTACTGTAGCATCTGTAACAATATGCCCCCATTTGTCAAGTGGCATCTGTCTCCCATGCTGAGCACTAGCATCTAAATGCAGCCTGAACTCACCGCTTTTTACTTTCTTTTTTTTTTCTCTCCAACCCCACCCCCTACCTTAGAGCCTGCACATATGTAAAGAACATGTGCTAAATAAATGGTTGTCATCTGGTCGATATGAGACTTTGGTGATTAAATATTGAGGAGAGGGATGGAAAAACTATTAAAAATGCAGTGTATTTTAATGGAATCATAGAATATGCTTTGGCAGGAGAATGGAGACTGTCTATTTTAGACTTTTCATTGAATATTGAGGAAATTGAGAACAGAGAAGGTTTTATTCTTGCCACAAATTAATTTTAGGAATATATTGCGAAGAATTAAGGATTTTAAGCAGTAACTTTTAAAAGGAATCACAAATATATGTAATTGTAAAAAATACATTTTTCTAAGCTTACATATATTTGGGGACAAAATGAGGCCATTATCTAATATCTGAAATGTATTAAGACTTTATCATGTGTCAGACACAAGGCAAGTACTTTACATGAAGTGTTATTTTAGACTAAGTCTGTTGGCAATAAATTCCCTTAGTTTTCCTTTATCTGAGAATATCTTGATTTCCTTTTCACTCCTGAAACACATGAAGTATCATTTTGATCCTTACAACAGTCCAGCCCGGTGAATACTGTTATTAGCCCCTCATTTAAAATTCAGAAACTGAAGCTTAGAGACATCAACCGAGCACTCACTGTCCCCAGATCCTAACTGACAGAGCAGGTGTATAAATCCTTCTCTGACCCCCATTTCCAGGATCATGAACACTATATTAAATATGTTGACTTCGGTCTTTTTAACCATACTTGTTGCAATTCTACCCGCAGTTAAATTCATTCTAGATAATTCTTAAAGGGCCCGGGAAGGTCTACATATTGCCTTTTGGAGGTATCGATCTTGATTCTGGGGCCTAACTCCAGATCTCTGAGATAATATTTCTTGCCAAAGCAAGTGCTACTGGTCAGAAGTATTAAGCACACATCACTGCTCCTCAGTGGGGTACTCGCCAACATAGACACATCATCGGTGACCACCACGGTGTATTTGCCAACACAGATACATCAGTGCCCACCATGGAGTATTCATCAACACGGACTCATTGGTGTCCACCATGGGGTTACTCATCAACACAGGAACATCAGTGTCCACCAAAGTATATCATGCCTACCATGGGGTGTTCATCAACACAGGCATCTGCCAGGATACTGCTAACCCTGCCAGTACCCATTGTCTAGAGGCCACGTGTTTCCTGAGGCAGCAATGCCTGAGGCTTTTGGGATGATACTGGGATTCCTGGGGTCCAAAGCTGATGGCTAAGAAAGAATTCTTGAAGATGTCTTTGGTGCAAAAAGGCGATTCTATTAAAGCACAGGGACTGGACTCGTGGGCAGGGAGAGCTGCCCGGGAACCATGAGGAGAGACTGGTTGTATACTATGGAGTTGGGGGAGGTAAAGTCCAGGGGACGTTTCCAGTGAGATTTTCGTAGGCTAAAGAAGACTCCCAGGATACTGGAGGCCTAGCTATTGTCAAACTAGGGTTGTTTGCCCTCTAGCAAAGATTAGCATTAAGACCTAGGGAGTTCCTGGAGAAAAGTTTTACTCTGCAGGCCTCAAGTATCTGTCAATGGGCTGCAGTTTATAAGGAAATTGAGTTCTATCTGCCATTTCCTTCTGCCTTTGATTCCCACATCATTATGGAGGGGTAATATTGGGGCTCCAGGTAGCGGAGTCTGTAGGTTTCTGGAGATGAGGCCATTGATAAGATTGCTTTTTTCTTGTGATTTACCAAGATAGTTGTAAATAGATGGACACTAGGGTCCTGAAGGACTATGATCTCTATCAGTTAACCGTTTGTTTTTCCCCTTTCCTTTCTTCTGGGGCAGCCAGGAGTGCCTGAGGCATATCACACATATCCCACCCGGTGGGGGGGTGGGTTGTCTGTGGCCTGTCAGCTTGTCTTATGCTTCCTCATCAATGCCCAGGGCCTCTCCACCTCAGGGTAATGAGAAGGCTGCCTCCAAACTTTGCCAGGCCGGCTTCCTGGGACAATGGTCCCCACTGAGGCCTCAGTGTGCAAACTAAGTAGATCACAGTTTCCTAAGGGAGTTGCCATTAAGAACTCAGGCCTCCCTGGACCTGGTCTGTTCATATGCATACCTGCATTCCAAGTCCAGGCACCCCCTTATCAGGAGGCCTCTTTATTGGGGCGTCTTCTTTACTGAAGACTTCCTTACCGGCGGACTCAGCTGAGGTCCCACTGATGCAGCATACGTTTCCACCCTCAGCTTTCCCTCTCTCCTTCCTCCCGGTTCCCTCACCCAAAACTGGCAGGGGTCTTTGGTTGGGGGGCTCCCTGGCGGTGAGATGACCCCAGTCTATGCACCGTGTCTTCTCCTCCGGCCAGGTGCTGTTCCATAGAAAACAGCGGAACAGTGAGGAGCCGAACTTCTCTCTGGGCCTCTTGCCTGCCTTCTCTGCAGTAAGCGAAGGGGGCTGGACTGTTGCTTTCTACATCACCCGCGCTCATTGAGGAGCGATGGCTCTGTGGTGATCCCATTGATCCCACCACTGTTGTCTATGCCTTAGGATTTACCACATATTGTCCTCAAAGCTTTTGTGGTGAAAGCTTTTGCTATTTTTGAAGGCTTTCTCTTTTCAGTATCTGACACTGCTTCAGGGGGAAGCACCTTCTGTTTTACTGACTGTTTATTGGTGACCTCCCGCACCCTGAGGATTCAAGGCTGGAGCAGAGGGCAGCCTATCTACAGATCTGGTTATGTGTTTTGAACAACTCCTTTCCACCCTGACCACCCCCCCCCCACACACACACTTTTTTTTTTTTTCTTGACTCTATATACACTTTAGTATTTTCTTCTGTTTGGAACAGTTTTGACCAAGGGTTTTCATAGGAAACATATACCCAGGATTCTGTGCTTCATCTAGATTCAACGGTGCTCCTGTTAAGTTCAGACGTGCCTCAAACTAGGCGAAAATCAACTTGAGGAAACGCTGGATCCCTACTCCATTAATTAATGAAAAATACTGTGTTCTTATATAACATTACTATGCCGCTCTTTCATATCATTTTCTCATTTCAGCTTTAAAACAGCTCTGACAGCGGAGTAAGAAAATACTATTTCTTATGTTGAAGGTAACGGGATCGGGCTTACTGTTCAGTCCCTTGCTTACGTGCCATGGATTTGAACTCAGTGCTGTCAAATAAAATCTGTCTTTATTTCAACTAAACCGTTGGCATGCTGGCTTCAAAATACCTAGTGCCCCAAACTGAAATGAGCAGCAGAGTTGATTTTTTTTAAATGATAGGTTTTAAAAGTGTGAGTTAGCAGGAAAGATAGCAGAGGTCACACAGCAAGGATTAGATATGATTTCATTCTCAAATGGAAAAATAAATTCTGAAAGTCAAGACTGAGTGAACACTAACCGTGGGGACATACCAATTGCACCCATATTATCGACCATTGACTAACAGCTTGAGGAACTGAGTGGTATTTGACAGGGGCAGCTAAAAATGCATTTGGATCAAAAGGAATAATTTTCATTTTTCCACCTTTTTCAAGTCATGGGGCATGAACAAGCATATGTTAGTTAGTAGATGTTATGAACCCTAGGACATCTCTTCCAAGTTAAGTGATAGCAACTCCCTCTGATATTTCTTGGTTAACCTAGAATACTAATATGTTATTCTCAGGAATACACATTAAATTAAGTCAGTATTTCCTTCCATATGAATATAGTAAAAATGCAAGACATATTGTGAAATGAAACCACACAAAATTAGCCTTAACTTTAAAATGTCTGCATTTTGCCTTGCTGGCATGTTTTAAAAATACACCCAATGAAACACGCGCTCAAAAATGGCGAGTCATTTGGGGGGTCCGTGTTTTATATCTTTAAGGGTAAAAGTTTCATAATGTCTCCTTAATAAAGTACATATTTTAAACATTAGCTGTTCTCTCTTCTGGCAGATTAAATGATGCTCTAGACCACTGAAGGCTATAAAAAAAAATACTAGCAATATCAAATCCTAACAGTAATTAGAAAAACAATATTTCTCACACCTGCTCATTTTTCTCCTCATTCGTCTTGTACAAAGCTACACGTATACGATCCATTTAAACTCTTGATTACTTAACAAAAACACAAGTTTTGAAGAGGAAGAAGCATCTCTTCCATTATTCTGGTGACTTTGTTAAATAGATTTAACTAAATAAACCATCTTCAGAGAGTAGTCTTCAGAGAGTCACTTTATCAAATAATTCTAAGTAACAACAGATTGAATTATTTAAACTTTATATATACCTCTATCCGCATCATGACAACCTTTGTATTTTTTTTTTCAACTTTGGTATACAGCAGACCTGAAAAATAAGATTTTGGTCATTAACTGTTTTATAGATAATTTAATTTATCTATGAAATTTAATAGATAATTTAATAGATAATTTTAATAGATAATAGATAATTTAATAGATAATATTATTAGAACCACTTGTTTCTTCTTTTATTTATTAGTTCAGATTTTCTTTCTCCTCTAGTTAAAACCATGTTCTAAGTGTTGAAAATAGAATGATAAGTAAGATGTTCACCTTGCCCTCCCTAGGTTCTAAACCAGAAGGGAAAGAAAAATGAGGAAACCTGATTTTTCTTCTTGTGGGCTAGCAGTTGAGATAAAAGTGCTCAAAGTGTTCTTTGGCATCTAACTTAGTCTGGATGATGGGTCAGGAAAGATTACAAAGGTGGTGATCCTTAGGGCACATGTTTTTATTTTGCTTTTTTGTTTTTGTTTTTGTTTTTGTTTTTGTTTTTTTTTGAGTATCGTTGGCACACAATGTTACATTAGTTTCAGATATGCAACCTAGTGGTTAAACAACTTTATACGTTAGGCTATGTTCGCCGCAAGTCTAGCTACCATCTGTCCCATTACATCGCTATTACAATATCATTGACTATATTCCTTATGGTCTGCTCTTTATTTGTGTGACTTACTCAGTCCATAACCAGAGGCCTGTATCTCCCCCTCCCCTTCACCCATTTTGCCCAAACCTCCACCTTCTTCTCCTCTGGCAACCATCAGTTTGATCCCTATATTTATAGTTCTGATTCTGCATTCTATTTGTTTATTCATTTTTTAGCTTCCATTTTGTGAATGGAATCATACAGTATATATCTTTCTCAGTCTGACTTATTTCACTTAGTATAATACCTCTAGGTCCATCCATGTTGTCTCGAATGGCATGATCTTATCCTTTTTATGGCTATGTAATATCCCATTGTGTATATATACCTTATTTTTCTTTTCCATTCATCTGTTAATGGAGTCTTAGGTTGCTTCCATGTCTTGGCTATTGCAAATAATGCTGCAATAAACATGGGAGTGTATATGTCTTTTCCAGTTAGTGTTTTCATTTTCCCTGGGTGAACACCCAATAGTGGAATTATTGGATTATATGGTATTTCCATTCTCAGTTTTTTTGAGGAAACTACATACTGTATTCCACAGTGGCTGTACCAGTTTGCATTCTCACCAACAGTGAACACGCTTTCTTTTTTCTTCAGAACCTCACCAACACTCATTATTTCTTGTGTTTTTGAGTTTAGTGATTCTAACATTCTGAGGTGAACTATCATTGTGGTTGTTCATTGTGATTTGCATTTTCCTGATGATTAGTGATTTTGAGCATCTTTTCACGTGTCTGTCGGCTATATGTCTGTATTCTTTGGAAAAGTGTCCATTAGGTCCTCTGCTCATTTTTTAATCAGAATGTGGTTCCTTTTGAATGTCGAATTGTATGAGTTTTTATATATATTTTTGATATTAATACCTCATCCAGTATATCATTTGCAGATATCTTCTCCCATTCAGTAGGTTGTCGTTTTGTTTTTGTTTTTGCTTTTTGGTTTGTTTATTTTGATGGTTTGCTTTGCTTTGCAAACACTTTATATTTTGATGTAGTCCCCAAAGTTTATTTTTGCTTTTGCTTCCCTTGCTCTGGAGAGGTATCTGGAAAACTCTTATTAAGGAGGGGCTTGATCCCACAACCTTGGAATCATGATCTGAGCCGGAATCAGGAGTCAGATCTCAACCGACTGAGCCACCCACCCCATTTTTTGGTAGTTTTTTGATTACCGATTCAATTTTGTTACTTTTTTAAAAGATTTTATTCTTCAATAATCTCTACACTTAACAGGGGGCTCGAGCTCTTAACCCCGAGATCAAGAGCAGTATGCTCTACCGACTGAGCCAGCCAGGTACTTTTTAGTTTTGTTACTTGTAGTCAGTCTATTCAGGTTTTTATCTCTTCCTGGTTCAGTTTTGGAAGATTGTATGTTTCTTGGAATTTCTTCTTTTCTGCTAGGTTGTTCAGGATGTTGGTATATCATTTTTTCATGCTGTTTTCTTATAATCCTTTGCATTTCTGTGGTGTCAGTTCTTCACCTCTCTCATTTCTGATATTATTTGTGTCTTTTCTCCTTTTTTCCCTGATGAGCTGGTCTAAGGATTTGTAAATTTGGTTATCTTTTCAAGGAACCAGCTCTTGGTTTCATTTATTTCTCTTTCTTTCTTTCTTTTTTTCTTTCTTTCTTTCTATCTCCTCTGATTTTATGATTTCCTTTTTTCTCCTCACCTTGGGCTTCATTCTTCTTTTTCTGTTCCTTTAAGTGCAAAGTTAGATTGTTAACTTCAACTTTTTCTTACTTATTGAACTAAGCCTGTTTTCCTATATACTTCTCTCTTAGAACTGTTTTTGTTGTGTCTCAGATTGTGGACCATTATGCTTTCGTTTTCATTTGTCTCCATGTATTTTTTGTTTGCTTGTTTGTTTCTTATTTGATTGCATCATTTATCCATTGGTTTTTAGTATCATGTTGTTTAGTATCCATGTGTTTGTGTTTCTTCCGTTTTTTTTTTTTTTTTCTTGTGATTTATTTTTAGTTTCCTAACTTTGTGGTCAGAAAAGATGCATGGTAAGGTTTCTTTTTTTTTTTTTTTTAATTTATTGAGGCCTGTTTTATGTTCTAGTATGTAATATATTCTGGAGAATGTTCTATGTGCACTTGAAACGAATGTGTATTCTGTCATTTTTGGATGAAATAGAGTGTACATATCTGTTATGTCCATCTGGTTTAATGTGTTATTAAAAGACATTATTTCCTTATTGATTTTCTGTCTGAATGATCTATCCACTGACATAAGTTGAGTGTTAAAGTCCCCTATTATTTTATTACTATCAACTTGTCTCTTTATTTTATTTAGGTGCTACAATGTTGTGTGTGTAGATATTTACAATTGTTATATTCTCTTGTTGGATTCATCACTTTATTATTATGCAATGCCCTCTTTGTCTCTTGTTGTAGCCTTGTTTTAATGTCTATTTTGTCTGTTATAAATAGGCTAAATCTTGAAACTACAATTCCTGAGCTGGCTGTACCCATTTGTTTATGTTTGGTCTATGGCTACTTTCACACTACAGTGGCAGATTTGAGTAGTTGTAAGAGTGACCATATGGCCCATGATGTGAAGAGTATTTGCTACGTGTTCATTTAAACACAGAGCATAATAAATATTTTAGACTTTGTGGACTAAGGGGTTGCTTGATGCAGATAATTCAAGTCAGCCGTCCTTGTGAGAAATAATCTATAGGCCATACCTAAAATAAAAGATGTGTCTTTATTCTTTTTTTTTAATTTTTTTAACGTTTTTATTTATTTTTGAGACAGAGAGAGACAGAGCATGAATGGGGGAGGGGCAGAGAGAGAAAGAGACACAGAATGGGAAGCAGGCTCCAGGCTCTGAGCCGTCAGCCCAGAGCCCGACGCGGGGCTCAAACTCACAGACCGTGAGATTGTGACCTGAGCTGAAGTCGGATGCCTAACCGACTGAGCCACCCAGGCTCCCCAGATATGTCTTTATTCTAATAAAACTTCATTTACAAAAGCAGGCAGTAATCCCCCATTTAGTCTGTGAGGCACTAGTTTGTCAATTTTTTTTCTCTGGAGAAAGTAATTGTGGCTATATTTATAGAAAGGTTTTTTATATACATTACTTTAAAAATGTTTAATATCAAATAATGAAATTTGAATAGAAAAAACAGGTGATGAATTTGTGAGTTACTTTATCGTATCTTAGTTCATACTTTGTCATTGTGGTCCACCAAATTTACTTGCTTCAATTTTTTACTTAATTTCTGTAAGCTTAAATACTCAGAAAAATTGACAAAAATATTATATGCAATGAGCATATATTTATCCTTCGATAACATTTGCTACTTATTTTCTCTCTTCCTCTTAAATATTATAACAGTTTCTGTGTACGTTAGCATGTGTATTCTAAGAATAAGTATGGTCTTCTGAATAACCATATTAAACTCAAGGGAATAGAAAAACCTACATTTCCATGAATGCTTCATTCAACTTCTTCCCAGGTAACCTCTTACATAATGCACTAGTGTATCAAAACTAGGAAATTGACAACACTGGTACAATACTGTTACCAAGAAATTGACAAGACTCATATAATACTAGTAATGAGACTACAGTCCTTGTTCACTTTCTGCAGGTTTTATGTGCAAACATGTCTGCACAGGCATGTAGTTCTATGCATTTGATGTCATGGATAAATTTATGTAACCACTACAAAAATCACATCACAGCACTGTGCCATCACCATGATGGAATTCTCTTATGTTACCTCTTTAAAATTGCTGGGGCGCCTGGGTGGCGCAGTCGGTTAAGCGTCCGACTTCAGCCAGGTCACGATCTCGCGGTCCGTGAGTTCGAGCCCCGCGTCGGGCTCTGGGCTGATGGCTCAGAGCCTGGAGCCTGTTTCTGATTCTGTGTCTCCCTCTCTCTCTGCCCCTCCCCCGTTCATGCTCTGTCTCTCTCTGTCCCAAAAATAAATAAACGTTGAAAAAAAAATTAAAAAAAAAAATTGTTTCCACCCCAGTCTGTGTCCCCTAGCGAGGAATAGCATGTCCACCATCTCTGTAGTTCTGTCGCTTTTTAAAAAATGTCCTACCGGGGCGCCTGGGTGGCGCAGTCGGTTAAGCGTCCGACTTCAGCC
>NW_024412445.1:6927171-7051958 GCF_014898765.1 Herpailurus yagouaroundi | reverse complement strand
ATTCAGGGGCGCCTGGGTGGCGCAGTCGGTTAAGCGTCCGACTTCAGCCAGGTCACGATCTCGCGGTCCGTGAGTTCGAGCCCCGCGTCGGGCTCTGGGCTGATGGCTCAGAGCCTGGAGCCTGTTTCCGATTCTGTGTCTCCCTCTCTCTCTGCCCCTCCCCCGTTCATGCTCTGTCTCTCTCTGTCCCAAAAATAAATAAACGTTGAAAAAAAAATTAAAAAAAAAAAAATTGTTTCCACCCCAGTCTGTGTCCCCTAGCGAGGAATAGCATGTCCACCATCTCTGTAGTTCTGTCGCTTTTTAAAAAATGTCCTACCGGGGCGCCTGGGTGGCGCAGTCGGTTAAGCGTCCGACTTCAGCCAGGTCACGATCTCGCGATCCGTGAGTTCGAGACCGGCATCGGGCTCTGGGCTGATGGCTCAGAGCCTGGAGCCTGTTTTTGATTCTGTGTCTCCCTCTCTCTCTGCCCCTCCCCCGTTCATGCTCTGTCTCTCTCTGTCCCAAAAATAAATAAAAAACGTTGAAAAAAATTAAAAAAATAAAAAAAATTAAAAAAATAAAAAATAAAAAATGTCCTATGAATGGAACCATACTATAAGGAACCTTTTGCGATTGGCTGTTTTTCATTAACAATAATGCCCATCCCTGTGACAGCCTGAATTGATAGTTTGCTCTATAACTAAGTAGTGTTCCATCCTGCCAAGGCTTCTTTGTATTTTTTATCCCAATGCTTGTTGACAGACAAGTTTGGGCAGATTATAGCAAAAGATGCTTTGAACATTTGTGTCCTGGTTTTTGTGTGACCATAAAGTTTCATTACTCCAGGATAAATACCAAAGAATGTGATTACTGGTCATACAGTAAGTGCATAATTATTGTGTGTGTGTGTGTGTGTGTGTTTTACATTTTTTTTTAAATTTTTTTTTCAACGTTTATTTATTTTTGGGACAGAGAGAGACAGAGCATGAACGGGGGAGGGGCAGAGAGAGAGGGAGACACAGAATCGGAAACAGGCTCCAGGCTCCGAGCCATCAGCCCAGAGCCTGACGCGGGGCTCGAACTCACGGACCGCGAGATGGTGACCTGAGCTGAAGTCGGACGCTTAACCGACTGCGCCACCCAGGCGCCCCTGTGTGTGTATTTTAAATAAACCTCCTAAAACTATTTTCCAATGTCACTGTTAATTCCCACCAACAGTGTATAGGACATTCAGTTTCTCCTTATGTTTGCTAGCACTTATAATTATTGTTTAAAGACATTTAAATATAGTGATATCTCATTGTGGTCTTAATGTGGCTTCTTCTAGTAGCGACATTTGTGCCATCTCTATATATACTTAAGTGAAGTGCCCGTTCTTATGTGTTGTTCATTTTCTGATTGGGTAATTTAAATTATTTTCACTTTTGAGTATTGAGAGTTCTTTATGACGTCTAAGATTTGTTTTTTGTCAGGTAAGTGGTTTGAACACATTTTCTGCCAGTGTTTTTATCCAATTAACAATATTCTTTTCTCAGGCCAAACATTTTGAATTTTAGTGAGTGTAATTTAATTTTCAGAAAATTTAATCAACTTTTATTTTAATGATTGTGCTTTTGGGTGACATGCCCAAGATGTTTTCACCTTCCTTTAGCTAGTAAAATATTTTTTTTCTATATTGTTTCTAAAAGTTGAATAGAGTTTTAAGATCCATGTTACGTTCATGACCCATGAACTTAAGTTACTTTTTCTTTTTAACATTTATTTATTTTTGAGACAGAGAGAGACAGAGCATGAACGGGGGAGGGTCAGAGAGAGAAGGAGACACAGAATCGGCAACAGGCTCCAGGCTCTGAGGGGTCAGCACAGAGCCCAATGCGGGGCTTGAACTCACGGACCGTGAGATCATGACCTGAGCTGAAGTCGGACGCTTAACCGACTGAGCCACCCAGGCGCCCCTAAGTTACTTTTTTAAAAAAAATTTTAAATGTTTATTATACATTTTTAAGAGAGAGAGAGAGAGAGAGAACAGAGGAAGGCAGAGAGAGAGGGAGACACAGAATCTGAAGCAAGCTTCAGGCTCCAAGCTGTCAGCACAGAGCTGACATGGGGCTCGAACTCAGGAACCGCGAGATCATGACCTGAGCCAAAGTCGGACGCTTGACCGACTGAGCCACCCAGGCACCCCAAGTCACTTTTTGTATATGACTTGATTTGCTGTTATTTATAATTAAAAAGACTGTCTTTCTCTATTGAATGGCACTTGTATCTGTGACAAAAATCAGTTGGGCATTTTTGAGTAGATCTATTTTGGGGGGGTCTTTTCCATTATCTAAGTGTCCGTCCAATCACTAGTAACAGACAGTGTCAATTACTGTAACTATGTAAGTCTTAAAACCAGGTGGGATCATTCACCCCAATTTATTCTTCTTTTCCAAATTATTTAGTTATTTAATTCTTTTGCTTGTCCATATCATTTATAGAAAGTATGTCTATATCTAGGGAGAAAAAAAAAGCTCGCAGGGATTTTGAAAAACATTAGGTTGATCTATAGATCATTTTGGGGAGATTAATCATATTACCTTGTTCATCTTTCAAACCATGATCCTGTAATTCATGTATATAAGGCCTACCTAATTTCTTTCATTGGTATTTCATAGTATATAAGTCTTGTATGTGGTTAGTTAGATTTACACATTAAGTATTTCATTTCTTGAGCTATTGTAAATGGCACTGTATTTTTAATTTCACTTCTCCTGCATTTATCACTAGTATAAAAAAATAAGAATGATTTTGTTTTGTTTTTACGTGTTGATCTGCTACCTTGTTGAATTCACTTATTAGTTCTCACTTCTCTTTCCTTTTCTGGAAGATTTTTGGGGATCTTATTTGTACACAAATGTCATCTATAAATAGGGACAGTTTTGTTTCTTCCTTTCCTATATGTATACAATTTATTTCTTTTTTCTTGCCCTCGCATATTGGCTCTTGCCTCTGGTACTATATTGAATAGAAGCGTCCATCTTGTTTTGTTTCTGACACGAGGCAGGAAAACATTTATGATATTTGCGGTGTGTCTGTGCAGATGTTCTTGATCAAGGTGAGCAAATCATTCTTTATCTCTAGTTGCCTAGAATGAATTTTTACCATGAATCAGGTTTGAAGCGATACTTGTTTTGGCAACTATTTTATACGATCATGTGTGTTTCTTCTTTAGCATCAGTATAGAGGATTGTGGTGATTGATTTTCAAATACTGGATAAGGCTGGCATACCTGGAGATACAGCCCAGTTGTTGTGATATATAATGATTTTTTGAACTGATGAATCATATTTGTTAATAGTTTGTTGGGAATTTTTTGTCTAGATTTTCGAGATGTGTTTGCAATCTTCCTATGTGTATGCAGGCAGTGTTTGGTGAGTTATGGTGGAATAGTCATGTTGACCTCATAAATTGAGTTGAAAGTGACTCATTTCTCTCATATTCTCTAGAAGAGACTGTAGGGTTGACGTTAATTCTTTTTCAACCTTTTGGCATAACCCATTCTTTAATAGTTATAGAAGTATTTGAATTTTCTATTTCATATTTGGTGAAATTTAGTATATGTAATAGTAATTGGTGTGTATCATCTTACCTGCCACATGTATATGGAGAGCTGTTTATTGTTTTCCAGCAGTTTTTAAATGACTGAACATTCTTACGTCAGTCCTGATATTGATAAATTCTTGTCTTTTCCCTTTTAATCTTTGTCAGTCTTGGTAAAAATTTACCGATTATAATTGAGCGTTTCAAAGAGCCACTTTTTTGTTTGTTTTTATCTTCTCTATTACGTTTCCAATTTAAACAATTTTCGACTTTTATTTTATTATTTCATTTCTTCTGTTTGCTTTAGGTTGGTTTTGCTCTTCTTCTTCTAGTTCCTTAAGGCATGAACTTGCATTATTGTCATGAGACTTTCCGCCTTCTCAATGTAAACATTTAGTGTAGAAATATCCTTCTCTTCACTTCTTTAATGGCATCTTATGAACTTTGTTTTCATTTTCATTTTTTTTTAATTTCTGTGCATTTTTTTCTATTTTTAAATTATGTTATTTGGCTTATTTTTGAGTTTAAAATGCTTCATATATTCTCAATGCAAATCCAGATGCAGTGTCTAAACGAGCCTACATACCCTATAACCACTCTCCACAATTGCAAATGTTCTAATCCTTATAAGAAATCCCTAAATCCAAATCACTCACAGTGGCTTTTCCCTCTGCAACTGTTATTGACATCCATGAACTCTTCAGACACCGGTGAAGTTTTACTAGTGTTCCAAATAATATTCTTTATAAGAAAACATCTACTCTAGTATCACATGTTTTTTTAAATTATCTTGAAAAGTTATTCTCCTCTAGACTGAAATATTTCCATGATGTTTCCATAATTTTTATAACTTTATTAGTGCCATTGCCATACACCAAATTACCATATGGCAGCTTAAATCCTTACTCATTCATCAACTCACAGTTTTGGTTGGTCCAATGTCTGGTCTAGAGAGGCTAGGTTCTCTGCTCAGGACCTCATGAGCTGAATCCACAATGTTGTGTAGGCCATATTCTTGCATGGAGCCTGGAATCCTCTCCCAAGATTTTTCATGGCAGCATTTAGTTCCTTGTACTTATAGGATGGAGGTTCCTGTTTTCACACTGCCTCTTGACATCAGGTTGCTCTCAGCTCCTAGAATTCACCTCAGGTCCTAGCCACATGGCCCTCTATTAGCATGACAGCTTATGTCTTTAAAGTTGGCAGGAGAATATATATTTTTAGAGTCTTTCATTTAATGAAGTCTGACCCACCCAGGATTCTCTCTCTTTTGATTAACTCAAAGACAGGTGATTAGGGGCCTTAACTGCATCTGTAGAATCCCTTTACCTATGCCATATTCTCTTTGCTAGACACAAATCACAGGTCCTGTTTGCATTCAAGAGAAGAGGATTACATTGAAGTGTGGCTGGCTCCCTGGGAGTCTCCTCAGGGTATATGTCTGACATAATAACTTTGAGACTTCTGAAGATTACAAGCCTGCTATCCTTCTCTTTCTGTGTCTCTTGCATTTTACTATAAGCAGTAAGAAGAAACCAAGTCAATCATTCACAGTTTGCTCAGAAATCTCCCACGTTAAATACCCAGTCTCATCACTCTTAAGATCTGCTTTCCACAAAAACACTAGAACACAGTTCAGCCAAGCTCTTTGCCACTTTGCAAAAGTATCACCCTTTCTCCATTGTCCAACAACATGTTCCAGATTTCTATGCCAGACCTCACCAAGAAAGCACCTTTATTTTTTTTTTTGAAAGCACCTTTAATGTTCATACTTTTAACCAATATTCTACTGAAGATTACTTATTTAATCTAAAATAAGATGGAGACTTGTCCTCTAGCTCTTCCTTTTGCTTTGTGAACTCTCATCAAAATCGCCTTCATGCCCCAATTTTTTCACCAACAATCCTTTCAAGGCAGTCTAGACTTCTCGTAATCACACCTCAGAACTCCTCCAGCCTCCTCCTATTACCCACTTCCAAAGCGTCTATATATGTGTGTGTGTGTGTGTGTGTGTGTGTGTGTGTATGTATTAACATTTATTTTTAAGAGACAGAGAGAGGCAGAGCATGAGCAGGGGAGAGAGAGAGAGATACAGGATCCGAAGCAGGCTCTAGGCTCTGTGCTGTTTGTTAGCACAGAGCCTGATGTGGGGCTCGAACTCATGAACTGTGAGACCATGATCTCAGCCAAAGCCGGAGGCTCCACCCACTGAGCCACCCAGGCGCCCCTAAAGCGTCTTTATATTTTTAGATATATATTAAAATCATATCAGGAGGAAGTGGAAGCTAGGGTTTCACCATATGGATTTGTGGGGACACAATTCAGCTCGAAGCAATCATATTTAACACAGTTAAGGTTTTTACAAATTAAAACTTGAGAAGATAAATTGGCCTACACCCTGATGCATACAAACAAATGGCGGTGGTTTGAAACTTTCACCAGTGAATCCTGATGACTACGGTGTGTTGATATTCCTATAAACAAACATACAATTTTAGATGACTTAAATACCGGATAATACAGACATGAGCATACTCATTACGGAGCATGATCATAAAAGGTTTATCAAATGTATCACCAGGAAATTAATTTCATAAAAAAGATTTCAAGGACTATAAAAATGACTGAAGAGAAGTATGATATCTACTTTAAGATATTTGGATAACACTCATATAGAGAAGGATATGAGTGTATTTTGTCTTGTTTCAAAAGACATATTCAGACAAAGTCTTAGAAGATAAGTACAAGATGTATAATTTATCAAGTTTTAACATACCTGTCTTGATGAATACTTCACAGACCTCATTCCAGTTATTCCCCACAGGATACCTGTGAAGTGCTTAATTATTACTAATAAATTAATTTCTAATCCCAGCTTTACTGCAAATTGCTTCTCTTCATTTTCTTGTTTGTAGTATTTACCCTCTTCCTTCTAACACACATTTATATATTTTTTTCAGAAGAAAGAAAAATACTTTATTTTATTTTTTTAATATGAAATTTATTGTCACATTGGATTCCATACAACACCCAGAGCTCATCCCAACAGGTGCCCTCCTCCATACCCATCACCCACCCTCCCCTCCCTCCTACCCCTCATCAACCCTCAGTTTGCTCCCAAATTTGAAGAGTCTCTTATGGTTTGGCTCTCTCCCTCTCTTTTTTTTTCCTGCCCCTCCCAAATGGTCTTCTGTTAAGTTTCTCAGGATCCACATAAGAGTGCAAACATATGGTATCTGTCTTTCTCTGTGTGACTTATTTCACTTAGCATAACACTCTCCAGTTCCATCCACGTTGCTACAAAAGGCCATATTTCATTCTTTCTCATTGCCAGGTAGTACTCCATTGTGTATATAAACCACACCTCATGCCAGTCAGAGTGGCTAAAATGAACCAATCGGGAGACTACAGATGCTGGTGAGGATGTGGAGAAACGGGAACCCTCTTACACTGTTGGTGGGAATGCAAACTGGTGCGGCTGCTCTGGAAAACAGTGTGGAGGTTCCTCAAAAAATTAAAAATAGAACTACCCTATGACCCAGCAGTAGCACTGCTAGGAATTGACCCAAGGGATGCAGGAGTGCTGATGCATAGGGACACTTGTACCCCAATGTTTATAGCAGCACTTTAAACAATAGCCAAATTATGGAAAGAGCCTAAATGTCCATCAACTGATGAATAGATACACATTTATATTTGTTCACACCCAGTAGCAAAGTGATAAAAATTAAAATGAGTTACATTTTCGCTTTTCACCTTAGTACACACTTAAAATTTGTCTGGGTGTGTTTTTGTCTGCATCGTGTGTGTGTGTGCATATGTGTGCCCATGTGCATTGATAGCAAGGGGCAGTGAAATAAGAACATAAAATTGAAATGAGAGTATAAATTGTACAAATATCTGCCAACTATTTTGACAATATAAAATAAAAAATATATTTTAAAAGGTATCTAAAACATAGAAAATACTTCACGTACTAACATATTCTTTATGCTATCCTATTTATAAGGAAAATATTGAAAGTATAAAAATATCTAAAGATATAGGCATGGCCAAGTAAATTTTGATGCCCATTTAAAACACTGTATTATAAAACAAATGAAAATAATAATTACGTGAGAGTTCCCAGCAAAATGGAAAAGGATTATACTAAAAATTAAACTAAAAAAAAGCTGCTTACAAAATTAAATATACAGCATTTCAGCTATGTGAAAGATGAAGCTTAAAATTCTTGATACAAACGTGATGAAATAACTGTGTATAGGTATTTTGATTTTATAGTTGTATTTCTTCTTTGTCTTTTTCATGTTCAAAACTATTTTTAGGGGTGCCTGAGTGGGTCCGTCAGTTGACTGGCCGACTCTTGATTTTGGCTCAGGTCATGATCTCATGGTCGTGGGAGTGAGCCCTATGGGCGACTCCACACTGAGTGTGGAGTCTGCTTGAGATTCTCCTTTCTCTCCCTCTCTCTCTCTCTCTCTCTCTCTCTCTCTCTCTCCTCTGCCCCTTCTCCACTCACAATTCTCTCTCTCTCTCTCTTAAAAAAATATTTTAAAGGATTATTTAAAATGACTAGAATGAAAAGTAAAATAAATCTCTAGAAAGGAAGAGAATTGTATATGCCTGACAAATCCTGCTTGGAGACATAGACAGATTAATGCATCTAGCTCTTTTGAAGAGAAAAATTGATTATCTTGTTTCCACATCTGGAAATTAAACACACACACACACACACACACACACACACACACACAAGTGAGATTGGGATATGATATGAAATAAAATGATTAAATAATTAAAGTATACTTTATAAAGTAGCATACTCCATGGTCTGTAGAGTTATACTGGAGGTTACAGGTGCTGATACCATGAGGGTAGGCCCTCCTTCGGTTACCACCTGCCATGTAACAGAGCATGGTATAAATTCCACCAGAGATTTAAGACTTGGGTTTAGGGGGAAGGGGGACTGTAACTAGGCCAAGATCAACAAAAGAAGAGAAAGCAGAGATTCTGCATCCTCCCATAGCTCCAGAGAAGCAAGGGGTTTGTCTGGAGAACCTTGGTTCTGTAGGGGCAATATTGAACATCGTCCCTTTCTAAGGACATACACTGGTGGTCAGAAAATGTCCTTCCCAGTGGAAGAATGATCAGACTTCTTTAATGACATGCCGTCCAAGTTTGGGTGAAAGCTATTCCTTAGAGCATCATCCAGCACTTGCAAACCCTGAGGTCCATGGAGTGCGACATTCCTTCCCCTCTGTGGTAGAGAAAGCCACAGATTCTGTGAGAGGCTGAATTTGGGCACGCTGCTCCTAATGGAGGAATAGTGTGCCAATCTCAGCTAGCTTTTGCTGTAGGAGTCACAGAATGAACTTCCAGTATATTTGACCATAGTTGGTATGGGAAGATGTTCCAGAGATATCAAACAGATTCTTCTTGTGAGTGTGTGATTGTATCTATAGCACCCAACTCCAGAGTTCTGCTGTGTAGAGAAAGACTCATCACACTCTTAAGACAGTTCCTTAATGTAAAGAAGAAACAAAGATAGAGAGGAGAAAACCTTAACAGCAATGGGCTATGTAATAAAGATACGGACGTGAGAGAAGACAGGTGGCAGTGAAAATGTACCGGCTGCACCCTTCACCTCTGTAGGGTGACAAAACTCATTAAAGACTACCAGTAACAGTCTGAGAAGTAACTAGGGGAGAATGAGTAAAGGGAAGTAAGGGGTGCTTTTTACACAGTTTAGGCTTGTGTTCGATGGCTGGAGGAAGGATTCAGACAATGAAGTCGGGTCTGGATTGTATAGTGTCAAGATGCAGGGGGACTCTGTGGCTGAGCATCTTAACGTTTTTTATCTAGGAGATGGGAGGGTTTAAGTAGGGACTGGAGTTGTAATTGGTAAACAGCAGTCATTACTCAGAGGAAGGTAGATGAGAGACAAGGTAGAAGAGGATGGCTTGTCATTTTTGCTGTGTTCAGAGCATTGTTTTTTTTTTTTTTTTTGAGAGAGAGAGAGAGAGATAGAGAAAGAGAGAGAGAGAATGAGTGATTCAGGGAGATACAGAGAGAGGGAGAGATAAAGCATCCCAAGCAGGCTCGGTGCTCAGCATGCAGCCCAACGTGTGGCTTGAGATCATGACTTGAACCAAAATCAAGAGTCGGGCACTTAACCTACTGAGCCACCCAGGTGCCTCTGCAGAGCGCTTCTGTTCATGCTTGGTCCTGAGAAATATGCAGGTTGGTATCAGGACTGCTTGTTTTTTTCTCAGAAGTCAAACAGGACATTCAGTGACCAGGTGTGCCAGACGAAGTTGGTCATTTCCTTTAAGACAAAGTCAAGGAAAGCACATATCTTGTTTCACCCTATAACCAGGTGCCATTATAGGGGAGACATGGGAGGCATAATAAGTAAGAGAGACTGTGAATGTTTTTGTTTCTTTTTTCTTTTTTCTTTGGATTTTCTCTGAAGAGACTTACAGTTATGCTAAATTATTAAAACGGGTTTGTCTAAACAAGCACGCTAACCCAGAAGTGGAGACTTAAGAATGAGGCATGGTTATCCACCCATGAAACCCATAGGTAACATATCCTAATTTAGCTTAGGTAAAGTTCTGATGTGATCCCTTAAAGAAAAGAACTCTCTCTCTAGCACACAGAAGTATGTGCATCTACATATCTAGAATACACACACACACACACACACACACACACATACACAAGTTGACTATTAGTATCTATGATGACAGACTGGGCACTCAGAATGGGGGATACTAATATGGATGAGGACATTCTACTTTTAATGATGTGTTGTATTTTTCTTTCACACATTGCACATCTTATTTTATTTGTTTTAATGTGTTTTTTTTTTTTTTAACGTTTATCCATTTAGGAGAGAAAGGGCGTGAGTGGGGAAGGGGCAGACAGCGAGAGAGACACAGAATCTGAAGCAGGTTCCAGGCACAGAACCCGACACAGGGCTCAAACTCACAAGGCAAGATCATGACCTGAGCCGAAGTCGGAGCCACCCAGGTGCCCCTGTATTGTTTGTATCATTAAGAACTAGTGACATTTTGGGGCACCTGGGTGGCTCAGTTGCTTAAGCGTCCAACTTTGCCTCAGGTCATGATCTCACCAGTCGTGAGTTCGAGCCCTGGGTCAGGCTCTCCGCTGTCCACAGGGAACCTGCTTCAGATCTTCTGCCCCTTGCCACCCCCACCCTCTCTCTTTGTCCACCCTCCCCCACTTTCTTTCAAAAATAAATAAACATTAAAAAAAGAATGGTGACATCTATACATTTCAGATAATATAATCTTCAAAGTATATATGTCTTTGTATTTAAACAATATTTTCTTATGAATGATGAATATAAAATGACTCATAAGCTATTATTACTGATTGTTTAGTTGTTCCAATCCTTGTTCAGTTTTATTTAGTTGTTTCAATACTTGGTTCAGTGTAATAACATGGTATAATCGTGTGATGTTTCCTTTTTTGGTTGTTCACAAGGTAGTACTCAACAGTTTTTTTGAATATCCATTCACGATTGAGTGCCAGATGGTGATTGTGTTAGTTTCCTGAGGCTACCGTAACAAGTTACGTCAAATTTAGTGGCTTAAAATAATTAGAATTTGTTTCTTAAAGTTCCGGATGCTAGAGTTCTGACTTTTGTTCTACTGGGTGGGGATCAAGGTCGGGGCAGGGCTGGGCTTGCTCTGGAGGCTCTTAGAGGAAAATCCTTCCCTTCCTTGTTCCAGTTTCTGGCAGCTGATGACTTGTTTTGGTTCAAGCCTGCCTCACTCCGAACTCTGCCTCAGTGGCTACATTGCCTGCTCCTCTCCGTCATGTGACAAATCTCCTTGTGTCTTGCCCATAAGAACAACTGCGATTTGGTTTAAAGCCCACCCAGCTCATCCACAGTAACCTCCCTGTCTCGAGAACCTCAATTGCATCTGCAAAGACTATTTCCTTATAAGCTAACATTTACAGGTTGGAGTGATTAGAACTTAACATCTTTGGGTGGCAATTATTCAGCCTATTACAGTGGCTGACTGAGTAACGAGAAGAAAACCAGCCTTGATAATAAGACCCAAATACTCTAACAAGAGCACACAGCTATCCAAGAACATCTATGATTAGGACTGCAGCAAATTCTCCAAACAAAAATTATCCCTTGGGTGGAGAGGACTGTAGAGAAGTCATGTCTAACTATAATTTAAAAAGCAGTAATTTTGCTGTTCTTAAATATTACTTAAATGGTTACTATTGTTTTCAGTATTTGGAGGACAAAGGGAGTTTCCTCAGTATAAGCTAAAATTATACCTAGCACCATCAATTATTAGCCATACAGTTTATAATATTTTTACATAATTATATTAAAGTTAAGAACTTCTTCAAGAGAAATCTTATGTAACCCTAGCATGAAAAGAAAAATGGAAGATGTCATGAAAATGTATTTTCTTAATTTATGTTGACCCCCAGATAATTCAAGAAGTCCCCCCAAAATATATAATTTCCAGCCAAAAGTATTTAATACATGTTGTTACTCATAATTGGTTCAACAAATGATATTTTCAGGGAGACGTTTAGGATCAGAAAAGAATCACATTAATTTTATAATTTCAAAAAAAACTATAGATATAAAATAAACAGTATACTTATAACTTTGACCTTTTGATCAGGGACTGGTCCTTACATCTTTACTTACAAATTTATAAACTATTAGTAGCCAATGTTTAATTAATACATTGGGACTCCGAGGACTGAATGCCAAGTAATTTGAAATTATGTGTGCTGTAGTGTTTTGAGATACCCCAGGGGTAAACACATTATTGATAAATGACATTAACAAGCATTACCAAGATGGAGCTAATAATATACCACTCTTTATTTTTTAATTTTTTTTTTTTACATTTTTATTTATTTTTGAAAGACAGAGAGAAACAGAGCACACAAAGAGAGAATGAGACACAGAATCTGAAGCAGGATCCAGGCTCTGAGCTGTCAGCACAGAGCCTGATGCAGGGCTCGAACTCACAAACTGTGAGACCATGATCCAAGCCCAAGTCGGAAGCCTAACTGACTGAGCCACGCAGGCGCCCCAATAATACCACTTTTAAGAGCAAATAATGGATGTGGGAGCTGAAACTAAATTGTAGACATTTCTTTGGAAACTCTCTATGGGGCATTCCTAGTGAGCCATCGTAAGAAGGTACAGTGAGCAATCTAAAAGTGCTATTGCTAAGAGGTCTCCCTGTTCTGTTTCTGTACCCACAAGCTCTTCCAAAGGTCACGCTTGTCCTAGAAAAAATTATTGGATTTTTCATCCCAGGTGACTCTGAATAAAAAAGTAATTAACCTCATAAATAAGAGTCACCTACAGAAGAGAAATTTATTCACATATAAAGCAACGGGAAAGGCAAGGAAATCTTGCCAATCAATATAAATAATTACTGTCTTAAAATATGTACTAAGACTCCGTTGATTTGCACGGTAATATAAACACAAATAACCTGGGCCATCTTTCTCACTCGGAAGCAACGAACATTACTTTCATTTCTCCTTTCAATATTTGATCGTTTTCTATTAGGGATATGGTATAAATTTTTACCTTCTTTTTCTCTGTTCTTTCCCTGCAATGTAAACACGAGATGCCCTCCAGCAGATGCTACACATAAACAGGTGTTACAAGAAGAATTTTGTACAGACACCAAACTCTCAAGGGTGATTTTTTTTTTTTTTTACTTTCACTGTACTGCTTATGTGTCCAAGGTTTTGCAGGTTATTAGTTTTTGTGCATGGCAGCTTTGCGAGAAATGGGGGAAAGAGAAACTGAGGATGCCAGCCGCTGGCTGGGGTGGTAAGGGGCTGGCTGGAAAGGCCCAGAGCAAGCAGCCAGCCAGGTGATTGCATGGTTATGGGAAAGAAGACAGAATTCAGTGACGGAGAGAGGCTGAGAAAGACAACCACTCAGGTTGAATGAAACCAGCCATTTATGTTCAACGAGTCAGGAGTTCTACTTCCGAAATGTTTTAGCTGACTTAAGTGTCTGAATTTGTCACAAATTTCAGTGAGTGCTTCAGTCTCAGAGGAATGATGCTGGATTTTCATGTCCTACATGGATGAGGGTTGTTTTTCTTTTTTCTATATCTTTTTCTCCAAGGGGTTCAGTTGAGCAGCAAATAGTGGTTGTTGAATGTTGACTATAATAGCCCTGATTTCTTTTTGATCCACAGGTATTTGAAGTTAATAGCACATATCCATGGTAGGAGTAACCTATCTTTAATAATAAGATTATATATCATTAATTTAATTTTCAGTGGCATCCAATGTACTCCACTATAAGTGGTACATAAAGGGTGGGTGAGTTGTTGACCCAATTTTTGGAATAAATGGCTGAGTTCATCATGAAATTAATTGTAACTTCTTGATAGCTGGTGAGGAGACAGAAATATTTAATTATGAATGGTAATAGTATTTATTTTTGGAGATAATCACATTAAAGAAACAGCAATCTTGGGGCACCTGGGTGGCTCAGTTGGCTCAGCTTCTGACTTCTTGATTTTGGCTGAGGTCGCGATCTCACTGTTCGTGAGTTTGAGCCCTGTGTCGGGTTCTGCACTGACAGTGAGGAGCCTGCTTGGGATTCTCTCTCTCCTCCTCTCTCTCTACCCCTCCCCGACTTGCTCTCTCTCTCTCTCTCTCTCTCTCCCTCAAAATAAATGAAGAAGCATTTAAAACAAACAAACAAAAAAGCAATCATTACAAAAATATATTCCAAAATACATTTTAACAATTCAAGTTTTCAGAACTTGTTTGGAAACTGTTTGAACTACTGCCTGAGTAGCCTGAAATGCCTTGGAAATTTACCAGGTAATTTAAGTTGAGAAGGAAAAGATAACAGAAACAAACCAAAGTCTCTCTCACTTGCCCCGTCTGCTCATAAGGAAGCCTAAAACAAACCAAAGAAAAACAAAGAAGCATTTGTGTCCTCTATCTGTACCTAAGCTATTTTATGCATAGTATTCGTGGCTCTAAGAGTCTCCATATTCAGAGCAAGCCCATGAGACCAACAAATATTTAGCCCTCATTGGTGAAAGCCAGTGAGCTCTAATTTTAGGTACCACAGAGGCCCACGTGAGCTACAATTATGAACAGTAATGTTATCATTTCTCCTGTTCCTATGAGCACAAGCATTGGCCTACATCAACAGTCACGACCACAGTACATATTCTATGTGCAACATGAATTTTATCAAGAAACAATTGAGCTAATTGTCACAATACCCATAGATTGTAATTAAATATGCAAATGCTATCCTAGACTTGCTAATCCTAGACTTGCTAATATGAGTCAGGTTGAATTATCAGGCTGTGGAACACCACTGTCAAGAGTGGAAGACAATCCAAAAGGGACATAGGAAGTCAAATTTGGGACAAGCTCAAAGCATTATAAATTTCATGCATTTTGGGGAGGTAAACTTAGTTACTGATAGAAAAAACAGTGATTTGCTTCTAATAGGTACGAAAACAATGAAACTATACCTATTAACGCTGAAAGTAAAAGAATTCGGGAATGTTCTCTTCAGTTGTCTTCATTTTACATGAAAATGTAATTGAATAACCCCCTACACTTTGCTGACAGTATTCTAGAGGAAAGCAAACTGAGTTAAATAGGCTGTAACAGGTGACAGAATTTTATGATTTTGGAAACTATTAGATGCCGTCTGAAACCTCATTTACCTAAAATTCCAGTAACAATGCAATATTTCTAGAGAAAAATAATTCATTAGGAGAGAAATTTTCAGGAATATTAATCCTGTTAACTACCTGAAGGTGTAGGTGTAAACATACTTGTCATTATATTTTAAGTGGAGGTAAAATATTTACATCTACTAACAATGATAATTATATTAATAACTGTTCTCAGGGGTCATAATGTGTAGTAATTTGGCATGCATTACTTCCCATTCCTAAAATAAACCTGTGAAATACTTATTACAACTAAGAAATCATTGCTAATTTTATTTTCATAGTGATAACAATATCTTGGTTTTATTTCTTAATAAAAAACCTATATTACCCTTTACAAGTAAATACTGGCATAATTACAAAGAAAACGAAATCTTTCTCTAAATGAAGAAACTAATGTTCAGAGACATCAACACTTCCGAGATTGAAAGACTAAATACCAACGGCATGATTTTAAATGATTGTATCAAAATCCTTACGTTGTAGAATTTGCCCTGCCTGAGACAATTGCTGAGAGTTATTTACAATTTTCTTGTCTTCCAGGAGACTTTCCCTAAAGCCAATTGTCTTTGTGCAGTTAAGTTCATCATTAGTGTGGATTACATGAAATGACTGTATATTCAAACTTTACTCCCTGTAAAAGTAACTGGCACATTCCAGAATCAGAAAGTAAAGAGAAAGATAGACGCAGGATTTGGGGGAAGGGCAGGGGTGTTATTGATCTGAAGATTTCCTGGTCTTGCCTACCACACAGAACATGCCAGGCACTATTCTAAAATTTTACCTATTAAGTTATCAGAACTTTAGAAGGACCCTGTTAGGGTTTACTACAATACTCACATGCAATAGGTCAGAAAACAGAAACACAGGTTGAAGAGCTTACCCAGAATCACAGAAGTAGCAAATGGCAGAACCAAAGGTCAAGGTTGCATTCTCAAGGTCTAAGGACTTCTCCACGAGGCACAATATGCAGACTGGTCCTTAAGGAGATCTTCCACGTTTTCACGCAGACCTTTTCCCAGTCACCTTTCAGTGAGCCACACGCTTATGTCGGGGAAGCTCCTGAGACCATACAGATCTGGAACCTTCACACCATCTTAGAACTACTTTCCTCTTAGCAAAATGGAACAATGATTAGGTTTTGGCCATTGCTTTTAGACAGAGAGAGACAGAGCATGAACGGGGGAGGGGCAGAGAGAGAGGGAGACACAGAATCGGAAGCAGGCTCCAGGCTCTGAGCCATCAGCCCAGAGCGCGACGTGCGGCTCAAACTCAAGGGCGGCGAGATTGTGACCTGAGCGGAAGTCAGACGCTTAACTGACTGAGCCACCCAGGCGCCCCTAGTCATTGCTTTTAAAGAGATCAGGCCCATGGTGTGATCGGGCTCCTACACACCACCTCACAAGAGACACCTGATACATTTTCAAGAATTTTCACAAGCCAGTTTTTTTTTTTTTTAATGTTTGATTTATTTTTGAGAGAGAGAAGGAGACAGAGTGCGAGCAGAGGAGGGGCAGAGAGAGAGGTAGGCACAAACTCAGAAGCAGGCTCCAAGTTCTCAGCTATCGGCAGAGAACCTGAAGCAGGGCTCAAACTCATGAACCATGAGATCACAACCTGAGCCAAAGTCGGACACTCAACCGACTGAGCTACCCAGGTGCCCCTCACAAGCCGGATTTTAAACACAGTCATTATCAAGCAGAGGTTACGTACATATACAATTAAATAAATTATACCAAAATCAAAGGTAATGAGTAATCAAGATTTATTACGTCCTGATTGCTGTGCGGCATTTTACTCCATACATGTTCCTGACAATAGACTTATGTCTATTGTTTCTGTAAGGTGGAAATAGCATAGAACTGTGTGTCATGGGGAATCTTTTCTCATCTGTATAATTAGTGAAGCCGCGTTGGTCACTTGAAATCAGTCCTAATGGGAGTATATTATCACAGATTTTTTCAAATGGCAAAAATCATGGGTTAAGTTACCATTTTGTTAATTGTATGGACTTAAAGACATGAAAGAAAAAATATTAATAATTCATATTAAGCTTAAAATTGTGTTGTGTCTGTAGCTATTACCTTGTGGATACAGTTCAGAAAAAGTAAGGAAATGATATCGATATTTGGAAACTGGTATTACTCAATAAAGATGTTGCTCATGCCATTGAGAAGTGACTAAATGTCCAAACATATCCCACCTTGTTTCACTTTCGTCACACCTGTTCAACAAAATATTCATGTTAAGCCTGTGTTCACCCATTGATGACCTAAGTGCTGAATCAGGTAGTAGTCATGTAGTCTGATTTCATTAAACAATGGTTAAATTTCACCATGTTTAGTTACATATACAAGTGTTCATCCAAAATCAATGATAGCCATCAGTGAGAATCCATTGGCTGCAGGAATTTACAATAAAAAGTATTCCATATTTTTATAATGTTTTGTAAAGTGAATGTTACACATTCTTAGTATCAGTAAAATTTATAATAAACTTGTTAAAGTTTATAATAAAATTTATACTAAACTCATTCGTAATAACACAGATACATTTTTCCCTCTGGAGAGCCATTTAAACATTTGCTATCACAGTATTGAGTATCTACCTCATATTGCCTGTAAAGAGAGATTTCTCATTTAATTAGATTCAGTGTGTATGTAGCTTGTCCATTTGTACCACAAATAAGGCAAAAATAAGTTGTAATTGAATTTCACTAACTCTGCCCTGCTAAGAAGAAGAAGAAGATCAGGAAAAAAGTCTTTATTCACTGTAACAGACACCCAGAACTACTTACACTGTCATTGATGTAGATTGCCAAAAACTCACTTTCCAACTTCATTAACCGAACAGTGTCAGCTCTAGACTTCAGCAGTATACTAGCTAACATATATTACCAGCCCAGGTATAGCTACATGTTGCTTAGCCTTCCCATTTAATAGAGACCAAATTTTTAAAAGAAAAAAAAAAAAAACACAAAAAACCCTGTCTCAGTGTTGTCAAAGAAATTAAGGAATCATTACGTCAGGCAAAGAAAAGAGGGAAAACAGGTTATGTCAGATGTTTTCCCATAGCCCAATACATCAACTTTAACAATCATGCTAAGAATCCTGTTCTGACTTTTGCCTTTGTCTTGAGAAAGAGAGCCTCTTGCCCAGCTCTCTCCATACACATCTTTTTATTTCCATATGTCAGAATACTTCAAGATACAGTTTAACCCTTCCAAGGTATAAGAGCCTTGTCTGTTCCCCCTTGTCGAATCTACTTTTAAGGGGTTGTTGAGGCAAACTTTCTAGGCAATCAGCTAAAACCACCACACGTCACGTCCTGATTGGGCTTAATTACCGTATCAAATATAAGACAGTCCCCTCACCAAGCTGTGGCCCCAACCCCATGGGACTTGTTCATCCCTTACTCAGTTTCTCTGTGCTCTTCTCACCCCTGAACTTCCTAGAACCCAGTTTCATGGTTCGTCAAGCCTACTACTCACTCAACCTCTTCCTTGAAATCTCTCTTTCCCTGTGGATAATACATTGCTGAAACTCTCCTAGGGTTTTTCTATGCCACATTCAAAAGGATGTCCTTTTGGCTTGTTGTGGTCAATTCCAGACAATCCCTTTTCCACCATTCTCTGAAACAAACAAATACATAAATAAATTTAATTTATGTTGGTACTCTGTGCCCTCCTTTGCTCCTTTTTTGTTCCTCTTTGTCATCTGTTGCCTACCTGGCTACGTTTCAGTCACTAGTACATGACTATATGTCTTGTGGACTTTATACTGTACTTACAGTCCTTCCATTATCCTGAATGACTCAAAGACTTACATGCACCATCCATTCGACAACTTCAGGCACATTAGCTTTTCCCCTCCTTATCCCTGGTGACCCATTTCACCCAATCTCTGTACCTCTACATGTTCATGCTATCAGCCTCCCACTACTTTGTCCTTGTCACCACCTGAAACAATAAACCCATACATTCCACTCTGTCATCATGGCCTCTATTCCAGACTGCTTGACCGATTATTTCCAACATGGACTGGTGTTTCAAGCTCTGTGTGAGCACCAGTCTACCAGTCTTTCCAATTTAGTCTCCGATAGCAGTCCTCAAAAGTGACTACTTAGACACCCAATAACCTCTCCTGCCTCTTTCTCCCTCTGATGTATCTGTCAACAGTCATGAACTGGAGGAATACAGTCTCCATCCAATTGACTCCATACTTGTGGCCAGTTGAGTTAAGTGGACAAAAATTTCATACTCATGAAAAATAGAGCAACTCTATACTCATGGTCACCAAACATTGTGATACACATAGTGTCTGGTGGACATTTTTATGCTTCTTTGTCATAGATTATGTTTGTCCTTTAGCATCTTCCCTCAGAGAGGAAGAGTTTCTTTTAATTTTAGGTGGGTCACCATTCATTATCTTCCTTGTAGGTGAGTTCATCTATGAGATGAACAGCCCCAAGACAGAAGAACCCTTGGTCCCACAATAAACTGATTACAGTGTCCTTTACAAACAGCTTCATTTTAGCTAAGTGCAGTCTACAGATGAGTGGTTTCTGCACAGTGTTCCCAGCCTATGATGGGAAAGGTAAAACACGTAAGTATAACATTGAGAAATGTCTATAGCCACTTGACTTCCCTGAGATATTATTTTATTATGTTTTCCAAATGATCTTCCCATGATGAACTGAAAAAAAAATTACTTACCATAGTAGCTTAAGAAGCATTATCAACTGTTACAGAAAAGAGAAAGACACTTCTATATAAGGTAAACCACTCTAATTTCACATCTCTATAGTATCCAAGTGGATATGCATCTTAGCAAAAACAGTCTCCTCACTTTGATCTCCATCCTTTGCTCCACAAAAAATACTTCAATTATTTAACCTCCTTAATTTTTCCGTTCCTACTGATATTCATGCTCACCCTTAGGACGTTACCTGATTTTCTACTAACAGAAGTAAGAGGAGCCATCTACATGGAATGCTTTTCACTTTATATGATCAGTCACAGAAATAGAACTCCTTTGGAAACAATGTCATTTTAGATATCTGTATCAGATATAGATGGATGGATAGAGAGATAGATAGATATAGATATTTAACATATTTTGAGAGAGGCAAAGACAGTGTCAGTTGGGGAAGGGCAGAGAGAGACAGAGAGAATCCCAGGCAGGTGCCACACTCTCAGCATGGAGCCCAACACAGGGGCTCAAACTCATGAAACGCTGAGATCAGGACCTGAGCCAAAACCAAGAGTGAGATGCTTCACCAACTGAGCCACCCAGGCACTCCTATTATAGGAATTTATTAGGGAGACCGCAAAATATCTATCTGCTGTCTGCAAGCTGGAGAACAAGGAAAGAAGCTGGGGATATAGAATTCAGGCCAAATTTGAAGGTCTGAGAACCGGGGAGCCAATGTCAGAGGGCAGGAAAGGATAGATGTACCCGCTGAAGAAGAAAGGAAATTTGCCTTTCCTTCACATTTTTGTTCCATTTAAGCCCTGAATAGATTGGATGATACTCACTCACACCCGTGAAAAAGATCTTCTTTTCTCAGTCTACAGATACAGGTGCTAATCTCTCTGGAGACATCCTCACAGACACACCCGTTAATAACTTTTTTTTAAAGTTTATTTATTTTAAGAAAGATAGAGTGTGAGTGGGGGAGGTGCAGAGAGAGGGAGAGAGAGAATCCCAAGAGGACTCTCTGCTGTCAGGGTAGAGCTGACGCAGGGCTCAGTCTCACGAACTGTGAAGTCATGACTTGAGCCCAAATCAAGAGTTGGACCCAGGTGCCCCCAGAAATAATAGTTTAACAGCTATAAACAACTAAGGAGTGAACATCCTTAGTCCAGTCAGGTTGACACATAAAACCTTCACAATATCCCTTCTTCAATCTGGGACTGACCCTCCTCCCTCCGCCCTCCCCGCCTTGCTCCCCTGGAATTGTCTCTGCCTGGCCCCTCTGTGCCTTCTGTGTTTGAGTGACATCCTACATCCCCCCCCTGTCCTGGTTCATTCTGCCTCGTTCTTGTCTACTGTTTTCCTTTGACTTAACAATAAAATCCCACAGCTCCATTCAAACTGTCTTCCTGAGATTGTCCATACTTTGGAATTAATTATTCCAACGAACACATTGAATCCTTGTTTTGCTAGACCTTCCCAAAGAACCATCAGCCGTGTCTGGTTTTGAAAGAAGTTCTTTCCTTAGGGCCCCCTTCAGAACATTTTCATGTTATCCTGTTCTGGGGACCTCTCTAACCTATAGTTCTTAGCTTCCTTTGCAGGCTTCTGCTGCTTTATTCATTCCTAAGGCCATGCTTCCTAAGCAATTCTGACATAAGCACAGGGTGCCTGAAAATAGTATCCCCCTAGTTTAGAAAAAGTTCCCAACTTCTTAACATGCCTTTTGGTTACCTCTACAGCCTTATCTCACCAGGCCATCCTTGAATTCTAGGATTTAGTCACAAGAATATTATCTATGCACATATTTTATTTCCTAGACCGTTCAGGACCTCATGTATGCCTAGAAAATGCTTTTTTCAATCATCTTTAGAATTATTTCAAGCCCCAAATTAGAAGCCTTCCTGTACTTTCCTGCACAGAGTGAGTTAGCCTCCCTGGCTACGGACTTCCGTCATAGACTTCATTTTCCATATAAGAGGCTCATTACATTATCTCATCATATAAATTGCTTATTTTGTTCTGTTTCCCTCTAGACTGTAGATGGAATTATAGAAGGTCTGGGTCCCTCTGGTCAACTTCACTAGCTACAGTACTTAACACAGTGCCTGGAACATAATGGGGTTGGTGAATACCTGTGGAATAAAAAATGCATTTATGTTTTCAGAACTGAGCTAGGATGTGCCCCCCAGAGTAAGGGAGGAGCCGGAATGTTAGAGCTGAAATGAGTCAGGAGAATTTTATAACAAAAGGGATATATACCCTTCCAACAGCTACATATTTATGTTATTTTTAATCATCCCTCATCAGGGGCATCTGGGTGGTTCAGTTGGTTGAGCATCTGACTTTGGCTCAGGTCATGATCTCATGGTTCATGAGTTCAAGACTCTGTGCTGACAGCTCAGAGCCTCGAGCCTGCTTCAGATTCTGTGTCTCCCTCTCTCTCTGCTCCTCCCCTCCTCACACTGCATCTCTCTCTCACACACACACACAAAAATAAATAAACCTTAAAAAATTAATCATCCCTAATCTATTTTTCATCACATCCGACTTATCCATTATATTAACGTAGTGCTTCTGGATAGAATTTTCATATTGGTTGAAGAGGAGCAAAATTTGTAGAAACAATATTACAGTGTTTTCCCAACATTTTCTCCTTCACATTAAAAGAATGAACTAAATTTTAATGCTTTCCTTTTAGGAGACATATCTTGTAATTGAGGAAGAATTCAGACATGTATTTTCTTAGCAAACACACACACATACACACACACACACACACACACACACACACCCACAGATTTACTTCCTACTCACCAATAAATTTTTAAGGCAATTGTAAGCTATGGTCCAGTTGCTTTAGTCAGTAATGTAAAATGAAGGATAAGATGTTTACCTAAGCCAGATGTAAAATACAATATGTGGATAGAAATGACCTGTAATATTTCACAGATGGCTGTGTCCATTACATCTAAAATGCTTCCCGGAATCCAGGATACACATTCTCTCTGGCTTTGCTGCCTGTCTGGGCATCGCCGGGAGTCAAAGGGCCAGAGGGTTCACATCTGTTTGCTTTCTCTCCATGACTCACTGCATCAGCTCCCTGAGGAAGACGGAGGAGAAACCTTCCTAGTATATAAGAAGAAGTATGAGCGACGTCCTCAACAGCCTTCACTCTTACAGCTGAAATTTTCTAAAGAAGGGAATCCATCAAGAAGATAACAGTCGTGTCGTCAATAGAAGCGTACAAAGCTATGAACTGGAAGGTGATGCTGACATTAAAAAAAAAAAAAAAGTCTCAATCTGACATTGCCTGGGAGAATTAATACCTGACCTCTTCCCCTGCTGCTGCACATAATTTTAAATAATGCTCAAGTGAAGCCCATCTAAATGCACTCGTATCTTTATCAGCCAATCTACCCCTCTGGAAATGTTTACAAATCGCTTCGGTAATGAGCTGGTTTTTCACAGATGATCTTTGCAAGCATGTTTCCCATACATAGCAATCAAGATGTAGAACTTGGCTTACGTTAGAAGTGGAGTTCTTATCCTACTTGGCTGTACCCCAAGAAATGTGTTACATAATGTAGAGACTGTATTAAATTATAGCTATCATTACCTTCCACTTCGAATGCTTATTGACTTTTATAGGACATTATAAGTTTTTTTTTTTTTCTGAATTTATGTCAATTTTTTTTATTGTTTTATCCCATTAAGGATCTAAGGTTTAGGGGCTTCTGGGTGACCCAGTCAATTAAGTGTCCAACTCTTGATCTCAGCTCAGGTCATGATTTCACAGTTCATCAGTTCAAGCCCTGCATCATGCTCTGTACTGTTAGTGCAGAGCCAGCTTGGCATTCTCTCTCTCTGCCCCTCTCTCTTCCCCTTCCTCACTTGTGCTCTCTCTCCCTCCCTCTCTCTCTCTCTCTGTCAAAAAAAAATAATAAATAAACTTTAAAAAATGTGAGTTTTATGAGACACACATGTATTTTGTTTATTTTCTTCAATGTGTTGTTTTATCTACTACAATGTATGTGCTGAATGACAATATATGGGTGAATAGATACATATGAAAACAATTGCATCTTCAAAGGCATATTTCCAGTTTCTTTCGATTGATGTGCCCACAAATAGACAAACAGAAGCAATCTCCAAAATATACTTATTCTTTTGATTCATGGACATATCGAATATGGAGATCTTATTTTTAGACCTGAATGTGCCTAAATGTTGCCTCATCAGTTAGCATGATTGTAACGATCACTTGAAAACATGTCCTTGAAGTTGAAAAAGAAAAAAGAGAGAAAGAAAATAAAAAAAGATGAGTTTATTAACAATAAGCAGGAACCGAGTTAAGTTTTGAACACATTTGCACAAGGATTTGAATGAACCCTGAGTTTCCTCCTTATCTAAAAATAAAAGAGAGAAACAGAAGGAGACTCTTTCAGAGGACAGTATTTTCTGCCTTCAGAGGAAAGACAGGTTTCTCACTTGAACAAGAAACGTAAAAGTGTCACGAGGCAGTAGAGAATCTGGGGGGCTCTGAAGTGTTGGAGGATGTGACCTGCGGTGGGTTGACCTGAGGTGACTTCGGTTGGCATTTGCAGATTGATCTGTTGTTAATTGATTGATTAATTTTTATTTCACCTGTTGCCTAAAGGAATCAGCCTCTGCCAAGACTCTGCACTTTCCCCCTCTGAAATACAATGGACTAATTTCATATTTCATTTTAAATGTCACTTTTCTCCATTCGAATGACATTTTCACCCAATAATCTTCCCAGTTGGTGTGTCCATTCTTCTACAACGTCTCCAGACTGATTTTTATGCCCTGGTCTTGCATCCTCAATCATTTTTCCAATCCTTCTGTTCGTAACAGGCTATATTTTATGTAGCTGTTTCAGGTTTTTTAATGAGGGCCAGATCTTAGTCCTCCCAGGAGATCTGTACTCAAATCATGTATCCCCCAGCACGCTTCATGTCCCACATCACATGCCATCTCCCCTCTGGATGCTTCCGGGACCACCTACATCTTTGGAATGGAGAGCTTCCCAAATGATCCCTACTTATGTAGCTCACTGTCTATGCGTACTCTCTCTCTAAGAGTATCTGTACTAAGATCTGCTGTTTGGTTGCACTTGAACATCTTCAAATAACAACATTCTTTACACCCATGACTTTAATTAATTTTGGAAACAATTGGCAATGTCTCTGGCAGGAGTCTAATTATAGTAAGATATACAAAATGGTGAATCTTTAGGCCATTTTTCAAGGATGCATATGGAAGCGCCTGGCTAAAGCAGTTTCTAATCAGAAGCAAATACAGCTGAAATATATATGTGTGTGTGTGTGTGTGTGTGTGTGTGTGTGTGTGTATAAACACATGTTAAGGATTTTAACTCTATATTGAAGAAACCAGTCAAGCATTACAACAGAGTTGAAGGAGAAGTCAGGGAAATACAGGTACCTATATCTTATATCTAACTATCTATCTGTATATCCATATAGATATATAAAGATATATAGATACATCCATATGGATGTATCCATATAGATATATATACATATCAGTACAGAGCCTCAGGCTGTCCCACTGAAGGTCATGTCATCCAACACAGCAGAGCCATATAGAGTCTCCATTGCTGAACTCTCCATGTGATTATTTATTTATTTACTTATTTATTATTAATTTGAGAGAGAGAGAGAGAACAAGCAGGGGAGGGGGCGGAGAGAGAGACAGAATCTTAAGCAGACTTCGCACTTAGCATGGAGCCCTGATGTGATGCCCGATGGGGTTGGAGAGCTCAACCCCACAATCCTGGAATCATGACCTGAGCCGAAATCAAGAGTTGGACACTCAACAGTCTGAGACACCCAGGTGCCCCTCCCTCATGGCAATTTTATGACTCTTAGACAACTGAGAAACATATCTTTATGGGGGAGGTAAATAATGCTGTCCTCTGAAAGCAGCCCTCCATCTCTCTCTTTTTAGCTTTATAGATCGTCTATATCTATAAACAAAGAAAGAAAAGGATATGCATTTTTCTGTAGAATCAAAGCTGACTTTTGGGGGGGGGTAGAAAGAGGGTTTGGAGGAGGCTTCTGGATGGGAGAGTAAATAGAACCTCCCGGGAACAGAATTAATTTATGAGTCCATAGGCAAGAATTATATTGCACGAGTATCAGTTCTTTACACAAAATTATAAAAGAGCCGAAAGGTAATGAAAGGCAACCTGAAAATGTATGCCACAAACAATGCATAATTTCCCACAGGAGATATCTAGTGATCTTTTTGGCTTATCCCAAACTTCCTTACAGAAATTAAAATGTCACAATTTAATAACACATTTCAGAGATCAAAGAATTTTCCAGCTCTAATGGAACCACACTGAAAGATGTCCCCACTAATTACTTAACAACTAACTCACCAAGTGTATTGGAACTAGCTTCAGCTTCCCCAAATTTGAACAAAAGCTGTTCAGGAAAGAAGTGCTGGAAAATTTTTTCTCCCCTTAAAGAAATCGCAGCAAACAGTTGATGACGAGGTTTTAAATACAACTCAGTGAAAATGTGTAAGTAAATGCATGGAGTTATTATGCCTCAAAAACAAGATGGAAGCATATTAAACATATTTTTACTTTATTTTTGTTTTGAGAAATGGGAACACATGCTCATAGTCCTAAATGAAAAGGCTCTAAGGCTTGCCTGCTGTTACACATAAAGCTTGGGACTGTGATTTGCAGCCCTGAGGGGAATATTCCCTGGGAAGGCTTTCCAGACTCACTGGGGACCCCACCCCATGCTGAGAATCTCTGCCAGAGTTCACTAGCAAGAGTCTGGAACAGCACCATCATCCTGTTACTATTATTTGTAGTAGAATGAGCCAAGTTTGAGAATCATGGTGCAAAATAAAAACACCTCATTAAAACCAGAACCAGACATAAAAATATCCATTATCATTGTCGATCATCCGGCAACGCTTTTAAGATGTTAAAGTAATGCAATTAGTAAGCATGAGAAATTTGTCCAACCTCATTAATAAACCAAACATTTGAATTGAAATGTGATGCCAGTGTCTGTCTACTAAGTTAGCAGTTTCTTGATTGTTTATATGTATGTATTTTATATTATTTAAAATTTTTTTTAAATGTTTATTTATTTTAGGGAGAGACAGGGTGCAAGTGGGGGAGGGGCAGAGAGAGAGGGAGACACAGAATCTGAAGCAGGCTCCAGGCTCGGAGCTGTCAGCACAGAGCCCGACGTGGGGCTTGAACCCACGAACCACAAGATCATGACCTGAGCCCAAGTCATCTGCTCAACCGACTGAGTCACACAGGTGCCCCATATTTTAGATTATTTTAAGGAAAATATATAGTATTTCTAAAAGAATAATTTTCAGCTACAATTAGGGAATTATAAATTATTCTGATCCACTCTTGTAAATTATTTTCTTCTTAAGAATACGTGTCTTACCTTTTGTCAATTCATTTCACTTTCAGGAATATCTAAGAAGGATATAGTCAGTGCTATAAAGATATGAATATGTGAAAATACCCATTGCAAAATTATGCATAACAGTTACAAAACAGAAGCAATAGCATGCCCAAAAATATTTTACTGGATGAAAAAGCCAATAAAAAAATCTTGTGTTTAAAAGTATATTAAAACTAATGGGAAATGTTCATAAGACAGTATTAAAAAAAAATCAGCTTCACACTATGATTCCAAAAATACTTTCTCGAGGAGAAATTAAGGACTATAATTCCTGAATCCCAGTCCCCGTATGGACTAAGGTTGGACCCTCCAGGAAAGCTGAGCTGCCCTGTTTCTGAGGTCCACAGTGGTTTGAAGGCCAGCTCTGAAGAGACATCTGCTTTGTATACACAGACTTAGGAGGTTGACAACGTCCTCTTGACGTGCAATTCTGTAACCCTTCCTGTGGTTATACAAATCTGTAACTCCTTTATTAAAATACTTGTTTCCCGGTAAACATAGAGTGGTCTCTATTTTACTGTTCAAAAATATCAGGGTTATGAAGGTAATCTTATCTAAAGGTGAACATTCGAGAAAAACGCACCTCCCACATTCTCCAGGTGTTCTATCATTTATTATACATGACACTGATGAGTTTCAGGGCGTGATTAGACATTTGTGGAATTCTCCAGGGCTTTCTGAATTTAATTCAGAATTTCTTTTCATTCAAACATTCTGCCCATTTTAATTTCAATAACCTCCTAAACTGGGTCTGTTTTAGATGATTTTGCCCATTGAAGTCAATTCTTTTATCCTTCGTATTTTATTCCTTTGATTTTTTCCCCATGATAGAAAAATATGTGCAGGGTTGAGACACAATTTGCCCTATGACAGCAGAAGACGGATCTCTAGGCTTTGATTTCATATGAGCATCTATTAACGATCTTGGCAAACTGTTCCTAGGTGGCTCAGTCAGTTAAGCATCTGACTCTTGATTTCAGCCCAGGTCATGATCTCCTCTGTAAGGAGATTGAGCTGCATCGGGCTCCATGCTGACACCATGGAGCCTGCTTGGGATGTTCATTCTCCCCCTCTCGCTCTCCCTCCCATCTGTCTCAAAACAAATAAATAAACTTAAAAACAAAAACAAAAACGATCTTAGCGAGATCCTATGTTGGTGAACGTGTGGGGAAAATCCACTTTCTTCCATTGCTGTTGATGGTTCATAGAAAACTTCTTGCTGGTAATTTGTTAATATCTTTATGTTTGAAAGACCCGTGTCCTTTGCCTTACCAATTCTACTTCCAGAAATTTATCCTACAGTTCAACAGTATGGGCAAAATATCACATAAATGAAAATATCCTATCCATCATTTTGTTTTGTTTTGTTTTGTTTTGTTTTGTTTTGTAGAGATGTATTAGAAACAAACTAAAAGAAATTAGAGGAAAATAAAAGTACATGCCTAAAGTAGTTGTGGGAGATAACATGAGTAACATACAACTCTGGTTGTCCCTGGGGGGGGTATTAGGAGACAGGGTACAGAATCAGGAGGGGAATTTTATTTTAATTTATTTTAATTTTTTTGCTATAGTTAACATATAGTGTTCTATTATTTGCAGGTTGTACAAGAAAGTGATTCAACAGTTCTGTACATTACTCAGTGTTCAGAAAGGTAAGTGTACTCTTTTATCCACATCATCTATTTCGCCACCCCCCCCGCCCCCGCCTCCACCAGCCCCCTTGCCCTCCGCCATTTCTCTGGTAACTATCACTCGGTTCTCTACAGTTAAGAGCCTGTTTCTTGGTTTGTCTTGATCTCTGTACTTTTCCCTTGCTCATTTGTTTTGTTTCTTAAATTCCACATATGAATGTAATCATATGGTATTTGTCTTTCTCTGACTAATTTTTTCCTCTGGCTTATTTCGCTTAGCATTATACTTCTAGTTCCATCCTTGCTGTTGCAAGTGGCAATATTACATTACTTTTACTGGACAAATAATGTTTTATTGGGTATATATACCACCTCTTTAGCCACTCATCCATGGATGGACACTTGGGCTGCTTCCATAATCTGGTTATTGTAAATAATACTGCTATAAACATAGGGGTGCAGGGATGCCTGGGTGGCTCAGTCGGTTGAGTGTCCGACTTCGGCTCAGGTCATGATCTCACGGTTCATGGGTTCGAGCCCTGCGTCGGGCTCTGTGCTGGCAGCTCCGTCTCTCTGTCTGCCTCTTCGCCGCTTATGCTCTGTCTCCCTCTCAAATATAAATAAAACACTTTTTTAATTAAAAAAGCATAGGGGTGTATGTATCCCTTTGATTTAGAGTTATATATACCCAGTGGCACAATAACTAGATCATAGGGTTGTTCTATTTTTAACTTTTTGAGAAAAGTTTGCACTCCCACCAATAGTGTAAGAGGGTTCCTTTTTCTCCACATCTTCTCCAATACCTGCTATTTCTTGTTTTTTTGTTTTTTTGTTTTTTGTTGTTTTTAGCCATTCTGTCAGGTGTGAGGTGATATTTCCTTGTGGTTTTGATTTGCATGTCCCTTTTGATGAGTGATGTTAAGCATTTTTTCCTGTGTCTATTGGCCATCTGTATGTCTTCTTTGGAGAAATGTCTGTCTTCTACCCATTAATTTGGATTATTTGTTTTTTGCATGTTGAGTTGTATGACTTCTTTATACATATACTGGATAGTAACCCTTTATTGGATATGCCATTTACAAATATCTTCCCTAATTTAGTAGGTTGTCTTTTAATATTGCTGATTATTTCTTTTGCTATGCAAAAACTTTTTATTTTTATGTAGTCCAAATAGTTTATTTTACTTTAGTTTCCTTTGCCTCAGAAGACCCATCTAGAAAACTGTTGTTACAGACAATGTAAGAGAAATTACTGCCTATGCTTTCTTCTAGGAATTTTAAGGTTTCAGGTCTCACATTTAGGCCTTTAATTCATTTTGAGTTTATTTTTGTGGATGGTATTAGAAGGTAGTCCATTTGCATTGTTTTGCATGCCACTGTCTAGTTTTCCAAACACCATTTGTTGAAGAGACTGCCTTTTCCATTGTGAATACTTTTCCTGCTTTATCGAGACTAATTGGCCATGTAATTGTGGGGTAATTTCTTGGGTTTTCTATCCTGTTCTATTGATCTATGTGTCTATTTTTATGCTAGTTCCATACTGTTTTGCTTACTACAGCTTTGTAATGTAACTTGAAGTCTGGGACTATGATACCTCCAGTTTTGTTTTTCTTTTTCAAGATTGTTTTGGCTACCTGAGTTCTTTGTGTTTCCATGCAAATTTTAGGATTGCTTCTTCTAGTTCTGTGAAAAATGTTGGTGGCATTTTGCTAGGGATTGCACTGAATGTGTGGATTACTTTGGGTAGTACAGATGATTTAACAGTATTCGTTTTTCCAATCCATGAACATGGACTGTCTTTCCATTTCCATGTGTTGTCTTCAATTTCTTTCACCAATGTTTTATAGTTTTCAGAGTACAGGTCTTTCACCTCTTGGTTATGTTTATTTTTAGGTATTTTATCATTTTTGGTGCAATTGTAATTGGGATTGTTTTCTTAATTTCCCTTTTTGCTGCTTCATTATTGGTATATAAAAATGCAACATAGCTATGTACAATGATTTTGTTTCCTGCAACTTTACTGTACTCAGTAGTTGTGGAGTCTTTGGGATTTTTAAACACAGTATCATGTCATCTGCAAATAGTTTAAGTTTTACTTCTTCCTTACCAATTTGGATGTCTTTTACATCTTTTTTTTTTTTAAATAAGTTTATTTATTTATTTTTGAGAGAGAGAGAGAGAGAGAGAGAGAGAGAGAGAAAGAGAGAGAGAGACAAGGGCAAGCAAGGGAGGGGCAGAGAGAGAAGAAGACACAGAATCCAAAGCAGGCTGCAGGCTCCAGGCTCCAAGCTGTCAGCACAGAGCTTGACATGGGACTCGAACCCATGAACTGCAAGATCATGATCTGAGCCAAAGTCAGATGCTTAACCAACTGAGTGACCCAGGTGCCCCACCTTTTATTTCTTTTTGTTGTCTGATTGTGGTAGCTAGGACCTCCAGTACTATGTTGAACAAAAGTGATGAGGGACACATCCTTGTCTTATTCTGACCTTAAGGGGAAAGCTATCAGTTTTTTTCCCATTGAGGTTGATGTTTACTGTGGGTTTTTCATATATGACCTTTATTATGTTAAGGTGTGTTCCCTCTAATCCTACTTTATTGATTTTTTTTTTTTATTGTGAGGGCATGTTGCATTTTGTCAAATGTTTTTTTTTTCTGCAACTGTTAAATGATCATATGGTTTCTATCCTTGTTTTTATCCTTTCTCTTATTGATATGATGTATCACATTGATTGATTTGTGAATATTGAACCACCCTTGCATCCCAGAAATGAGTCCTAGTTGATTATGGTGAGTGATTTTTTTTAGTGTATTGTTAAATTCTGTTTGCTACCATTGTGTTGAGGATTTTTGCATTTGTATTCATTAAAGATATTGGACTGTAGTTCTCTTTTTGTGGTGCCTTTATCCAGTTTTAGTATCAGGGTGATAGTAGCCTCCTAGAGAGAATTTGGAAGCTTTCCTTTTTCTAATATTTGGAATAGTTTGAGAAGAATAAGTATTAACACATCTTTAAACGTTTGGTATAATTTGCCTGTGAAGCCATCTGGTCTTGGAGTTTTGTTTGTTGGGAGTGTTTTTTTATTATGGATTCAATTTTTTCCTCTCATTTGCTCAGCTTGACTATTATCTATTACTCTGTCTTCAAGGTCATTAATTTGTTCTTCTGTTTCCTATAGCCTATTCATTCCATTCAGTGTATTTTTAATTTTAGTTATTGAATTCTGCATCTCTGATTGGTTCTCTTTTAAGTTTTCTGTCTTTTTGTTGAGAATTTTACTGATGTCCTCCACTCTTTTTTTGAAGTCCAGTGAGTATCTCTCTGATCATTACTTTACATTCTTTGTCAGGCATCTTACTTATATCTGGTCCCCTTAGCTCTCTTGCTGTGATTTTGTTCTGTTCTTTCATGTGGGACATATTCCTCTGTATCATTTTGCATAACTCTTTGTGTCTATTTCTGTGTGTTAGGAAAGTCAGATACATCTCCTGCTCTTAAAGTAATAGCCATAAAAAGAAGAGGTCCTATAGTGCCCTTAATGTAGTGACCCCTGTTTCCCCAGTAACTGGCATTCAGGGAGTGACTCTTGCTCTTCACCATGCTCCCAGCTTCTTCCCACTCATGGTCTGTTTAGGTCTCAGATCAAGTCTCTGGCCTCTTCTCTTCCTTTGGTTGTGGAGTTCATTCTGACAGTATCCGGGTTACTTCTGGGTTATTTAAGCTGCTCTGAGGGTTATCTAATTGTATCCATAGTACAAGGTGGGCTTAGGGTCCTCTTATTCCACCATCCTCCCCACATTTCCTAGAGAAGGGGATTTAATTAAGGCCTTTCTTTCCTTTTAATTTTGAATTACAAAAAATTAGTTCCCTACTTAAAATGAACTAAATTATTAAAAACTCGTACCGTTAAAAATAAATTTCTCCCCAGTGTTTTTCTCATGGAAGGGTAGTGTGGTAAGGAGGAGGAAGAGGAGGAGGAGGAGAAGGAGAAGGAGAAGAAGAAAGAAGAAGAAGAAGAAGAAGAAGAAAGAAGGCAGAGGAGGAAGAGGAAGTGGAGGAGGAGGAGGAGAAAAAGGAGGAGGAGAAAGAGGAAGTGGAGGGAGAGGGGGAGAAGGAGAGGGAAGAGAAGGAGAAGGAAGAGAATGAGGAGAAAGAGAAGGAGAAGGAGAAGAAGAAAACTGATTCCTAACTCCCATGTCCTTGTGTCATCTCTTTCCTTGAATAATCTTTTAAGCTGTCAGACACTGGAAAGTCCTCCTTGGCTAGCAGCTGTCTTCCATGAAGCTGACTGGTCCAGATCAGGAGCAGCATAAAAGCAAGAGGCACTGTGTGATGAATGGGTGGAACTGTGTCCCAACAGCAGGCAAATTTGCCCACAGGGTTACCAACCATGTCCTTTAGTTATCCTTCCAAATTGTTAATATGTGAAAGGGGTAGAGAAAGGAATTTAAGAAGGTCCTTATATCAACAGCCTAGTTTTTAGTATTATTATCTTGTATAAATTTAAAATTTGAATGTTAAAAGCTAAAGATTAACTCTTCGCATTTGAATTTATACATCAATAATTCTAAACTTTCCCAAAGGAAATGGATGCCTCTGGCCAAACAAAGGGAAATCAATGTGGGAAAGCAAACAGAATAGCTCAATTGTCCATTTTAGATTGCACTCTTTTTTACTTAACAGATTTGTTAAGGTATAATTTGGATACCATAAAACCCACTCTTACTAAATTTATATACAATCAATTTTAGAATATTCTCATCACCTCAGAAAAGCCTCGGTGCCCATTGATAGTCACTTCCTATTGCCACATCTACTCCAGGCAACCACGAATCTCCTTGTGTGTCTATAGTTTTGATTTTTGTGACATCATTGTATATAATGGATCATTCAATATGTAGTGTTTGTCATCTGTCTTCTTTCACTTGGCACAACGTTTGTGAGGTCCATCCATGTTTTGCATATATATATCAGCACTTTGTTTTTATTTCTGAATAAGATTTCATTGAATGGATATATCATATTGACTTTATCCATTATTCAGTGGGTGGACATTGGATTGTTTCCACCTTTTGGCCATGATAAATGATATTACTGTAGCCATTCATGTACAACTCATTGCGTAGATCTGTGTTTCATTTCTTGAGTGAAAATCTAAGGGTCAAATTATTAGGTGATATGGTCAATTTAAATTTAACTGTTCAAAAACTGTGACACTGTTTTCCAAGATGGCTTTGCCAGATTATATGTCCAGAGACAATGTATGAAGTTTCCAGATTCTCCACCTTCTCAGCAACACTTGCTATAGTCTTCTTATTATTTATATTCACTCTATTGGGGGTGTGAAATGGTATCTTCTTGTGATTTGAATTTGCTCTACTTAATGACTGGTGATGTGTAATTTATTTTGCTACCTGTTTGGAGATAGTTATAGTTATATGTATCTGAAGGTATGTTAAAAAAAAACTGGAGGGGTGCCTTGGTGGCTCAGTCGGTTGGGCATCTGACTTCGGCTAAGGGCATGATCTCATGGTTTGTGGGTTCGAGCCCCACGTTGGGCTCTGTACTCACAGCTTGGAGCCTGGAGCCTGCTTCGGATTCTGTGTCTCCCTCTCTCTCTCTGCTCCTCCCCCACTCGTGCTCTGTCTCCCTCTGTCTCTCAAAAATAAAATAAAACATTAAAAAAAACATGGAGGATATAGCAGTGGATTTCCCTGGATAATAAAAGCATGAATGATTTATATTTTTAATTTCTTTAATTAAAAAATATTTTCTATAATAAACAGGAGTTGTAACTAACAATGCAGTATAGCTTTCTTTTTGCAAGATTATAGCATTTAATGATAAAAGCTAGTATTTTTCAAGATGAACTTCTAGAATCAGCTACTTCTTTCTTGACAGTTGATGTACTCAGTTGTATCCTTTCAGGACATCCATTAATAATGGCCTTCGATTTTTTGCCAAGTCTTAATTTCTCAATTGACTTTGATTCTATATACTTCAACTATTTATGGGTCAGGTTCTATGCACTAGCTCTGGCACTGATCCCAGGTACTTGATTCTTTCCCAAAGTCTATATACAAAATTATTGCCAGGATTGGTAGTGGTGGTAATGATCTTTTATAGACTTCTGATCTTATATGCAGTAAGATAAGGCTAACTTACGAAACTTTCTTTTGAACCGGGTTGTAGGTGACTTGGAGTGTTGTCTCTATTCACGTTACCTCAATATTTCAGTGTATTTCTCTTACTAATGAATAATGTGGAAAGAAGTGCAGAAATATAAAGCAACAGGAAAGCATAGTCAAGGAAAGGTTGGGAGAAGTTAGAATCAGAAACCATTCTAGTTACAGAAGAAACATAAACATACTTTTATGCATTCAAATGCTTATCAGACACAAACACAAAATGAGAGGTGAAAATTTTGGTTGAATATATCACGGGTACTGATAATGAAATTGGCAGAGTTGAGGGTTTTTTCATTTTTTTATTGAGGGAGTGAATTTTAACTATTGGATGTTTTATATGCCTTAGAATCCTTCTGAGCCATTTATGATACTTCAGGAAACAAGTGTCCTGGGCGCCTAGGATATAAACATTCCCATCCAGGTCATGAACAGAAGAGTGGAGGTAGGGATTTACCTCGACCATTTTTTCAGGAAAGCACTCCCCATTTTGGCATAACTTCTCATGTCTTATAGCTCTCAGACTTGATTCTGTAGGTAGATAGGCACAGGAGAGAGCGCTCCCACAGTGGACTTACTGCCAAACTAAGTTGGGCCCCAAAATACCATTAAACCTCTTAGCAAATGACTGCCAGAACACTCCATGTCACTTACACAATTGTTTGGATTTTAACTTGACTTTTTGAAAGTCGAATTTTTATAGGGTCTTCAGAGCTGCTGGCAAAGAAAAATCCCACCTAGTTTTTCCATATGCTCAATTATAACTCATTATTTGCCCAACATAGAGCTTCTTATTAGTTAAAAAAAAAAAAGGGGGAGGGGGATGTTGTGAACTCTTTAGCTTCTCCTGTGTGTGGTTCTGTGTCCCTGTTGTCTTTCTTTTAGATATAAACAACTCGTTCTTTCTTTTTGTATTCTCTGTGTCTGTACAATAGTAGTGACCTGTGGATTTATTTTGCCTTTACTCATGTACTTTTTCTGAGCTTGTGTCTTAAAAGAAAAATCCATATGCCACCTCTGACTGGAGTTTGTTTCAGGAACTCAGGCAATTCTTTTTAAATCATACGAAGTATGCTCTTACAGGGTTAGCTGGCACGAGGAGGCCTTAAGATTGCTGTAAGACCAGGGGCGCCTGGGTGGCGCAGTCGGTTAAGCGTCCGACTTCAGCCAGGTCACGATCTCGCGGTCCGTGAGTTTGAGCCCCGCGTCGGGCTCTGGGCTGATGGCTCGGAGCCTGGAGCCTGTTTCCGATTCTGTGTCTCCCTCTCTCTCTGCCCCTCCCCCGTTCATGCTCTGTCTCTCTCTGTCCCAAAAATAAATAAACGTTGAAAAAAAAATTAAAAAAAAAAAAAAAGATTGCTGTAAGACCAGTCTTTTCAAGATCCCCGCAGGCCAGGCAAGCACGCGTAACATAATCAAAGGTTGAATGGCAACTTTTCAGGCACAAAAAGGATAGCATGATTCTAGGGATCCATTCCTCTTTTCTCATTCTGCCTTCAGGCAAACTGGCCTGCCCTAAAACCCCCCTCTGTGCCTAAATAAACAGATAAGTCTATCACTTTAAATTCCTTGCTACTTAATGGCATAATATAACTGTCAAATAAAGATGCTTTTGTAGGAGCTGTCCGTTTCCTTCCACCACAACAACACAGGAACAGGAGTGGTAGCCACGTATGTTTGCTGATAACTATGTAAATGTGGACAAATCTCAAAAGCCACATGTATCTCTAACTATATGGGCAGTGACTGATTACTGGCTCCAAGCACTTACATGCTATTGCATTTCATCTTTAGAATACTATGAATTGAATAATATTAGGCATTTTTGTTGTTGTTGTTTGGATGAGGGAGAGGAGACATAATTAACCAAGTCCAAATCTGTTTGCTTAATCATGATATATCAGTGAATGTTCTCTGGGATGCATCTATCCTTTGATTTTCTCTCTCCATCTCTTTTATTGCTCACTACACACACACACACATACACACACACACACACACACTCATGACACAACTCACATATCACTCTGCATTTGCATACACAGTATTATCTAAGGAGAATCTCTCCATGAATGCCTCTTAAAAACCTCATGCTCACCTACCAGAAATGAAAGTAAGAGGGTTCCTATTTACTCTTTTCACTTGTGGTTGAACCTATTCGATCAGACCCACATCCCCTGTAGCATGCACACACAGAGCACAAGAACTTATGCTCTCTTAAAAGCGTGCATATAAGGGCCCCTGGGTGGCTTAGTCATTTAAGCATCTGACTCTTGACTTGGTCATGATCTCAGGGCTCATGAGATGGAGTCTCATGTTGGGCCCCTTGCTGATACTTTGGAGCCTGCTTGGGATTCTCTATCATCTATCTATCTATCTATCTATCTATCATCTATCTATCTATCTATCTATCTATCTATCTATCTCTTTCTCTCTGCCTTTCCTCTGCTCACATTTTCTCTCTTTCTCTCTGTCTCAAAATAAATAAACATTTAAAAAAAGTACATGCATGTAATTTATCATTCAATCCAAGACACTTTTGATTGAAAGGGGACACAAACTGGTCAGGCTTAAGCAAGGTCAACTGAGACTGTCCCTAACAAACTCTTGTGTATTAAACTGGTACAACTCAGATATACAGACTTCTTTGTAACACTAACACTGCTCACCCTTACCCCAGTAGCTCCTTAAGCTTTACAAAATCCCAAATTAGGTTCTTTTATGATTTCACCCTTTTCCTCTCCACATCATTTTCCCCCAGTTAACTTCTACTTATCCTAAAAATTTCAGTTTTCCAAGTTACCTATGGCAAACATGTTCTCATGTCTATTATATATCCACATAGAAATTTTTACTTGCCTGTATAATAAAATTTGTTAAACTGTATTTAATTTTCTTTCTTCTACCTATCTTGTCACTGATCTTTAATTTCCTTGGTGCCTCAGTTGCCTTCATGTCCCTACTGCCTAGCAAAATACTTGGATCACCATGGACTCTCAATAAATAGTTTAGGAACATTAAACAAATGTGGTACTGACTGCAGGCAGGATGATACAATTGTCCAGATACTTAAACGCCTTTACTTTCTGAATTTTAGTTCTCTGCTGGACTTAATACAGTCCTGTCCCAGGCTGGTTGGAGTGGGTGGTGTCCCCCACCACCCCCATCAATGGTAATGCATTGTTCTCTTACTCTTCCTTGTGTCCCTCACATTTAGAAGTACCCCTTCTACAGAAGGTTGCATTCAAACTGAAGCAAAATGAAAGATGTGCTTAATATGCATAACAAAAACACTTAGCACAAATGTGATGATAATTTTTGAAACTACACCTTAACCCCAAATCACAAACCATGAAAGTCTTTTTATAACATCTTCCTCCTCTAAGATGTTTTGAACTCACTGTAGCTTTTGGAAATGTTGTCTCACCTAAAGACACATATTTCAAAACTGCCAAAGGCGTGAGAAGTATGGAAATGCTGAGACTGTCCTAGGTTGGAGGTCTCTAAGGAGAGAAGATGATTTAATGAAACAGAGTACCTTGGATTGGATCCTGAAGCAGAAAAGATGCTGATGGAAACAATGGCAGAATCCAAACAAGGTCAGGAGCTGAGCTGAAGATATTATTCCACGTTACTTTCTCAGTTGTTATAAATATCCCATGGTTCCGAAAGGTATTAACATTAGGGGGTGCTGAGTTAGGGGTAGGTGGGAATTCTCCTCTAGGTCTCAAATTATTTCAAAATGAAAAGTTAAAAAAGCTTGGGTTACCATTTTTGCTTCCAAGTTATGGACTGCCACCACAGGCCAAATTACAGGGCTGGACACGAGGTGAGCTGCACTAGATAAAGAAAGACAGAGTGGAAACCTTCCTAGTGACCTAGGTCAGAAGAGGGGGGAGATGAGCACTGATGTGCACCTGGGAAGCAGAGTTAGTGTAACAAGAGAGCACTCACCAAGAAGCAAAACGAGGGACACTCAATAGCCCAACCAGGAGAATGTATGGGAGAATATGGACCACAAACCTCGAGAACAAGTAATCAGACCTGCCCCAAGAAGCAGAATTTGAAGCCGTTTCCTGGGTAAGATTTGCTTATATCAATGTCCCTCTGGGGAGGAGTTAACCTGCTATTCTGGAGGACAAATGCATCCCCTTAAAAGGGAAGATTTCTACTTTTCCCTACTCTTCCCTGATTCCTTTTATGTAGGTTTTATAAGTTGATCATCTGATAGATGTCTCTATTTCAAGGACGTTTCACGTTGATCCTGTGTGAATCTTGAGATGGCAGCGTGCAAAGAGAAACAGACTTTACTGTTGAGCTCTCTGGGGTTGACGATGTTAGGCTGGACCCCTGTCCACTTTTACTTGTGTTTATCAATTAACAGTAGTGCAGGACTGCTGTTGAGAAGAAAAGGATAAAAAAAGACAGAAACTCCAGGAAAGCAAGGTACTATTCTATAAAAAGACTATTGAGTTCAATGAAATTATGTCTTCAAAAATAACACATTCCAAACATTTTACCATATTACTTTAAAATATCCCTCTTTTGAAAGTTTAAGAAAAGATATTTAATTGATTATAGCAGAAGATGGTAAGCCTGACATGTGAGCTATTATCATAATCATTATTTTCACAAATCAGGAAATGTTGAGGGTTATAATTGCTTAAGTGATTTTTACTACTTTTGCTTTATTCAACATAATACTTTCACAATCTCTTACAAAAGGTCATATGTTTCAGTAAGAGCATCACATTTTAAGTACATGTGAAAAACATCATCCCTGATATGAACCATTTTTACATTTTTCTAAAGTATACAAATGAGATTTTTTTAGTGTTTTCCTAGAGAAGGATAAAACTGGAAAATTCTCCCCCCAAAAAAGAAAGACTGGTGCTTTTCTGGAACAAAATACCAGCATAAAAGTGTGCCTATTTAGGACGTAAGTAATATTGACATTTGCTCTATGGTCACTGATGGAATGTTTGAATATGCTAATAAAAACATAAAGGATACCATCATCTTATCATTTGAGATAGATATACTCAAAAACTGACAATTAAGCTAATTCAGAGTTAACACCATAATAAAACATTACGAGGAGAACTTGTTTTGCTGTTTTCATTGATTTCAATGTAATTGTCTCTATAATACTAAATATTTGCGCACTATTTGGTCCTAGCAAACACAGGAAATGCAAAGAAAATTCAAAATAAATTTCAAGGTTTGCATGTTAAATTTTCTTTATGAAATGTTATTCATTCTTTGCCAGAACTATAAATAATCACCGGAACCTTATTTTGTCTATATTGACTTTTTTTTATTATTTATTTATTTTTTTTTCCTGATCACATCATACCTTATTCCTCTGTATAAGCCTCCTCCCTTCCTTCCTTCCTTCCTTCCTTCCTTCCTTCCTTCCTTCCTTCGTTCCTTCCTTCATGAGGTAATTTCATTCTGTACTTGGATTTCCCATTTGTTTCCTGATGAACTGAAATTGTTATTACTCTAACATGTTAACTAAGTTGCAGTCTATATTTATATCTAGAAGACATGTATATGTATGTATGTTTATAATACATATTGCTATGTATAATAGGCTTGTACATACCTATATCAAGAACACACTGAATTTACATATATTTGAGTATACATGCATTTCAAAAGCATGCTATCTATCTGAATGCACGTATACTGTACACACATATAAATATCACAATGTATTTACACGTGTACATAAGAATATAGGAACATTACTGGTGCTCAATTCTCCTTTGCTATATACTCTCTTTATATATTTCTCCAGTACATTTATATTTCTGCCAGTTTAATTACACTTTTACCGTGAATTCATCTGAATGTTACTAAATCAGCCTATAACTAACTTTACACTTACATAATTCATCATTTCATAAAAGAATGAAGTATAAGTGCAGAAGGAGAGCTGTTTCTTTAAGTCTAACTAATAATTTGGAAAGACTTAGTAGAGTTGTCCAAAACAATTCTTATGAATAAGGTATGAGCAAGTTATCTGCAACACACCCGGCGAAATCTACAAATAATGTGCACTCATATTGTCACTCATACTGTTTGCAGATACCTAAATTCTGGCTTCACTTTAAATAAATTGGAATAGAAAAGAACAATGTTGACATGTAGGCATGATTTATGCAGAAGTCCTATTAGCATATTGTTGTGTAAAGAAAGAACCTACATTGCTCAATAAAAATAGGGGTGCCTGGGTGGCTCAGTGTAGTGAGCTTCCAATTCTTGATTTCCCGCCTAGGTCATAATCCCCAACGTCCTGGGATCAAGCCCTGAGTCCTGCTTTGTGCTCATAGTGGGGAGCCTGCTTAGGATTCTCTCTTTCTCCCTCCTGCCCCTCCCCTGCTTGTGCTTTCTCTCTTTAAAACATTTAAAAAAATTATAAATAGGTATATACATTAGAAGTTTAAACAATATGTTACTTTTGTGATTCCTCTAAGCACTTTCCAGTCTGACCAAAACACTTAGAGCAACACATAGCAAAATTGTGTGCCTTTATGTATATTCAGAATTTTATACGTATATGTGTATAAACACAAACATACACATACAGAGGCACATATGTGTGCATTACATAACATAGATACACATGTACACAGACCTACATGTGTGTATGTTATAGATGATGTATAGGTATACATAGACACATACCAAGATGCATTGTTTTGAGTAATACTTTATCAAATTTTAGCTAGACTACAGTAAAATATGCTGTTCCTCTTCTCATTTGAAAGGAAACCCCTTAATCTTTGATGTACAGATAGGAATATTCCCAACACTGAGGGAGGGAAGTTTAATAATAATAGAATTAGATATTTAGGTCAAGGAAGGTCTCCTGGCTCTGCCTTTTTCCTTCTGTGCCTTTATTTGGTCCTTTTCTTTGCCTGGACCATCACAGATTAACGCTAAAGTTAGGATGTGATCTTTGGAAAAAACAGAGGACCCGGAAATCAACAGTGGGAGAAAACAAGTCCTTGGGATTCGCATGTGGGTTACTGAATCAAGTTCTTTAAAATTACAACCTTCCTATCGACTTTGAGCATTATGTTCCATTTTATACATTTTTGTGCCAATGCTTAAGTTATAAAAGTGCCTACTCTTATAAAAGTTTTACTTCTTTGCTCCTTTTTCTTCCTTGTTTGTTCTTGTGAATTATTTCAATGCTATGCTATTACCTATTACATGGTTCATGTCTTTACTGCAGATTTCGTCATTTGTTAAAATTAAATAACAATGCCAAAATAAGAGAAAAACTACAACGTTACACACAAAGTTCCAGACATTCATTCTTGTTAATTTACTAAATTAACACAAGATTATTTCTCCTAGAATCTTGCCAAGGATGGAATACCTTGTTTTTTGGCAATGATGGCTGTAAAATCCATGCGTGGATAGACACAGATATACATATAGATAGAAATAAATTTCTCTGAATAATTAAGACACGTTGAATATTTTATTTATTTATTTATTAACAATTCAATTTCTTTCTTATATGTAGAGTTACATTTTTATGAATTCCTCTTTCTTTTCTTTTCTTTTCTTTTCCTTTCCTTTCCTTTCCTTTTCTTTTCTTTTCTTTCTTTCTTTCTATTGATATTTAGTGGTTCCTTGTATTTGTGGCATAGCAATCTGTGATCTGCTATCTGGGTTACAAGTGTCGCATCCAACCTTGTCACTTGCTTTTGAAGTCTTTGTTCTATTCCAGGTTAGGTTTTCAAAATATTACCTGTTACAAACTTTGCTTGTATGGTTTTGGGGTTTTAGTCTCCCTAAGAATGCCAAAGGAGGCGATTGGTGGAGGGTTTTTAACATTATCTGTAAAGCTTACATTTTCAAAATGTATCATGTGTGTAATTAAACTTTAAGTAATTTACTCCTGGGAAATAAAATATTTTCTTTGAATTTTCAACTCTTGTAGTTTTGATGTTTACATGTGTGTTTCATATAAGAGCTAGAAGGCTGTGTTCTATTTCCTAATTAAGAAGCTGATAATTTCAATTCAAGGTTTTTAGTAGTTAATTATTTTACACAGATTTTATTTTTAATATTTTTTAATGTTCACTTTTTTTTAAATTTTTTAACGTTTATTTATTTTTGAGACAGAGAGAGACAGAGCATGAACGGGGGAGGGTCAGTGAGAGAGGGAGGCACAGAATCTGAAACAGGCTCCAGGCTCTGAGCGGTCAGCACAGAGCCCGACGCCGGGCTCGAACTCACGGACCGCGAGATCATGACCTGAGCTGAAGTCGGCCGCTCAACCGACTGAGCCACCCAGGGACCCCAAATGTTCACTTATTTTTGAGAAAGAGAGAGAAAGAGCAGGGGAGGGGCAGAGAGAGAGGGAGACCCAGAATCTGAAGCAGGCTCCAGGCTCCAAGCTGTCAGCACAGAACCCAACGCGGGGCTCAAACTCATGGACAGTGAGATCATGACCTGAGCCGAAGTCGGATGCCCAACCGACTGAGCCACCCAGGTGCCCCTTTCACACAGATTTCAAATGTTAGCATTATCATATATTAAATTCTACTTTAGGAATCTCTGGTCTGCTCCAGGGACTCATTTGTCTCTGCATGTCCCATATTGCTGGACCTCTGTGACACAAGGGCGGAGACCTCAGTTGGCATCGGCTGGCCATGCAGGCACACTCTCCTAGGTCCCTGTAAGGCTGGTTCGCCAGAATAAGATTCCCTGTGCTCTTGGTAAATTCTTTTGTATATTCCAGGTTAATATTTTGTCTTATAACGTGACTGGTGGACCACATTGTTCCGAGGCACTGCTGTGAATAACCCCATCGGGAACCTCTTCCCAAGCTCACAAGCTCCCAGGTCACTCCCATCCTGTGTGCTCAAGCCTTGCAAGGCCTTGGAAACTCATCATGAGACTCATGATTAGAAAATCCCCACACAGCTGAAAGCCCTCATGGTTCTTTTCAACCTCCTGCCGTCATTTATCATGTACGCACCGCCCGTCAGCGTCAGCTGGAAGCAGAGATGCTCTTCCCCCCACATTTCAAGATGCTCATGGTGTGGACCAGACAGCAGGTGCACTTCTGGCTCACGCTGGCTCCTTCCAGACTATTATGTCTCTTTACTCTTTCAAAACTTCCCGCTACTTTGAAATCATGCTGGCAACCATGTGCTGCCTTCCCTGCAGTCATAAACCTTTGAATTCCTCCCCTGTCATCTTCACCCTTAGTCCTGCTCTGGTCACTATTCATCGCACCCCCATCCACCAAGTTTCTTGACCATGTCTATGACACTGATAGATTTCTGTCCCCTCTCCTTGTTCTCACACCTCCGAGGTCTGTCATTAAGACTTCTGATAGTTTTTCCCATAGGATTCAATCTCCCTCCCTTATCAGTTTCTTTCTTAACCAGTTTGAATCCATAATCCAAATTAAAATTACTTCTTTAAAAACACCCTGTTAGAGGTGCCTAGTTGGCACAGTGGGTTGAGTCTGACTCTTAATCTCAGCTCAGGTCATGATCTTGCCAACCTGAGATTGAGCCCCACATAAGACTCTATGTTGAGTATAGAGCCTCTGAGATTCTCTCTCTCTCTCTTTCTCCCCACCCCCCACGGGTGAACCCAAGAACACACACACTCACACACTGGTTCTGATTCTCAGGAGAACCCTGTCTAATACACATCTTACCTCCTTTGCTTCCTTCCTCCTTATTAAATTATTTTGGACTATAACAGTTAATGTGAGACTGGTTAAAATGTAACGGTTGAAACCCATGATGGACTCAATCCTCATTTATACTAGTTCAGCTACAATAAAATCTAAAGAAGATTAATGAATCATTTTTCCGGGTTTCCCACTTGAAGAACCCAAGCCCACAATGAACACTCGACATTTTTTTCTCGTAATTCTGCTACGTTCTCCCACTCTTTTTTCTGTCCCACTCAGAGAATTGTTTCACATGCTCAGCTCTTTTGTCAAGCCTCAAATATGTCCCTCCTGCCCTCTCTCACCTCAGCTTGCTTTGTGATTCCCTGGTAGAGCGGGAGACAGAGAAGTAAGTCACCCTGGGGCCCAGATCCACCTCCCTGGCTCCACACTACAGCCCCCAGCCCCTGCTGTGGTTGAGGATCAAGTCCCAGCCCACCCTCCACCGGCACCTAACTGGTCATCCTTCCAGATCTTGCCAATGATCACTTATGGGCTGAACATATTACATATTATATTCCCAATTCGTTTTTTTAGAGTATTTTTGAGAGAGAGAGAAACAGAAAGTGCACATGCAAGCAGGGGAAGGGGAAAAGAGAGAGAAGAGAGAAAGAGAGAGAATCCCAAGCAAGTTCCGTGCTGTCAGTGCAGACAGAGCCCATCATGGGCCTTGAACCCATGAACCGTGAGATCATGACCTGAGCTGAAATGAAGAGTCCAAGGCTTAACCGACTGAGCTACCAGGCACCCCTCCCTATCCTTTCTTAAAATACAATTTCCAAATAAGCTAAAACTGCCCCCAACATTCCCACTTGCCTGCTATACCTCACGACTCAATATCTACCAAATGGCTCCTCCAGACCCTGCCTCCACATCCGTCCCTCCCAACGTCTTCCAAATTAATTCAGCCTTGACCTCCTACACTCTGAAACAATTCCTCTTTTCAAAGTCAGTGACGGAATATCTCTTAACTTCGCCTCCACAGCCAACATGGGGGACAAATCCCACTTTCTAGAGTTCTTTTGGTGTCCCTGCTGCTTCTGACTTTCCTCCCACCTCTGTGGTTTTCTTAGGTTTCTCTCTCCTTTCTTTCACCTTTTAAACATGGGAGCAGGACAGGGTTCATCACCATGCATTTTCTGCAGAGGCGATCCCATGCAGTCCCCGGCCTTAAGCACCATGTATATAAGTGGGCTTATGTGCTCATGACTTCTGCATTTATTTCCCTGCCTTCAAACCCTCCACTGAGTTCCAGGATGATGGGTTCAAAGGCACAGATGACAATTTCACCGGCGTAACAAACGTGTGTATCCAGCAACCATGCCCAGCTCAGAACCCTCGACAGGTATGGTCCCCACTGCCATTTCCCACCTCAACAAAGGGCACTGTCACAGGCGGTTTCCGGAACCAATGGGCCGAGACCTGGATTCTTCCACTCACCTAATGCTATCATCCGTCGCATTCGCGGGCCCCAAAACGTCCACCCTCGACACACACCCCAAATTCATGTGCACTTTTCACCTGCATTGCTTCCCTCTCAGCAGCGGGCACCCCTCATTTCTGTTTCAATCCCTGCCTTTGGATAACACACTCTCCACAGGACAGCCAGAGCGATCAAGCTGGTTATTCTCTCCTCTGCCTAAAACGGTGGTTCCCAGAATAAAACTTACACACTTCCGTACTGTATACGGCCTCATGCCACGCCTCCTCAGCCTATCCGGTCTCTCGCCGCTTTCTAGCTGGGCTGGACTTCAATTAGGGCCTCAAATAAACACAAGTTATTATTACCGGTACAGGCGCTTCGCCCTTGCACTTGCAATCCGGAACCCACGTGCCCTTTAGCGTGACATTAACAAGACCTTTTTAGAGTATTAATATTATTTTTTAATGTGATCAAATATTTATACAAGCCGGCCAAAGAGGGAAGGTGGGGAAGAAAAACTATTTCCCAGAAAATGAAGCAAAAAAGGCACGCAGGGGGAGGCCGGGGGAGGCAGGGGGCTTATCAACATTTTTCAGTGCGGGATCTACGCAGGAAGGACAGGCGGGTCTGGGGGCCGCCGCAGTCCTGTGTCAGGGTCCCACGCAGAGATAGAGCAAGGGGTCAGCGGGCTGAGAATAAATACACAATGGTGAGTCTCAGGAGGCAGGTAAGGGGGCTCTGACTCAGGAATCAAAGGAGCCTGAGGGCTGGGTAACCTCGGGGTGGAGAAGGAGAGCCCCAGGCGCTGCTCTTAGGTACTGGAGGAAGGTGTGAGGCCCCAAGAGCCCGGCCTCTTTTCTCAGCTCTGCAGCTGAGGATCTGTGTCCTGGGCTGACAGTGTCCCTGCTGCAGGGTGGTCAGCAGACGGTGGGGGCGGGGCATCGGGCCCGAGGTCCGCGTGCTCCTTCGACACACTGCAGCTCCAGCAGTGAAGGTTTCTGACCAGCGGCCCTGGCCTGGGCACGAAGGAAGGGACCTCTCCATTTCTGATCAGGGGCTTAAAGGCGGAAGGCCTGGGCTCTGGGTTGGGCCTCCGGCTCGCGCCCTCCGGGATCTCAAACCACAGGGGCCCGTCAAACCTACGGTTGCCCTTAGGGCACTGGCTGAGGGCCCTCAGCACAGTCTCCTTGGCACACGGGTCCGGGCGCTCCTGGGAGAGCGGAAGCCCAGCAGAGCAGGCGCCGCGCCCCTGCGCCGCAGACGCCCAGGGGCTCCCCCTGCGCTCAGGCGGCGCGATCTTGACGGTCACGGGGCTCCAGGTCCGTCTCGGGTGGCGGGCACTCCAAACCCACCGCTTCATGTAACTCTCCCAGGCGCTGGACAGGTCCGGCCCCAGGACGGTCTCCGGGGGCGCCTTGGCAGGAAAGCGCCTCCAGGCCTCGGTGACCACCCTCCGCGGGCTGGAGGGGTCCCAGTTGGGCGGTGTCCGGGGGAGGGGGCCGGTGCGGACGCGGCGCCCACCGTCCTGGGTCGAGGCGGGCGGGGGCCCGGGTTTCGGGTGCCCTGCGCCGAGGGGTGGCTGCGCGGGCCTGGGCGGGCTCACGTTGCTGCCCATGGGAGCCGACGGCGGGGCGGGGGCCTTCCGGTGGGGATTCGACTTCCAGAGGTTCCCAAAGTCGCAGGACCCGGCTGCCGGCGAAGTGTCTGGGGCTCAGATGACTGTTGGCGTCTGGGCGCAGGGAAAGCGCGCGAGCCTGGGCGTTGTAACCGTTCTCAACCTGGCGGGCGCGTGGGGCCCGCAGCGGGGACGCGGGAGCTGATTGCTGGCGCAGCGGCAGCCCGCGGGGCTCACAGCCTCCAGCCTCCGTTCCCCTCGCTGCTGGTAGCAGGAGTTTGGCTGTGGATGGAGGCCTAAGCGCTCAGGATCTCCACTCCCACCCCCACCTCCCAGCATTTTTATTGTGATATCATCCACATATCATACAATTCACCCAAAGGTTACATTTCTATGACTTGTGGTACTTTCACAGATATGTGCACTCATCACCATGGTCAACCTGAAAACATTTTCATTGCTTCAAAAGCAAATCCTGTACTCAATAGCTATCCCATCCACCCCCTACCTTTCCGGAGCCACGAAACATTCACTAATTCATTTTCTCTCTAGATACAGATTTTCCTATTTGTGAGCTTTCATATAAATGGGGTCACGTAATATGTAGTGGTTTGTGACTGGCCTCTTTTGCTTAGCCTATGCTTTTCCAGGTCCTTCCATGCAGCAGCATTTCACTGTTGTTATGGTCCAGCATCATTCCATTGTATGGAGAGACCACATTTTGTTTATCTGTGGCCAGTAAATGGGCATTTGGGTTGTTTCCAGTCATCTGATATTATGAATAATGTTGTCATGAACATTCATGTATAAAATTTTACACGGACAAGTGTTTTCATTTCTCTTGGTGTGTAGCTAGGGCAGAATTGCTAGGTCCTATGGTAACTGTTTAAGCTCTTGAGAAATTACCAAACTGTTCTGCACAGGGTCTGTGCTGGTTTACATCTCCCCCAGAAGGATTGTCTCTATTTTGGTACTCGACTTTAGAGGAAGAAGGTATAATAATTCCTGCAGTTCATAAAAATTACAGATCCAGTATTGACAGACGGCCACTCTCTTTCATTATCGTAAAAGCTAAACATAATTCATTTGAATGCCCTTTTAAGGAAAAATAAATAACCGGTTTTTGTTTCAGTAAACATGATACATGTTTTATTCTTCTAGAATGGTTGTTAGTGTTACTTTCTGCAATTTGCTTCTTAAGGAAATGGTGACAGCGGACCACGATTTACGTTTTAGCCCCAACAATGTGGGTTTTATGAAGACTCCCCTGTAATTTAAGCTTTCCTACATTCATACATTCGCAGGTGGTTTTTATTCTCTTTGAACGTTAATGCCATTTCTCTTTTTTCCATCGTTATTGGTAATCCACGTCTACAACAGCAGTGGTTCGCATTTCCGATGAACAGTGAAAAGCATCTGACAACAAAACCAGCGTTTGAAGACTAGAATACATATATTGTGGGGGAGGCTGAGGGTGGTGTGAAACTAACTGTTCCCCAGAACGTTTTCCTCAAAAGCACGTGCCTGCAGAATGAGCCAGTAAAGGTACAGAAAAGTGGAAGCTGATGAAGTAAGTACCAAATCCAAGAGCAAGCCACAGGTGCATTTGGGATCTGAGAGGCAAACAGGTAAATGTTGAGGACATTAGAAGGAGCCTACTGAGAAGGCTCCATGAGGCTTCTGCAGTTGGGAAGGAATCCGCTTGTTGGAGAGGTAGGTGTGCTATCAGCCAAGGGGTACTGGAGGATGAGATCTGTAACACTTTCCACTCACCAATTCCTGTTCATTTCTTCCACATTCCTTATTTGGTGACGATCCCTCAGGATATGATTTTGAAAACAAGAAATTCCTATGCTATAATTTTCTTCTTAACAAGACATTTCCTGATAATTATAGCAATGACTCTATAGCTAGGAAGCCTCTTAAGACAGTAATATCATTGTCACCAGAATGGACTGTCAATACAATTGAATATAGATTTCTTAAAATGTATTTCAATGCCCAGTATCTACAGGGTTTCCCACATCCTATTTTCAGTACGGTCCTATGAGCGCCATTTTGGTTTGTGGTTAAAGACTCTTTGAAAAACCACAATCTCTCTACTGGTGAGGCACATAAGTTAATCCCTTGTAAACAGATATTCACCTGCAAATCAACATGTTGATTAGTTACAAGTTATTTGCATTGACAATGAATATGTCTGCTTCTTCTCTTTCTCACACATGAAGAGTTAACAGATTTATTTTGGTTAGTTGACATTAGAAATTAATGTGAATCATTGGTTGACAATTAGAAGCAACTCTCCTGCTTCCCACTCCTATCCCAGGGACATTAGAAAAAGTAGGCTGGGGATGTCACTTACATCTAAGGGGTAAAGGCCAGGAATATCGTCAAACATCTCACGGTGCACAAGACAGCAGAGAGTGATCTCACCATAGAAGTCAGCACTGCAGGGACTGATAAACTCTGCCCTGTATATAGTTCCCTTATCTTCCTTATCTTAATGTTATTAAGTTATGTAACTATGGTAAGTTTCACAAACTATGAAATTAACTTCAGTTCAATGCTACAAAACAAACTCCGTTTTCTATTTGAATTTTACCAATTGTTCCTTTTCTTTTTCAGGAACGATTTTTTTTTCAGTCAAATCCAAGGTCATGAATGTAGACCCATCGATTGACAGGTGGATAGAAATATATAGCTCTATGGATACCTATAGATATATAATACACTTCTTTGGAGAAGTGTCTATTCGTGTCTTTTGCCCATTTCTTTACTGGATTACTTGTTTTTTGGGTATTGAATTTGATAAGTTCTTTATAGATTTTGGATACTAACCCTTTATCTGATATGTCATTTGCAAATATCTTCTCCCATTCATTGGTTGCCTTTTAGTTTTACTGATTATTTCCTTCACCGTGCAGGTTTGTAATTTGATGAGGTCTCAATAGTTCATTTTTGCTTTTGTTTCCCTTGCCTCCAGAGACGTGTTGAGTAAGAAGTTGCTGCAGCCAAGATCAAAGAGGTTTTTGCCTGCTTTCTCCTCAAGGATTTTGATGGCTCCCTGTCTTACATTTAGGTCTTTCATCCATTTTGATGTATTTTTGTGTATAGTGTAAGAAAGTGGTCCAGGGTCATTCTTCTGCATGTCGCTGTCCAGTTTCCCAGCACCACTTGCAGAAAAGACTGTCTTTATTCCATTGGATATTCTTTCCTGCTTTGTCAAAGATTAGTTGGCCATACGTTTGTGGGTCCATTTCTGGGTTCTCTATTCTGTTCCATTGATATGAGTGTCTGTTCTTGTGCCAGTACCATACTGTCTTGATGATTACAGCTTTGTAGTACAGCTTGAAGTCCGGGATTGTGATGCCTCCTGCTTTGATTTTCTTGTTCAAGATTGCTTTGGTGATTTGAGGTCTTTTCTGGTTCCATACAAATTTTAGTATTTTTTGTCCTAGTTCTGTGAAGAAGGCTGGTTTATTTTAATAAGGATTGCATTGAATATGTAGATTGCTTTGGGTAGTATCGACATTTTAACAATATTTGTTCTTTCTATCCAGGAGCATGGAATCTTTTTCCATGTTTTGGTGTCTTCTTCAGTTTCTTTCATAAGCTTTCTATAGTTTTCAGTGTATAGATTTTTCACCTCTTTGATTAGATTTATTCCTAGGTATTTTATGGTTTTTGGTGCAACTGTAAATGGGATCAATTCCTTGATTTCTCTTTCTGTTGCTTCATTGTTGGTGTATAGGAATGCAACCAATTTCTGTGCATTGATTTTATATCCTGCAACTTTGCTGAATTCATGAACCAATTCTAGCAGTTTTTTGGTGGAATCTTTTGGGTTTTCCATATAGAGTATCATGTCATCTGCGAAGAGTGAAAGTTTGACCTCCTCCTGGCTGATTTGGATGCCTTTTATTTCTTTGTGTTGTCTGATTGCAGAGGCTAAGATTTCCAATACTATGTTGAATAACAGTGGTAAGAGTGGACATCCCTGTCTTGTTCCTGACATTAGGGGGAAAGCGCTCAGTTTTTGCTTGTTGAGTATATTAGTGTTGGGTCGTTCATATATGGCTTTTATGATCTTGAGGTATGCTCCTTCTATCCCTACTTTCTTGAGGGTTTTTATCAAGAAAGGATGCTGTATTTTGTCAAATCCTTTCTCTGCATCTATTGAGAGGATCATATGGTTCTTGTCCTTTCTTTTATTGATGTCATGAATCCCGTCAATTGTTTTGTGGATATTGAACCAGCCCTGCATCCCTGGTATAAATCCCACTTGATCATGGTGAATAATTTTTTTAATGTATTGTTGGAGTCGGTTGGCTAATATCTTGTTGAGGATTTTTGCATCCATGTTCATCAGGGAAATTGGCCTATAGTTTTCCTTTTTTAGTGGGGTCTCTGGTTTTGGAATCAAGGTAATGCTGTCTTCATAGAAATAGTTTGGAAGTTTTCCTTCCGTTTCTATTTTTTGGAACAGCTTCAAGAGAATAGGTGGTAACTCTTCCTTAAACGTTTGGTACAATTCCTCTGGAAAGCCTTCTGGCCCTGGACTCTTGTTTTTTGGCAGATTTTTGATTACTAATTCCATTTCCTTACTGGTTATGGGTCAGTTCAAATTTTCTATTTCTTCCTGTTTCAGTTTTGGTAGTGTATATGTTTCTAGGAATTTGTCCATTTCTTCCATATTGCCCATTTTATTGGCATATAATTGCTCATAATATTCTCTTATTATTGCTTTTTATTTCTGCCGCGTTGGTTGTGATCTCTCCTCTTTCATTCTTGATTTTATTTGTTTGTGTCCTTTCTTTTTCCTTTTTGATAAGAGTGGCTAGTCGTTTGTCAATTTTGTTAATTCTTTCAAAGAACCAGCTTCTGGTTTCATTGGTCTGTTCTGCTGTTTTTTGTTTTTTGGTTTTTGGTTTTTTTTTTTTTTGGTTTTGATAGCATTGATTTCTGCTCTAATCTTTATTATTTCCTGTCTTCTGCTGGTTTTGGGTTTATTTGCTGTTCTTTTTCCAGCTCCTTAAGGCATGAGGTTAGATTGTGCATCTGAGATCTTTCTTCCTTCTTTAGGAAGCCCTGGATTGCTATATACTTTCCTCGTATGACCGCCTTTGCTGTGTCCCAGGGGTTTTGGGTTGTGGTGGTATCCTTTTCATTGACTTCCATATACTTTTTAAATTCCTCTTTAATTGCTTTGTTAGCCCATTCATTCTTTAGTAGGATGTTCTTTAGCCTCCAAATATGGTTACCTTTCCAAATTTTTTCTTGTGGTTGATTTCAAGTTTCATAGTGTTGTGGTCTGAAAATATGCACGGTATGATCTTGACCTTTTTGTACTTACTTAGTGCTGATTTGTGTCCCGGTATATGGTCTATTCTGGAGAATGTTCCATGTGCACTGGAGAAGAATGTGTATTCTGCTGCCTTAGGATGAAATGTTCTGAATATATCTGTTAAGTCCATCTGGTCTAGTGTGTCATTCAAAGCCATTGTTTCCTGTTAAGTCCATCTGGTCTAGTGTGTCATTCAAAGCCATTGTTTCCTTGTTGATTTTTTTGGTTAGATGATCTGTCCATTGCTGTGAGTGGGGTGTTGAAGTCTCCTACTATTATGGTATTACTATCAATGAGTTTCTTTATGTATGTGATTAATTAATTTATATATTTGAGTGCTATCACATTTGGCACATAAATATTTACAATTGTTAGCTCTTCTTGGTGGGTAGACCCCTTGATTGTGATATAATGCCCTTCTGCATCTCTTGATACAGTCTTTATTTTAAAGTCTAGATTGTCTGATATAAGTATGGCTACTCCGGCTTTCTTTTGTTGACCATTATCATGATAGATGGTTCTCCATCCCCTTATTTTCAATCTGTAGGTGTCTTTAGGTCTAAAGTGGGTCTCTTATAAGCAGCATATAGATGGATCTTGTTTTCTTATCCATTCTGTTATCCTATGTCTTTTGATTGGAGCATTGAGTCCATTGATGTTTAGAGCAAGTACGGAAAGATATGAATTTATTGCCATTATGATGCTTGTAGAGTTGGAGTTTCTCGTGATGTTCTCTGGTCCTTTCTAATCTTTGTTGCTTTTGATACATATATATATATATATTTTTTTTTTTCTTTCTTTCATCTTTTCTCCCCTCTGAGAGTCCTTAAAATTTCTTGCAGGGCTGGTTTAGTGGTCACAAACTCCTTCACTTTTTGTTTGTCTAGGAAACTTTTGATCTCTCCTTCTATTTTGAATGACAGCCTTGCTGGATAAAGAATTCTTGGCTGCATATTTTTTTGATTCAGCATTTTGAATATATCCTGCCACTCCTTTCTAGCCTGCCAAGTTTCTGGAGATAGGTCTGATCCTAGATAGGCCTGATCTGTCTTCCCTTGTAGGTTAAGGACTTTTTTCCCCTTGCTGCTTTCATGATTCTCTCTTTGCCTTGAGTATTTTGTGAATTTGACTATGATATGCCTTGTTGATGGTCGGTTTTTGTTGAATCTAATGGGGTCCTCTGTGCTTCCTGGATTTTACTGTGTCTCTCCCCAGTTTAGGAAAGTTTTCTGCTATGATTTGCTCACATCACCCTTCTACCCCTATTTCTCTCTCTTCCTTTTCTGGGACCCCTATGATTCTGATGTTGTTCCTTTTTAATGAGTCACTGATTTCTCTAATTCTTAAATCGTGCTCTTTTGCCTTAATCTCCCTCTTTTTTTCTGCTTCATTATTCTCTATAAGTTTGTCCTCTGTATCACTGATTCTCTGTTCTGCCTCAGCCATCCTTGCCACCACAGCATCCATCCGTGACTGCAGCTCAGTTATAGCATTTTTAATTTCATTCTGGTTATTTTTTTACTTCTTTTATCTCTGCAGAAAGGGATTCTAATCTATTTTCGACTCCAGCTTGTGTTCTTATTATTGTGATTCTAAATGTTCAGACATCTTGCTTTTATCTGTGTTGGTTAAATCCCTGGCTGTCGTTTCTTCATGGTCTTTCTTTTGGGGTGAATTCCTTCGTTTTGTCATTTTGAAGGAAGAAAAGGAATCAATGAGGTAGAAAAATTGAAATTAAAAAAATTAAAATTAAAAAAATATTAAAATTAAAAAATTAAAACACACACACACACACACAAATCGAATAAACGATGCTAGATCCTCGGTGTGTTTTGGTCTGGGTGTTGAAAGTGGTTTGACGGATTAGAGAAAAAAAATGGGGGAGGGGAAAGGAAATTGTTTGAGACTTTGAAAAAATGAATACACTGAAGTAGACTAAAATGAGATGATGGAGGTAAAATAGAATTTGAAAAAAAATATACACAAATAAAGAATATAGTAGAAAAAAATAAAGCAAAATATTTTTATTAAAAATCAAAGATCAAAATGAATTTTTTCTTTTTCTGTATTCAAGTAAAAGAAAAGAAATGAAAGGGAGAAAAAAGAGAAAACAGAAAATAGAAAATAGAAAAAAAGATGAAAAAAGGAAATCATTTGAAACTTTGAAAAAGTGAATACATTGTGGTAGACTAAAATAAAACGATGGAAGTAAAATAGAATTTGAAAAACTTTACATAAAAGCAAAAAATATAGTAAAAAAATTAAAGAAAAATATTTTAATAGAAATTGAAGGTAAACATCAAGTTTTTCTCTTTCTGCATTCAAGAAAAAGAAAAGAAACGAAAAGGAGGAAAAAAAGAAAAAGAAAAAAAGGCAATTGAAAATTTGAAAAGGTGAATACACTGAAGTAGGCTAAAATAAAACGATGGAAGTAAAATAGAATTTGAAAAAAATTACACAAAAGTAAAAAACATATTAATAAAAATTAAAGAAAAACATTTTTAATAAAAATTGAAAATAAAAATGAATTTTTTCTCTTTATTCAAGAAAAAGAAGTGCAAAAGAGAGAAAAAAAATGCAAGAAAATTGAATAGATGGACCTGCTAACAGACTGAAGTAGGACTGAAATTACTTCGTTTTCCCCTGGAAGTCAGTCTATGTAGCGCTTTCTAGTCCATAAACTAAGCCGGCGGTGAGACTTGTGTTTTTGAAGAGCGAAGTTGGCCCTGTTGTGCGGGGCTCAGTGTAACGGCTCTGTTCTCCATTAGATGGCGCTGCTAGCCTACTGGGGTGGATGGTTGCCCGCTTGTAGGTGCATTTGCGCATGCGCAGGAGTGGTTAAAATGGCACAACCCAGCTGTCCAGTCTCTTCTCCGGAGGATCAGCAATCGCGCACCTGTCCTCTGTCTTCAGCTTTCGTTCATTCCCCGCTCTTTCGCTCTCTGTGACCAGGCCCCGGGAAGTACCTCTCTCCTGAGTTTTGTCTCAGATGCGGCTTTTTCCCCCGGCCCCTTACTTCTGAAGGACTGTGGCTTTGGCCCGTTCCGCCCCTCTGCGGGAGGGTCTCACTGAGCACTGGCCGAATGAACAATGGCCAAATGCCGGCTGCACCCAGGAACGCTTGCCAAAACCTGCTGCTGCCCCCGGTGCCCCGAGACTGTGGCCAGGTGCCAGCCCGTCCCAGAAAACGTTTGCGACAGTGTAGCAGCCGCGTTTCAGGGATTATGGAAAATCACAACACACACCTGGCACCAGACTTCACCCTTAATGACCTTGTTCCAGCACCAGTGAGTGTGGCTGCCCTCTGGGGTCTGCCGAGACCAGGTGGTCTCAACAGTCACCAAATGGGCTTCCAGCAGTGGAACCGCTTTTCCCCGTGTGGCCCGAGAACCTCCCGGACCCCACTCTGTTCCTGGGGATTCGCCTATCCCACCAGAGCACCACCAGGTATGGAGCTGCGGGGTTGCAGCCTTTGCGCTCCCCGTGTTTACAGTCTTAATGGAATTGAAAGCCTCTCCTTTTTCCCTTTTTAGTTTAGTCCCTGCAGCTGTTTCCAATTTTCCACTTTTTCTCCAGCTGCTTTTGGGGACGGGGTGCTTTTCCTGTATTCTCTCCCCCTCCCAGTCTCCGTCCTCTCTCCGCTCACAAAAGCACCTCCCTTCCTGCGCCTCTCGCTCCCCGAGATCACTTCTCCGCGCCGTGTACCTGCTGAATTCTGTGGTTCAGCTTGTGCAGATTGTTGTGTTAAGCCTCCAGTCAGTTTTCTAGATGTGTAGGATGGTTTAGTGTTGGTCTGGCTGTATTTCATGGACACGAGACACACAAAAAGCTTCCATGCTGTTCCACCATCTTGGCTCCTACCTGGATAGGCACATTTCTAACATCTTTCCAGCTGATCAAAGGACAACTACCCTGGGATCACACTTTGAGAATGGCTGCTGTAGACTTAACTGTGTACGTATGTGGTTTCAGGATCTAGAATTTATTGCATTATACTAAGTTAAGCTAGTTATTAAAGAGAAAGGAGACTATCATGTGATATCTAAATTATACTAAGTATTGTTTTCCTCACTGGGAAAAAGTGTCTGTTTTTTAGGAGCGTTTCTGAAAATTTAATGTTTGTTAAAATCATCGGGCGATGTTAAAATGTAGGTTTTGATTCAATAAGGTGTGGTCTCAACTTCTACATGTCTAGCAGGTCACAAGCTGTCCAAGCACTGGTAATCTTGGTCATACCCTGGGTGTTTGTTAGACAGTAGGGCCCCAGGCACCATCCTCAATGGTTAAATAATTTCAGCCTTTGGACATGTTCATTTTAAACTTTGGGACACCCGTGTCTAGATGCAAAGTTCTCAACCCCCAGTTGCACATTAGACTGATGTGCAAAACCCCTTGCTCTGCTACTTTGTTTCAAATGGTCTAGAGAAGATCTGTGAATATATAAGGCCTATTTTCAAAGTCCTCCCATTGAATCCAGTTGTCAGCTATGGTCCAGAATGGCTGGTCTTGGGGTGGGGACCACGGCCCGCTGTGGACTCTGACATCCCACTTGTTTGTCCACATTGATTTAGTTGATGTTCCTGATGGTGCAACTTCTTCCTTCCATTTTGCTGCATGTACACCTGCCCAAGTTTTTCCTCTATTAGAAAGTTGCATTCATTCATATACAGGTGTAACCATTGATAAAGAAAATAACATGTCTGCTCCCTTACTATGTATATGAGTAAATCTCAGAAGGTAAGATAGTTCGTGCACTGAGTCCATATTACCAGAACTATAAAGCCAGCACTGAGCTTAGTAGGTGGCACTTGCATTGGCACTTAATAAATCCACGTTGAAAGATTATTTCCTGCATTTATGGAGTGCCTGGGTGGCTCAATCGGTTAAGTGTCCAACCTCGAATTAGGTCATGATTTCATGGTTCATGGGTTTGAGCCCAGCGTGGGGCTCTGTGTTGGCAGCTCAGAGCCTGGAGCCTGCTTCAGATTCTGTCTCCCTCTCTCTCTCTCTGCCTTTCCCTGCTCACGCTCTGTCTCTCTCTCTCAAAAATAAATAAACATTTAAAAAAAGAAAGATTATTTCCTGCATTTGGAAAGGTTCAACTTTTACCTTCCATTCATTTATTTGCTTTGTATATATAAAAAAAAGAATTACTTTTAAGATGTACACTTTGGGAAGGTTTCAGAACATCATGTCATGACATTGCATTCTTTTTGGAATGATCTCCTGTTATGTATCCAATAGTTTGTTAAATACATATGGAATAAAATGTGTGCCTTTTAATGTCCCGTTCGGATATGATTCTATAATCAAAACTTTCAGGCCATAAGATGAAAATAGAGGTGGCCTTTTATGCTGAGCAATTTCTTCCTGAAAATGAAAGTTTTAAGGCCCCAAATTATGTCTCTTGAGTGCTGCTGTATACAATATCTCACCTGCCATGTATTCCCAACACTTGTTAGATGAAAAATTCACCCCAAGGTCCTATAAGTTAGAATTTTGATCAACTCACCAAAAATGAGCCCAGATGACACAGTGGATAGCAGTGACAGGGTCTGCTTGGGAAGCCAGGATTGGAGCCCACAGCAGCATGAATTGCAGCTAGTTTTGTCCTCGTAACTCTCCCAGATCCATAATTCAAAGTATCACAGCTTGCATAAGATTCATCAGACAGAAAACAATAATTACGGAGACATAATGAAGGGGTGATTTCTAGAGCCGGTTCTTTGGAATATCAGATGTCACAGTAGGAAGCGTATTTTTGTAGCTTTTAAGAAAGATGAACACCACAGGTGTAGGCATTATAGTGCATGCTCTTTGGCAGTCAAATCTTCTTTTCTTAGGAACATTTCTGATAGTCTTGGGCTCACCTGAAATTGAAAAATCATCCTAAAATGTATTAAAAATAGTGGAAGTCAAGAAAGATTAAGCATCAGAAAAGCATGCATGTTTCTTGTTGACTTGACTACCCATAAGGATCCTCATGAATGGCTCATTTGCTATAAAATAAATGAAAGAAAATGAATGAATGAGAGAAACCGTCCCACTGAGCAGCCACCACGGGCTTTGCCTTGATCACACTTAACTGTTATATCAACAGAGTCACACTCGTGAAAAAAATAGTACAAGCTAATACATTAAATGATGTCCAAAAGGTAAAGGTTCAATAACTCCTGGCATACGGTGTGTTGTTATCTTCAGGGTAAGGACGGCAAAAACAAAAGCAGAATGAATATATGCCAAAGTTTAGGGATTTACGGTTATAAACCCTATAAAAGTTATAAACTAAATAACTGATTGATGTTCAGGCACTGGTTATATTGATTTACTTTGCCACAGGTTATTGTGAATGCCAAAATACTGAATATTGTATTCTTGGCTGAACACAACTCATTCAGCAATCTCAGGATTACTTCATTTGCGGGGAAGCTGATTGATCAAGCTTTGTTCACCAAATCAGATTGACTTGGAAAAGGAGTTTCACTTAGCATTCAAATCCATGTGACCAGTGTTTCTTTCAAACTCATTATTGTGCCCACCACCTCACTAGTCTGATCTGTGGATCAATTACTTAAATTATTTTTGTGAATTAATTTTTGTTTTTTTTTACTATCTCAACACAGCAGTATGTTTAGCTTGAATTCATTTTCAAGGTAGTAGAAAGACATTTTGATAAGTTTTGGAAGATATGTAGTTAAGGTCCCTGATTCCTGATCCGATATAAAAATTATTAAATTATAGCCATAACCTAAAATTATAATTTCCATGAACCCATTTGGTTCTACATTATTACTCAAACATACATGAACTTGTTTTTTTTTTTAGTTAAGATAATGAAATTCAACCAAATTATGACCATATGGTTTGAATGAATTAAAATCAGCCTTACAATATACACATTTTAAGAAAATCTACCAAGAAGTATAAATTAACATATCACAAGGATTAATTCTTATTAATTATTAACTAATGAATTATTATTAAATTATTTCTATCTTAATGGTATGATTATTGGAATTAATATATGTCATATTATGTTAATTATGCAAAACTTCATTAATACTTTGATTCATTACATTTTAAAATCGAACCTTGAAAAAGCTTATTTCTTTTGTCCTAAAGATATTACATGACTAATTAGATTATTGAGCACCTTGAATGAGGTTTCAGGAATTCTGCGAAAAAGGAGTGATGGTGGATGATGTAGTCTGAGGAAAAAATAGATCCAATACTCAAGATAGCAAAAATGTTCACTGCTATAAAAGATGGTGGGTTTATTTTTGTTGATTTTATGAATAAGTAAGTAAAAACAAATATTAGCAGAAAACAACTTTGGTTTACTGACAGAAGACATGCCAATGTAAATTTCACAGAAGTAATAGCATAATAGCTAAAAGAAAAGCAGTAGGCATTTATGTCTGGAATTCAGAAGGGCATCTGACAAGAAACTTGAAACAAGTTCTTTATACCTCAAAGGCAACATAACTTTAAAAAATTTGTCTTTTAATGAAATTAAGTCTATGCATTAGACACAAATCTAAATATTGAAGACAAACAAAACAATCAAACAAAAAACAGTCCAGGCCATGCAGTTAATAATTTTTCTCAAATGGCTATGGTGATGTAAGAAGGAGCCAAGAATCCTGGGGCACTTGGGTGGCTCAGGTGGTTAAGCGTCCAACTCTTGATTTCAGCTCAGGTCATGGTCTCAGGATTTGTGACATAAAGCCCCACATCGGACTCTGTGTTCATAACCAAAGTATCTCTCCCTCTTTCTCTGCCCCTCCTCTGATCTCTCTTTCTCTCAAAATAAATAAAAAAATCTTTCAAAAAAAAGAAGGAATCGAGAATCCTAATATATGGCAGAAACTGATGGGCTCCAAGGCCTTACTTGATCTTTATTGATATTGGTGAAGCAGAACACTTGTAATTCATGAGAACAAAAGGCAATAGTACAGGCCATATTGAAACAGACAACAATGACACAGAAAGTTTGCAGAAGACTAGTGGAAATTTATACCATTTGCATACCCAACAAAAATTGTCATAGATAAATGCTGAGCTAAAGTCTGTTACATGGAAATAAGGCAGACTGGTGTTTTACAGATGGAGAATCAGGATAGTCATGATGAACTCTGCAGGATAAGTTGTGGGTCTTAGCCAAATTATCTTGATGAGTATCCAGGTTTCGTGCCTGCAATGACCCTGCTTCTTCAAACCTACACACCTGTGCTGCCCAGTCTGCTTACTTTACCTCATAAAAGTATTCCACCTCTAGAGGGAAGGGTGCATATATTTTAATGTGTCTTTAGTAGAGTTTAAACAAAGTATCATAATAAGATAAATTATATTCCACACAGGAACTTTTATGCAGGGTACATAACACCAGTATCTCCAAAGACCAGAAAGATGGAGATAAAAAGTGGTGTGTGTGTGTGTGTGTGTGTGTGTGTGTAAATCACATGTACAAAAATGTTTCACTTTGTTCTCTACAATTATGAAACATGACAATGCAATTAGAAGGAAAATTGCACCTGACAATTCCTCAGCATCGAGATTATACACCCCACCTAAAATGATAATTGTCATCTGATCCCATCCAAGGTTGACATAAAATGGGGTCAAAGTGATACAAGGCATCTGAATTTCAAGAAAAGCTCAATATTACAGGTTTTATATTAAAATCTACCAGTGCTTCAATGAAGACAGTGTTTTGTTGCAGATATCTTCTTTTTATTTTATGGTGTTTTTCTCATTCTAAATCGATGATCTTCCTCTGTAATGAAGTGAAATTGATCCATATTTCCTTTATGGTTTTTTTTTTTTTTTCTGTTTCTGGAGTCAAAACGATGTTTCCCTATTTTGTAGGTTTTAATTCATCTGCAATTTTGGTAAGAATAGATTGTGTTATAGGATTCTAATCTCATACTTATTTATCCATGCAAAAAGCCAAGTGCAGCCTCATTTATTAAATCTGTCTTTTCTTCCACTGGTTTTAATGCCACTGTAGTTTCAAATACATTTATCCCTGTGTGTGTTTCTAGGCAAGCTATTGTCTTGAGTTGTCTTATGTTGACCCTAGCGTGGCCTTGCTCTTTCAATTACCATTACCTTATACCCTTGTTTGTATTTTTCCCAATGTGAGTTCATCATCATTATTCTCCCTCAACTCTGTCTTGGATATTCTTGACCATTTGTTCATCGGTAATTATTGCCACATCATTTTGCCAAAATAAAGATTAAAATTAAAAAAAATAGTGGGAGGGGCCCCTGGGTGACTCTGTGGGTCAGGTGTCCGACTTTGGCTCAGGTCATGATCTCACGGTTCATAAGTTTGAACCCCGAGTTGGGCTCTGTGCTGACAGCTCGGAGCCTGAAGCCTGCTTGGGATTCTGTGTCTCCCTCTCTCTCTCTCTCTCGGCCCCTCCCCTGCTCATGCTTTGTCTTTCTCTCTCTCTCTCTCTCTCAAAATAAAATAAACATTAAAAAAAATTAGAAAAGCCAGTGGAATATTGACGAAGATTGCAGTTGACTTCCAGATAAACTGGGAAGGTACTGCCATTCCTTGTGATACTGCCTTTTCTAAGGGCGACAGTCAGAGCAGTCCACATAATGTGATTCTTCCTTATAGCCCTTCAATGTTCAATTTATGAAAGTCTCTCATACCTTGTGTTAGATTTATTTCCATGCCTTGTAATTGGCTTCTATTGTGAATGACATTATTAAAAAAAAAGAGTATTTTTGCCAGAATTTCCTAGTATACAGGAATGCAGGTCTGCCTTGATTTATGTTTTATGATTTACCTCCTGATAAAGCCACTGTAAATTGGAAACACTCTATGTACAAAGTGTATCACCTTCCAACATCATAGGTCAGCCTAGCCTACTTTAAATGTGTTCACGAGGGGTACCTGGGTGGCTCAGTCGGTTAAGCATCTGACTTCAGCTCAGGTCATGATCTCACAGTCCGTGAGTTCGAGCCCCGCGTCGGGCTCTGTGCTGACAGCTCAGAGCCTGGAGCCTGCTTCGGATTCTGTGTCTCCCTCTCTCTCCCTGCCCCTCCCCTGCTCATGCTCTGTCTGTCTCTCTCTGTCTCAAAAATAAATAAAAAACATTTGAAAAAAAAATATGTTCACGGCACTTAATGTTAGTCGAGTTGGGCAAAATCTTCTAACAGAAATCCTATTTAATAATGAAGTGTTGACTAGCTCATGTAATTTATTAAATACCGCACTGAAAGTGAAAAAAACAGGATGGCTGTCAGTGTGTTGGTATTGACCGCCATGAAGACATGGCTGACTGGGAACCATGGCTCCCTGCCCCTGCCCAATATCACTGGAGAGGATTATATTGTACATTGATAGCTTCACAAAGAACCAAATTCAAAATCTGAAGTACTGTCTTTACTGAATGAGTATTGCTTTCACACCATCCTACAGATAAAAAATTGTAGGTGGAACCCACTTAAGTCATGGATCGTCTATACTATTGACTTTTATATTAAGACCTTGTATTCAGCAATGTTAATGAACACCCGAGCTCTAATCATTAGCCTGTGGAATCTGTTTTCTACATTCACAAACGACCTCCCACTAATGAAAATTGTTTTTATTTCTATTCAGTCTATATTCCACATATTTCTATTTTCTTATAGTATTTGTTCTCTCTTACTTCTAGGAGAGAACTGACTACTGCATTGAAAACAAGCATAATTTTATTGTTTCTAACAAAAAATAAATTCTAAAGATTTATTGTTAAGTGATATTTGTTGTAGCTTGGAATACTCATATCACATTAATAATGTTCCTAGTTTTCTAGGAGTATTTGTGTGAATGTGCACTGAATTTTATAAATATTGTTTGCATACCTCATAATACATTTATGTATTTCTTCAACACTGAGTAGTAATTATGTTGATCTGCTATGTTAAATCATCTTTACATTCTGGTGTTAAAAACTATTTCATCAATGGATTTTATTTATTTATTTATTAATTCATTATCATAAAGATATTTCATCTAAAATATTTGTAAATCCGGCCCTAGTTGGTTAAGCATAGGACTTGTGATTGGGTTCAGGTTATGATCTCATGGTTTTGTGAGTTCAAGCCCTGCATTGGGCTCTGTGCAGTTAGCATGGATCCTGCTTGGGAATTCTCTCTCTCCTTCTCTCTCTGCCCCTTCCCCATTCACACTGTCTCTGTCTCTCTCAAAATAAATAAATAAAACTTGAAAAATTTTTAAAACATAATAAATAAAATATTTGTATATAAATTTATAAGTAAAAGTTGACTTAAGGGTGTTTTTTTTTTTTGTATCATTCTTGAAAGTTTTGGTGTCAAAGTTATACTAGCATAATAATCATAGAGCTTTCATTCTCTTTTCTATTGTCTGAAGCATCTTTTATGACAGCTATGGAAATGTGAATCAAATTCAAAAAAATAAGTATAGATAGTCCCATTCCTGCCTTTCATTTCTGTATGAATCAATTTATGCATTTATACCTTTTTAGAACATTATCTACTCATCTGTAGTATCTAAAAATTGCATTAAATATGTTTTTCATTCTCTGTATTGCTATTTTATACTTTATTTTTCTTCTGTGGTCTTGACTAAGATTAAATTAATTTTGGGGACTCCTGAGTGGCTCAGTTGGTTAAGCGTCTAACTTTGGCTCAGGTAATGATCTCACAGTTTGTGAGATCAAGCCCCGTTCCACCCCCACCCCCCCAACTGGCTCTGTGCTGACAGCTCAGAGCCTAGAGCCTGCTTCAGATTCTGTCTCCCTCTCCCTCTGCCCTCCGGTGCTCACGCTCTGTCTCTCTTTCAAAAATTAATAAACATTAAAAAAATTTTAAATAATTTTTATGCTGTTATCCAAAGTTTAGCATTTGGTTTTAATCTTTTATTTTCTATTTTATTAATTTCGTCATTTTTCCCTTTTTAAAGGTTTAACCCCATCACCTATTTCACCCATTTCATAATTTTTTAATTCTTATTTCAACACTGTGTTGGCTTAATTACATTCTTAACTTTTATAGTTGAATTGACAACCAATGTACTTCTACTGTTCTAACATATGTATTTTTCTTTTTTTATTGAAGTGTAATTAATACACATTGCTCAGTGCTTTAATATATGCATTTTAATGTATATATTTCCTTGTATAAAATTTTATCTAAACACCCACAACTTAATATAATTTTATTTCTCAAGGTTACTACTAAAAATTTTTGTTTTCTCAAAAGAGGTTAGAGTGGGAGAGAGCCAAAGCATAGGAGACTGTTGAGAACTGAGAACAAACTAAGGGTTGATGGGGGGTGGGAGGGAGGAGAGGGTGGGTGATGGGTATTGAGGAGGGCACCTTTTGGGATGAGCACTGGGTGTTGTATGGAAACCAATTTGACAATAAATTTCATATATAAATAAAAAAATAAATAAATAAATTCCACATATGAGTGAAATAAAAAAAATGACTAACAAACTTTAAAAGTTCATATCTTTTTCCTCTGTCCCATTTTATTGATTTCTAAATTTACTTCATTTTTGGAAACATATGTTCTGCAATTTCATTTTTTTTTTTTTTTTTTGTACTTCAGAGACTTAATTTGCAGGTTTTCAGTTGGTAATTTTTTGGTAAACATTTTTATGTATATATATTCCCCATTATATATTTTTTTTAATTCTTTTTTTAACGTTTATTTATTTTTTTGGGACAGAGAGAGACAGAGCATGAACAGGAGAGGGGCAGAGAGAGAGGGAGACACAGAATCAGAAACAGGCTCCAGGCTCCGAGCTGTCAGCACAGAGCCCGACGCGGGGCTCGAACTCACGGACCGCGAGATCGTGACCTGGCTGAAGTCGGACGCTTAACCGACTGCGCCACCCAGGCGCCCCATTCCCCATTATATTAAAATTGCTAATTCTGGTTTAGAATCTCCACAATGATGGACAACTTGTCTGTCTCCTTGTATTTCCTTCATTGCTGATTTATTAATTTTAAATACTATATACTTAAATGGGATACTTACGTACTGCTGATAAATTTCTTTTTTTATATTTTTTAATGGCTGTATTTATCCTTAACACAGTTCTTAACTTTACATCTATTTCGCCTAAAAATTTTCTTCTTGCCAGCGTATACCTAATGTAATTTACTTTTCTACACTTTGGCACACAATTTCCTTTTGTTTTCTCTATGTCTCTTAGAGTTTAGCTGCATTTTCTTCCTCAACCTGAGACTTTCTTTCAAAGGCCCAAATTGATCTCTTTACATGTATGTACTTATTTGTTTATTTGTTTACTTATTTATTGTACTTTTGATCTATGACCTTGCATTCGTTTGAAAAATGCAACATAATAATTTGATATTTGTATATATTGCACAAATATTTGTATGCAAATAAGTCTAGTTACCATCCGTCATCACACATAGTTACATATTCTTTCTTCTTATGATGATAACTTTCAAGATCTACTCTCATAGCTACTTTAAAATATACAGTAATGTATTATTGGCCATAGTCATCGTGTTTTACATTAGATCCTCATGATTTATTTATGTTATAACAGGAAGTTTGTATCTCTTAATCTTCTTTACCTATTTTGCCTACCCACTCCCCCAGTAACCCCCAATCTCTTTTCTAAATTTGGGAATTTTGTTTGCTTAATTTTTCCCCTTAATTCCATATATAACTGAAATCTTGGGACATTTATCTTTTTCTTTCTGACTTATTTCACTTATCATAACATTATCAAGTTCCACCCATAGTGTCACAAATGTTAAGATTTAAATCTTTTTCATGGCCAAGAAATATTCCATTGTATATATATATCACATCTTCTTTATCCATTCATCAGTCCATGGACATATAGGTTGTTCCCTTAAAATAATGCTTTAATAAACATGGATATCTGCATATCATGCATATGTCTTTTTAAATTAGTGATTAGTGTTTTTATTCTGCAGATAATACCCAGAAGTGGAATTGATGGGTCATAGCAGCTTTGTTTTTTGTTTTTTGTTTTTTAACTTTTATTTATTTTTGAGAGAAATAGGAAGACAGAGCATGAGGAGAGAAGGGGCAGAGAGACAGTGGGGACACAGAATCCTAAGCAGGCTCAGGCTTTGAGTTGTCAGAACAGAGCCCAATTTGGGGCTCGAACTCACAGACCATGAGATCATGACCTGAGTCAAAGTCAGATGCTTAACCAACTGAGCCATCCAGGCACCCCACTTATGCCCATTTTTAAATTGTATTTCTTTGTTGTTGTTGTTGTTATTTAGTTGCATAAATCTTTTATATGTTTTGGATGTTAACCCTTTATTGGATGTATGATTTGCAAATGTTTTTTGTTTGTTTGTTTTTTTACATTCACTAGGTCACCTTTTAATTTTGTTGACAGTTTCCTTTGCTATGCAGAAGATTTTTAGTTTAATGTAGTCCCAATTTTTTTTTTTTTTTTGATATTGTTGTACTTGCTTTTGGTGTCAGATCCAAAAGATCAATGCAGGACTGATGTCAAGAAACTTACCACCTAGTTTTCTTCTAAGGAGTTTATGGCTTTTCAGGTCTTACATTTAAGTCTTTAATCCATTTTGAGTTAATTTTGTGTATGGTATAAGAAAGTGGTCCAGCTTCATTATTTTTCAGGTGACAGTCCAGTATTCCCAGTACCTCTTATTGAAAAGATGGTTCTTTCTTCATTACATATCCTTGCCTTCTTTGTCATAAACTAATTCACCATATATGTGTGGGTTTATTTATGGGATCTCTATTTTGTTCCATTGATCTATGTATCTGTTTTGTTTTGTTTTTTTGTTTTGTTTTACAAAGAGAGATAGAGAGCAGGGGAGGGGCAGGGAGAGAGGGAGGGAGAGAATCCCAGGCAGACTTCAAACCCAGTGTGGAGCCAACTTGGGACTCAGTCTCATGAACACTGAGACCAATACCTGAGAAGAAATCAAGAATCAGACCCTTAACCAACTGAGCCACCCAGGTGCCCCACTCCATGTATCGGTTTTTATACCAAAATCATACTGTTTTGATTACTACTGCTTTGTAATATAATTTGAAATCAGGGTGTGATGTTTTAGCTTTGTTTTTTTTCTCAATAATGTTTTTGCTCCTCTGTGTATTTTGAGATTTCATAAATATTTTAGTGTTGTCTGATGTTCAGAATGTTTTCATTTGTGTCTTCTTCAATTTCTTAACCAATGTCTGATAGTTTTCAGTGCATAAGTCTTTCACCTCCTTGGTAAATTTATCCGAAGGTATTTTATTGTTGTTGATACAGTTATAAATACAATTACTTTGCTAATTTTGCTTTCTGATAGTTCAATGTTAATATATAAAAATACAACAGATTTTTATATGCTGATTTTATAATCTACAACTTTATTGAGTTTGTTCATTAGATTTAATAGGTTTTTTTTTTTTTTGGCGTCTATAGGGTTTTCTCTATATAAAATTATCTTTTCACATATAGTGAGAGTTTTACATCTTCATTCCCAATTTGGATAGATGCTTTTATTTACTTTTCCTGCCTAATTGCTGGGGCTACAACTTCCAATACGACGCTGAATAAGAGTGGTAAGAATGAGTATCCTTGTCTTGCTTCTGATATTAAAAGAAAATCTTTCAGTTCTTCCCCATGGAGTATGAAGTAAGCCATGGGCTTGTCACATTTGACCTTTATTATGCTGAGGTATGTTTCTGCTGTATTCATTTTGTTGCATGTTTTTATCATACAGCATTGTTGAAATTTGTCAAATGCTTTCTCTCTGTCTTTTGACATAATCATATGATTTTTATCTTTAGAATTTCTGAGCTAATTTTGCAACTCTGCTATACATCTCACTTGATCATGCCCTATGATTCTTTACATGTATTGTTGAATTTGGTTTGTTAATATTTTCCTGAAGATATTTGCTTCTATTTTCATCAGAGATACTGTGTTGGCCTATAATTTTCTTTTCTTTTTAAAAAATTTTTATTTATTTATTTGTTTTTTTGGTGTTCTTATCTGGTTTTGCTATCAGGGTAATGCTGGCCTGATAAAACGAATTTGGACGACTTTCCTCCTCTGTAGTTTTTGGAAGAGTATGAGAAGCATATGCATTAAATCTATGAATTTTTGGTAGAATTCACAAACAATGCTGCCTGGTCCTGGACTTTTGTTTGCTGGGAGGTTTTTGATTATTGATTCAATCTCTCTACTAGTAATCGGTCTATCACTTTCATATTTCCTTCATGATTCAGTCTTGGAAGAATGTATGTTTGTGGGAATATATCTATTTCTTCTATGTTTTTTGGTGTTTCTCGGTAATTTTTTGGTGAAAAAAAAATGTTCATAATAGTCTCTTATGATCCTGTGTGTGTGTGTGTGTGTGTGTGTGTGTGTGTGTGTCTGTGTGTGTGTATGTATATGTATTAGTCCTAATTTCTCCTCTTCCATTTTTGTTTTTTTTAGGCTTTCTCTCCTTTTTCTCTTGGTAAGTCTAGCAAAGATATGTCAACATAATTGCAAAGAACCAGTTCTTAGTTTTATTGATCTTTTCTGTTATCTTTTTAGTATCTAATATATTTACTTCTGGTATGATCTTTATTCTTTATTACTTTTTTCTTCCTACTAACTTTGGGTTTTCTTCTGTTCTTTTTCTAGTTCTTTTAAGAGTAAAGTTAATAACGTCTTTGAGATTTGACTAGTTTCTTGAGGTCAGCCTTTATCACTATAAAATTCCTTCTTCCAAATGCTTTTGCTACATTCCATCATTCTTGGGGTGCCACATTTCCATTTTCATTTGTCTCAAGGTTGTTGTGTTTTTCTTTTCCTCCATCAATCCTTTGTTTGTTTTACACAGCATGTTCAGTGGCATGCTGTGTAATCCTCACATATTTTGATTTTTTTCTGGTTTTATTTTTCTTGCCATCGATTTCTAATTTCACACCACTGTGGTCAGACAAGTGTATAAGCTTCTTTCAGAGGTGAGGCCAAGGTAGAGCACAAAGAAGCCTACGTTCCCTGAGAGTACCTCTGTAGCCTCTAGATGAGTCGTAGACCTTCTCCTTAGGCTGAATTTCCAGGACAAAAAGTAAACAGAACTTTTTCCCAGAAAAGCTGGAGGAGCGTTTCCATCTGCTGTCTGTGAAATTCCCTAGGGAACGGGGTGGTGTGATAACCAGCCCCAAACCGTCTCTCCGATTGTCTCAGACCTGTAGGGTTCAGAACCTCCTTCCCCCGTTAGCCAGAGCCAGACACTCAGTGGGAACACCCTATGCGGGCTGCAGCTACCCACGGGCTTTGATGCGATGACAGGACAGACACAGGAGCAGGGCACTTATCCACCAGCCTTGGGCAGGCTGCGGGAGGAACGAGGGGGTAGGTCCTCACCCTCCAGCTTCAGTGGGGCTGGAGGTGCAGGGGCAGGGTGTTTGCCTGCCAGCCTCAGTGGGGCTGCATGAGTAGAGCTGGGGTGGAGGCAGTTAGAGGAAACTTGCAAAACTCATGCCCACCAATACTGAAACTAACCAAGTAGAAAGAGAACGCAAAGATGATGCCCACCAACCCCTCCACCCTCAGAGAGATGCCCACCACGTTCCTGCCCTCCAGCAGACACTTGAATATTAGTAATGAATCTTTCACATATAGCCTAGGTGCTTTTCAGAGTGATGCTTTTGTGCTGGGTTCTGGGCAGGTGAGTCTATGTGTGAGCTTTTTAAGAACAGAATCTCAAGTCTCCACTGCTCTGTGGTTCTCCTGGATGTAAATCCCATTGTTTTTCAACGTCAGGCAATTTGGGGGCTTGTCACTTTGGTATAGGTCCCAAGGATCAGAATGCCTGATGTGGTGCACAAATCCCTCTCCTCAGGGAGAAGCTCCTTTTTTGTGAGATCTCTCCTAATTGTGGGTTGCTGTGCCAGGAAGAGTCTAGAAAAAGCATGTGTCTTCCTCTTCTCCCTATCATAAAGTGACCCTTTTATCCTTTGTTGTGTGGAACTGTCCAACTAGTTTTCATGGTCTTTTTCAGAGAAAATTGTTCCATATGTAGCTGTAGATTTATTGTGTCTGTGGGAGGAATTGAGTTCAGGATCTTTCAACCCCACTATTTTGAATTGCCTCGCCCAGTACAATTTCAGATTTATATAAATGCTGTGCAGGAACGACAACGAGTTTCCATATGCCCTCTCCCCATCTGCACACAGTTTCTCTTATTATTAATATCTTACATTTGTGACAGTTGATGAACCCATATTGATACATAATTATTAACCAAAGGCCCTAGAATATATTATAATTCATAGTGTCTGTTGTACATTCAATGGGTTTTTTCAAATGACATGTATCCACCATTTCCATATCATACAGAATAGTTCCACTCCCTAAAATCTCCTTGAGTTCCACCTGTTTATTCCTCCCTCATTTCCAAACCTGACAAAGTTTACCTTTCTACTGTTTTTACAGTATTTTTTATTTATCTAGAACGTTACATAACTGGATTAATATAATATATAACCTTTTAAGGCTGTTTAGCAATATGCAATTAAGGTTTCTCAACATCTTTTCATGACTTAATAATTTCTTTTTAACTCTGAATAATATCCCTTGGTACAGATATGCCATAGTTCGCTTATTCAATTACCTAGTAAATATTATCTTTGTTTCCTTCAATTTTTGGCAATGATGAATTAAGTCACTATAAACATTCATGTACAAGTTTTGTGTGAACGTCAATTTCAACTCATTTGTGTGAATGCCAAAGAACACAATTGCTGGAATGTAAGAAAATGTTTAACTTTGTGAGAAATTGCCAACCTATCGTTCAAAGTAGCTGTTCTATTTTGCACAGATACCAGCAATGGCTGAGCATTCCTCTTGCTCTACATTCCAGAACTGTGTGTATTTGGTATTTGTTAGTGTTTTGGATTTTGTCCATTCTTATAGACACGTGGTGGTATTTTGTTTGTTTGTTTAATTTGCAATTCCCTAGTGTTGTACAATGTTGAACATTTCATATGCTTACTTATCATCTGTATATCTTCTTTGGTGAGGTATCTGTTCAAATATTTTGCTCATTTTCAAATTAAGTTCTTTGAATTTTGGAGTCCTTTCTACATTTTGTATTCAAATCTTTTATCACATATGCATGTTGTATACCTTTTTTGTCCAAGTCTGTGACTTATCTTTTCATTCCCTTAACAGTGTCTTTTAGAAGCAGAAATGTTTAATTTTAATAGTGTCCATTTTAAGTGTTTCATTCATAAATCACACTTTTTGTGTTGTACTTATATCACCATGCCCAAGGTCACTTCGATGCTCTCCTGTGTTATCTACTAGAAGTTTTTAGTTTTTATGTTTTAAATTTGGGTCTCTAAGCCAATTGCAGTTAGTTTTTGTGTGAGTTCAAGATTTGAAAGCTGAAGTTTTTATTTGAAAGCTCAAAATCAATCATCATTACTGCTTTTTTACGCTGTCGGTCCTGAGTTAATTTTATGTATAGGTTTACAATTCACTAGTTCATTACTTATTGCCACTTACTCCTACAATCTGGTTTTATTTTCCTTCTTCCTTAGGTGTATCCTTTCCTTATTAGCAAGCATATATGAATGTAAATTCTTTATGTTTGTTTTTTTTAATGTTTTTATTTCACCCATATTCTTGAATGATAATTTATAAAGATATAAATCTTAAGAATGGCATTATTTCCCTTGAGCACTTAAATTTTTCCCATTTCTTCTGAACTGTTGAAAAGAATTCCATCAGAGTGATTCAGGGGTCAGCAAGTTTCCTTTAAAAGGACAAACAATAAATATGTTAGGTTTTTTCAAGCCTTATGGTTTCTGTCACAACTACTCAACTCTGCCTTCATTACACAGAAGCAACCATTGAAAAAATGTTATTTATAAAAAGAAGCAGGTTTCTGACCTCTATATACATACATACATACACACACACACACACACACACACACACACACACACACACACATTGCTATTTAATTTGATTTCTCTTTAGGCACTGATAAGATGTTTATTTTGAATATAGAATTAGAAATACTAGTGATTGAGGAGGGTCCAATGGGCCAACAAGAACCAGTCTGGACAAAAATAATGAAGAGAACATAGATGAATTATGATCCAGAGATCACAATGCCTCTGAAGGCAGCTGAGTGCTAATTTATTGGGCAAATGGGTTGATGACCAAGTGCCCACTGGAATGAGTTGAATTTCACTGAGTGACAGAGTTGACAACTGCATACAGTTAGAAACTCAATTCCTCTTCCAAAACCAAGTCTATAGATGGTGACTTGGGAGTGGGGCATGGTAGGTGAAATGATTAATTGCCTGTGTTTAAATCTGAATCTGCTAGGGGGAAATAAAACATAATTGTCTAAGAGCATACTTTCTGGCACGACACACACTAAGAATGTAAAGATACTATCAGACAACTAACAAAAAAAAAGCTAGTTAAAATTTCTTTACCAACAATTACAGCTTAAAACTATGTACTCTGATATTTCTAATGAGAAGTATAATGGTTTCTCATAGGTATATGTGTTTGAATATGTACCACATTTAAATAATATATCTTCTTTCAAACATATTTTATACCTTTGCTCTGTTTTATTTTTATTATTTATTTATTGAATTTATATATAATAGAGACAATATGGTACATATATAAAAATCATTAATTTTAGAATCAGAAGTGTTATATCTGAACCCCAATTCCACCTATCATTATAAGACAGTCATTCATTCACCATTCATTCACTCATTCATTCAGAAGTAAATCTTATAAACTAGTGCGAATGTAGCCCCAGCTCAGTAATAAGCAATGGCTACAACAATACATTAGACATGGAATTGCCTGCCTGCATCTTTACAATTACAGGAAAGTGAAAAGGGACGTAAGAAATTGCACAAAAGAATAACTGATGACTTTAGAGGGAACAATTAAGCTGTTATAGAAACACTTGGGGCATAACCTCGCTACCAGTTTGAGAGATTTCCTGAAGAAAGTGGCATATAAACTGGTTTTAAAGTATTAAAATTAATATAAAGTTGGGGGGGGGTAAACTCAAAAGAGTGAGCTATATGTACCAAGGACTAAAGATAAAAGAAATTATGGCATAGCACATATTGAGTCATTGCAATGAAATTATTGAAATTTTGACTGGCCAACTGAGATGACCTGAGTTAATGTGCACTTTGAATGGATACTGTGGGTATGCAGCTAATAACCAATAGCAGAAGGTAAAATACAGGAAAGGAAACTACTGGAAAGATTTGACAGTTTTCATGACTAATGTGATGGCTAATTTCATGTGTTACTTTGGTTTTGTCATCATGCCCAGATGTGTAGTCAAACATTGTTCTCGATGTTTTTGGATGGCATTCACATTTAAATCAGTGAACTTTGACTAAAGCAGATTGCCCTCCCTAATTTGGAAGGGCCTCATCCAAACAGTTGAAGGCCTTAACAGATCAACAGTATGACCTCCCTCAAGCAAGAGATAATTCTGCTAGCAGACCATTCTTGGATGTGAGCTGCAACATTAGCTGTTCTGGGTCGCTAGCCTGCTGGTCCACCCTGCAGATTTGGGACTTGGCAGCTTCCATAATGATGTGAGCCAGTTCCTTAAAACAAGTCTCTCTATGTGCATATATAATACATTGTGTTGGTTCTTTTTCTCTGGGTAACCCTGACTAGAGTTGTATAATTGAATAAACTACCTGGACAATGGTATGGCTGGTGATAGGTAAATGTACTTAAGAAATGCATTTAATTTTACAGTAGATTGCATAGGTCAGAGGAAGAGAGAAAAGATGAACTGGCAAAAAGGATGTTCAGGTCCCTGGCCTGGGGCAATTGCATGAATTGTAACTCTTTTCAACTGAAACAGGGAAGGAAATGAGAACACCAAGTGTCAAGGAAGGACTAAGTTTTCCTCCAGATCTGTGTTTAAGGCAGGCAAGGGACCAAGATATTTAATAACTCTTGGAATCAGTGCCCCGAAGAGGAGAGAATTCTGAATAGAGATTTTAAAAGTCATGTATACATGGATCATAACTGAAGTTGCTGACATTATTTTTGTGTTGTACGAGTCATATATTCAGCTTTAAATGCTTAAGGTGGAAATGATACCAAACTTCAGAAAAATCATCCTGGAACTTTGTAATTTTAGTTCCACCAGCAACTTGCACATCATTTTGATGTTAATGTATGTGTAAACGCTCTTGGTGATGAAGAAACCCACCATTTCCTGATGCACATCTTGGTGATTTTAGATCACCACTTCTCCATGGAATTACGGAGAGGCCAACAGAGGAAATTCAAAGAAAAACACTTGTTAAATTGCAAAAGCAATGTAGCTGCAAGTTGTACTTTAATAAAATTTACTTTTCCATACTTCAAATGTCATCATGATGTGTTTCTTTAACAGAATTATAAACAATGACTTCGGTCCTTTTTAAAAGACTTTTGACCTTGCTTTATGTCACCAGGAGGGAGCCACTGATAGTGAAATTGATTGTAAAATCCAAGCCGAGCAGTATGCATCTTTCTGATTGGAATTAGAAGCTGTCTGTGTAAAGGGCATTAGATTCCGAGAGTTGCTTGTCAGACCTTTAGTAAAGGCCCACCTACTATTGACTGGATGCTTGGGATTTACATTATATTCCAAACCAGGAATATCAAAGAAGTAATAACAACCTGTTCATGATATTAATCACCCATTCTTAAGGAAACGCTATGCATTCGCAAGTGATATTTGAAAGTGGGATTGCCCAAATTAATGCATGATTCAACAGCAGTAGAAGTACTATTTAGGCATCTGAGTACACAGTTTAATATATTATTTCATGAAATATTAATATTATGACATTAATTTAAATTGATTTATATATACACACTCTAATAGGGGCAAAAAAATTTAAATGTTATTATCAAATCATCATGCCTTGCTCTGCAGAACTGCTGGCAGCAATGTTGCTTGTTCGGATTTTATTTAACATCTTCATTAATGAACTGTAGCAGGGAATCAACAACAGATTAATGAAACTCTGAGAAAATTGTAAATCAGTGAATGCAGTTTGTGATCAGGGATGCACAATACTAAAGGTCTTTGATGATTAAAACATAAAATGAGTTCATCTATAAAGGTGCAGAGAGGTTATGAAGTCAAAAAAAAAAGATACCAAAGAAAAGAAAGAAAGCAAAATATAACTGTCGTCCCAAGCCTCGCTAACTACTGTCATGTAAAAGTGTAGAGTATACCACATTCTGCACCTTTTCTAAACAGGATATAAATTGTGTGGAAAGCATATGGCCCCATATGGTGTGATCTTAGAACATATACTTGCTTTTCTCAAGCCCTGACTCACATCGTCTTCACCATCTATTTTCTCAGGGAACTGAATATTGTCCTCAGTTTCCAGCCACTTACTGGAGTCTTTCTCAAAACAGAATAGAAAACACAAAAACCGTTTCTGCTTCCTACCTGGCTTTGCTATGGTAATTTGCTTCATCTGACGACATTTCTGCTTACCGGCAAAACTCTTTTAGTTTCAACTACAACCTGGTGGAAACCAGATTGCGTCTGGTTGGTGTTTGTGGAGAAGAAACTTTCAGCTCCTCCTTGTGCAACATAAACACACATACTCATATCCAGGAGGGGAAGGTTACCATTAACTGGCCAAGTTCAAGAAAATCAATGGGATTAAACTTGAAGAAATGGCAGAAGACATGAATAGACACTTTTCCAAAGAAGATATCCTGATGGCCAACACAGACATGAAAAAATGTTCAGTCTCACTCATCATCGGGGAAATGCAAATCAAAACCACAAAGAGAAACCACCTCACACCAGTCAGAATGGCTAAATTTAACAACTCAGGAAGCAATAGATATTGGTGAGGATATGGAGAAAAGCAGAGCCCTTTCACACTGTTGTTAGGAATGCAAACTTGTGCAGCCACTCTGGAAAACTGTGGAAGTGCCTCAAAAAATTAAAATAGAACTACCCTATGACCCAGAAATTGCACTACTAGGCATTTATCCAAGGGATACAGGTGTGCTGTTTCAAAGGGACACATGCACCCCCATGTTTATAGCAGCACTATCGACAATAGCCAAAGTATGGAAAGAGCCCAAATGTCCATCGACTGATGAATGGATAAAGAAGATGTGGTTTATGTACACCATGGAGTATTACTCGGCAATCAGAAAGAATGAAGTCTTGCCATTTGCATCAATGCAGATGGAACTGGAGGGTATTATGCTGAGCAAAATAAGTCAATTAGAGAAAGACAGATATCATGTGATTTCACTCATAGGTGGAATTTGAGAAACTCAACAGATGAACATAGGGGAAGGGAAGGAAAAATACGATAAAACAGAGAGATAGGCAAACCATAAGAGACTCTTGTATACAGAGAACAAACTGAGGGTTGCCGGAAGGTAGGTGGGTGGTGGAGTGGGTTAAATGGGTGATGGGCATTAAGGAGGGCACTTTTTGGGATGAGCACTTGGTGTCCTATGTGGGAGATGAATCCCTGGGTTCTACACCCGAAGCCAAGACTACACTGTACGGTAACTAACTTCAAAATAAATTAATTAAAAACATTATATACATAGATTATGAAAGAAAAATTGCAAGTAAGTTTTGAAACAAATATCCTATGCCTCTTTCTTGAGTTTTGTTTTGTTTTGTTTTTTCTTTATCGTTCAGCTAACTAGACTTCACCCCAGGTCCTGCTCCCAAAGTCCTGGTTTGACGAAGCCAGAGAATGTGCTAGACAGCCAGAGATTGTGCTAGGCACTACTCCTGTTCTACTGAATCATTTATGCTTGTTATTTTTCTTCTCACTGGCTAGTATACTCTTTTTTTGATTATTTATTTAATTGGTAGGGCAATAACAAGGTTGCAAGTTCAGATGTGAGGAGGCAAAACAGATATTTTGGACATGTTTGGATTCAGATTCTAGGGACAACTTTCACTTCTGCCATAGAAAGCCTCCATATGGTCCAACCTAACTTTATAGTATTTGAAATAGGACTTGAAGACAGATTCTATATCTTACTGCTCATTGTGTCCTGTGCATATATTTCTTTAGAGAGCATTTTTGAGAAAACAGCCTTTTTAAAATTGTGGTTCAGATATCTCAGGGCCTTTAGAATAATATATCAACTTAATTTCATTTTTTGGAACCAAATTTTTCTGGCTTCCTGTTGAAACTTGAGTATTAAATAATCAAGGTATTTAGGGGCACCTGGGTGGTTCAGTTGGTTAAACTTATGACTTCGGCTCAGGTCATGATCTCATGGTCTGTGAGTTCGAGCCCCATGATGGGCTCTGTGCTGGTAACTCAGGGCCTGGAGCCTGCTTCAGATTCTGTATCTCCTCTCTGTTCCTCTCCCAGTCATGCTCTGTCTCTGTCTCAAAAATAAATAAAACATAAGAAAATTAAATAATCAAGATATTTAAATTTTGCTAGAAGATATACACCCTTTTTATAATGTGATCAGAACAGTTTTATCCTGAGCAGTTTTTAAGCACCGTGTGTTTGCGATAAATAAACATTATCTGTTTGGTGAAGCTAATACATTCACCGGGTGCATATAGGTATGTTATTAGTTATTAAAAATTTCAGGCCACATCAAAGATTTTTTATGACTTCTCATAGTCCAGTAAAATATGCTTAAAGAAAATTCGCAAATTGCACACATACAAATCATTACAGGGTGAACAGGCCACATCCCAGTCAGGAAATAAAATATACTAATCCCTCTGGTGATCCCTTTTGTGACTGTCACTGCTTGGTTGCCTCCCAAAAATGAGCACTATTTTAGTTATAACACCATCAACTTCTGCTATTTTTTATTTTTATATGAATGAAATCGTGCATTTTTGTCTACTTTCTTTGGCCTCATATTATGTTTACAACTTACACTCATGCTGTGTCACCAGCAGCTACTTGCTCATTTGTATCATTGTTCACCATTGTGTTGTATGAATATGTCACAATTTATTGATACATTTTATTGCTGGATGCTTTTATATTGTCTACTGTTTGGGACGATTATGACTAAAGCATTTCTGTTAAGTACCATTTGAAATACATACATATACATTTCTTCTCGTTTTATAGCACTAAGTGGAACTCCTGGGTCATATTCAACTTGAATAGATACTGACTGCCAAATGGTTTCTTTTTTTTTTTTTTTTTAATTTTTTTTAACGTTTTATTTATTTTTGAGACAGAGAGAGACAGAGCATGAACGGGGGAGGGGCAGAGAGAGAGGGAGACACAGAATCGGAAACAGGCTCCAGGCTCTGAGCCATCAACCCAGAGCCTGACGCGGGGCTCGAACTCACGGACCGCGAGATCGTGACCTGAGCTGAAGTCGGATGCTCAACCGACTGAGCCACTCAGGCGCCCCCCAAATGGTTTATTAGAGTGGTTTTTATCAATACATGCAGTCATCAACAATATATGGGGTTCTAGTTGTTTCTCATTCCTCACTCTGTTTGGCATTGTCAATCCTTTTAACTTTTGCCATTCTGCTGTGTGTGGAGTGGCATTAAATTTGGGCTTAAATAATATGTTTATGATTTCCAGTAAGCACAAGGAGACTGGACATTGGCCATGTATATGTCCTTTTTGTGAGGTGCTTGTTCATGTGTTGTGCTTACTTGTAAATTCCGGATAGAATTATTTTGTCCATTTCACATGCAACATGCGCTGTCCAGTTCATCGTTTTCCTTTCAGTCTCCAAATGGTACATTTTGATGAACAGAAGTTCCTCACTTGAGTGTAATCCTGTGTAGCATCGCTTTTCGTTAGGACGTTTCATTATGTTTAGCCATGATTAAGACCTACCTACTGTATTCCGTGATTCGCTCATATGCTATCTTTTCTATTGTCTTACCTTTCACATTTTCATCTTTTACTTAGCTGCAGACAATTTTTGTTTGTGATATGAGATGAGGGGTAAGTTTAAACTTTTTCCACATTAGTGTTCAGCATAATTTATTGAAAACAGCACTATTTGCCACTGGTCCACACTGTCATATTTATCCTAAATGGAGTTCTTAGCGGGATGTGTTTATTTCTGGACTCTCTTTTATTTCATCAGTTTATTGGCTGTCTCTGGATGAATGGGACATTCAATCACTATGGCCTTATAGTAAATCTTAATATCTAGGGAATACATCCTCTTTCTTTGTTCTTCATGTTAGTTTTAACTATTCTTAGTCCTTTAGTCTTCCAGAGATTTTAGAATCACTTTGCAATATCCATACATATACAGAAAGTTGCTGGAATTTTTTTGCGGGGGATAGCGTTGTATGTCCAAATCAATGTTGAGAGGACAGGCATTTCTACAATATTGAATCTTTCAATCAATGAAACATGAAATCTACTTTAGGTGTGATTTAACTTGTCAATAAACTTTTAAAAGAATTTTTGGTACAATCTTGTCCATTTTTCATAGATTTATTCATTGACAGTAGAAGTGTTTGAAGCTACTATGAGTGATACCACTTAAGAATGCTGTTTTCTATTATTTTTCTAGTATTTTTGTATATATAACTTATATACAATACCCTGCTAAATCTATATGTGTGTAATTTTTCCCGTGAGATGGGTATCTCTAATATTTCAAATCTCTTGAGTTAAGTGAAGCAGAAATATATTTATGTGTTTTTGAAAAATTTACTAATATAGTATTTGTATTAGTAGACAATATAGAAATCTCTAAAAATCTTCTCATATGTAATCAACACCAGTATGACATAATTCCCCTATAGCTATCATGAGAATTTTTTTATAATCACATAGTAGTTGTCAGTATTTTTAAAACATTATTTTTAGGAAAGTTGAAAGAAAAGCACAATTCTCCTAAATTTACCAATAGTTATCATTTGACAATATTTGCTTTCTGATTAGAGAGGGAGGGGATTATTTTTGCCAGTTATTTAGAAATGGTTTCCTGAACAGCTAAAAACAAGTACGTATACCCATATAGCCACATGATGATTTTCACAGCTAAAATAATAATAATAATAAAAATAATTAAACATTTTCTAAGATAGTTACATGTATTTCTAAAATGTTCTATACCTGTTTTTTGATCCAACACCCAATCATAATTTATCAATTTCATTTGATTTAACATCTTCCTTCATGCTTTTTTTAAAATCTAAAGCATTACTGCAAATGCTTCTGTTTTGTTTTGTTTTGTTTTGTTTTTCTGACAAATTTTGAAAAGTGTACAAACATGTTTTTCTGTAGACTATCCTATATTTTAGGTTTGTCTGTGATCATATGCAGGTTGATATGTTTCTAAAAAAAATAAAATAGAAGTAATGTGCATTCCTTATTGTCTCACATCAGGAAGCACATTGTATTAGGTCACTTGTTTATTTGTGGATCCTTTGGACTGTCTATAAAAGTATCCTCTGCAAAATAGGACACCATTGTTTCATTTCCAGTCCTGTTGTGTTTATTATATTTTCTTGTCATATTCTGCTTGTTAGAGAGGTCAGCACAGAGTTGAAAACAAAGAATGATACAGAGCATTCTTGGGTTCTCAACAGAAATGTATTACAGCATTAGGTAGTGCTTACTGTTCTCTTTGTCTTGCTTTGATATTTTGTTTTGTTTTTGCAGATTAAGGATTCCTTTTGACAATTTCACTTTGGTAGAAGTATTCATGTGTATTTGGTATTTGGTATTAATGTCTATTTGGATAATTGTATCCTCATTTTTCTTTCATTACACTGATATCCTAATGTTAAAATAACCTTGAGATTATACAGTAAAATGAACTTGATCATGACACGGTATTCTTTTTATATATTAATATAAAATACCTATTTGTTATTACTATTATTATTATTACTATTATTATTATTACATTGTCATCCATTTAAAGAGCTGGAACTGAAAATGTTTTTTCTTGTTGGGTTCTCACCTGGTTTTGATGTCAAGTTCTATTATCCTCAGGAAATAAATTAGAATATCTCTTTCACTAATTTCTAGAAGTATATAAGATTTCTTTTATTTTTTGATATAGGTAAGATTCTTAAATTTTCTTTGAGAAAAACTTTCTAATTGTGGTTTAAAGTTTAATAATATTTTTTATTATTTTATATATATTATATAATATATATATAAATATAATAAATATACAAAATATATAAAATATTATAATAATATTTTATTATTATAACGAATAGATAAAGGGGAGTGAGAGTTATAGGCTTATAGTTATGGAATGAAGAAGTCATGGGAATAAAAGACACAGTATACAGAATATAGTCACTAAAATATAGTCCCTGATATTATAATAGTGATATATAGTGACAGATGGCAGTAATATAAATAATATTTATATTATAAATCCAATAAAACTTGGATTTAAATAAAATTTTTAAAAAGTGAAGGCAAATTTTCCATTCATGTTTTTCTTTGTTTTTCATGATTATTTTTCTTGTAATTTGGTTATTTCTTAAAAAATTTCATTTTCATAGACATGAAGTTAAACATAATCTCTTCAGATTTTTTTTTTATGTCTTTAAGGTTTGTAGTAATTAACTATTTTTTTCTGTCTTAATTGCTTACTTATGTTTTTTGGTCTTTATCTTTCTCTTCCTCCATCAGTCTCTCTCTTGCCCCATGATATTGTCAAGTGTTTCAATTTTTTTTTATTATTTATTTAGTTATTTAACTGAGAGAGAGAGAGCAAGTGAAAGAGAGTGGCAGAGGGAGAAGGAGACAGAATCTCAAGTAGGTTCCATGCTCCCTGTGGGATTCCCACAACCCTGGGATCATGACCTGATCCAAACAAGAGTCCGATGCTCAACCAACTGAGCCACCCAGATACCCAAGTGTTATCAATTTTATTAGTTTTTTAGAATAATATTTTTTATGGATACATTTATCATGTATTTGTTTTCTGTTTCATTATTTTCTTATCTTAGTTATTAACTTTCTATTTAGGGATGTTGGACTTAGAAAAAATAAAATAACATAAAGAAAAAAAAACAAAACAAAACATACACAAATTTAAATTCAAATAAACAACTTTTTTTTTGTATAAGCACATTCCCTGCAACATTTGGGTACTCCTTATACTAAAAATTATCTGTTTATCTGAAATTAAAACTTACATGAGTGTTCTATATTTTTTTTGGTAACCTTATGTAATACTTCATTTTATTTATTTTTATTTTTTAGCAATACTTTTTACATTAATGTGTGTGTAATTTTTATTTCTTCTATTTAGATTATTTATTTTTAAACCTTTTTTTTCTGTTACATTTGCATTTAATGCTATAAATTAGATCTTAGAACGGTTCAGCCATTGGGTCCTTCAATTTTTAACCTGTCCTAATTTCATTATCATGGAGTTTAAACTCTTTTCTACTTTACTTTGTAAACATGTTTTCAAAGGGATTTGGGAAAAGCACATTTGTTATAGTACTATGGGAGACTACTCAAATATCAACTAATAGTAGAATAGATAAAAATATATAAGTTATACAATGTAATATTAAAGAAAAATCTGAAAAGAACAAACTACTGATAAATGCTACAAGCGGGACAAATGTCAAAAGCTTTAACGAAGCAAGAAGACTATACTGTTCTGACTGGGGTGCTATTGGCTGGAACGAGGCAGAATAGACTTTCTTAGAGATATGGGACTAGTCTATGTCATAGTCTTAGATGTGATGCTAAAGATAAATGCATAAATTCTAAGAGTGATATACTTTGGATTTGTATTTTGAATGCTTGAAAGTCATATCCTTTTAAAGGCAATGAATAATGAAGTGATAGGTTATGATTAAAATAGAAATGTATATGCAACAGCAATTCCTGATGAGAAAGAAAGTCATATCACATTTAAAATCCTAAGTGCTAGGGGCGCCTGGGCGGCTCAGTCGGTTGAGTGTCTGACTTTGGCTCAGGTCACAGTTCGTGGGTTTGAGCCCCGCATGGGGCTCTGTGCTGACAGCTCAGGGCCTGGAGCCTGCTTCAGATTCTGTGTCTCCCTGTCTCTCTCTCTCTCTCTCTCTCTCTCTCTCTCTCTCTCTGCTCCTCCCCTGCTCACACTCTGTCTCTTTCTCAAAAATAAGTAAAGTTTAAAATCCTAAATGTTAGGTTTTCTTGAACAGCTTGCTTCATATTATAAACCAGAGTAAAAGAAATACTAAGTTCAGATAAGCTTATTTAACTATTATTATTTAAAGCATTTTAATATTTTATTGTATTCTTCCAATATACCTTGTATTGTATTGTATCCTTCCAATATTGTATTGTATTGTATTATATTGTATTGTATCCTTCCAATATGCCTTATTACATACCAGAAATACATGTAAAGAATCAAAACTAAAAGTAAGGTAAATTATTTGTAGAAGATTACAAGCTAAGAAGAGACAAATAGATTTAACGCCATACACCTTGACTTCAACTCTAGGAATAATGCATTCACTCCACAAATATTAGTTGAACATTTAGTATACAACTGTCCAAAAATGACTACAGTTTTGAACACACAACAATCCATGGTCATTTTTCCATTAGGCTTAGAGCGTATAAATAGTGCCAATGACATTTAATATGACACTAAACACACAAATGGGAAACATGAAAAGGATTATTTCGATTTAATACATTTGTAGAAATAATTTCCCCACAGACAATTTTGTACAGTGAAACTTTACTCCAAAAGCTATAATTTTGGAGTAAACCTCCAGATTTTGTCATGTTGCATTCTTATTCAGTTGAATTTAAATCTATGAAACATTTATTCAAGCAGTCTCTCATAAAGAGAAAGAAAGAAAGAAAGAAAGAAAGAAAGAAAGAAAGAAAGAAAGAAGAGAAAGAGAAATGACAGAGGGAGGGAGGAAGAAAGAAAGAAGAAGGAAGGAAGGAAGGAAGGAAGGAAGGAAGGAAGGAAGGAAGGAAGGAAGGAAGGAAGGAAAAAAAAGAAAGATTGTCACTGGGGTCTTATGGTAGGTGGCATGGCCCCAGTGTTCTGATCTGTTGCTGTACTTCCCACCACTTTAAGTTCATTATCTAGTATTTTGATTCTCAGTTCTTCAGACCTTCGACCCTGGCCTGCTTTATTATCCATCAGTGACTTAAACCCTAAAGCTTGTTTTTACCAGATAGCAATCTGACCATGAGTTCATTGAACTGTTTGATCCCAGTATTGACCATAGTTATGTTCTTTCAGTGATGTCTTTTATTTGATTCTGTACTCATTCAACATCTATCCCAATAGGCATTCTTCTCTCTTCTGTGTTTTCAGTCCGCTCCAGGCTTTACTTATTCATCCATACCCATATTGGATTCTAAGGTTCACCAATTTAATTGTGTTCTGAGTTAATGTCTCTGATTGTCCTCTGTCTGCATCGTCAACCAGATACATATTGCCCACAATAATCCAACACTATCTTATTCTGTTCTTTATGTTGCTCGCCCTGAACCGCTATTGGCATACCTGTGATTATCAGATCCACCACAATTTCATGCTCTGCAACTTTGGCCACGGTTTTAGCGATATTTGGCAATGCTTTTCCTCACCTCTAATTGGCTCATTATAACTCTTCTCATAGCAGCTGTTCAAAATAATCTCCACTGCTTTCATATCCCCAACCTACTTGCACACCACACTCTGGGTAAAGGTTCTAGTTCCTATTTCACTATGAAGATAGATGACATTCCACAAGCTACCATCTGTATGATATTTCTAAAACTTAAAAAAAAAAAGAAAGAAATTCATCGCATCATTCCTATTGCCATTAGCTGGCTCCAGCTGATGTTTTTAGACACTTACAAATTCTACTGTTGATGTTTCAATTTCTTCAGCTCTCCAACTTTGTCAAGCTTTTTCTTACTTTCTTGCTTCTGCTTCCCCCTTCCTAGAGTTTTACTTACTCTTTTCGCCATTTATCTCTCTTGCACACCCTTTAAGATTCAGCTCAAATGCCATCTTCTCTTGGAATCCTTCCCCAAGCTGTTTTAGATGCAGCTCTCCATAATGTCAGCTCTTTTGTTCCAAAACCGGCTTGAATGTGTCCCTATTATATTTGTCCCTAACATTTCCTAAGCGATTGGAAGGACAAAATTCTTCAAACCTGTCACTCTGCCTAACAACGTCCAGGAAACTGTTAATATATTAGAATTTTAATATATTAAAACTGAACTTTATTGACAATCATCTCTAAATGTATTAATAGGTTTACAAAAATCCTTATTTCTTCTCTTCCTCATTTTGTTTTTCCTTTCCTTTTTTATTATCCACTTAATTTTTACCCCCTCCCATTTATCCCTCACTCTGATAAAAATGGCAGATCTCTATTCATTGCTATAGCCCTACAAATTACTTGTGGTTCAATCCTCTCCCGCTGCCATATAATAACATACCATGTCATTCTACTTCATATTCTTGGCCTAAAAATATTTTTATGTCCACTTCATATTACAAAAAAAAATAAATAAAGAAAACAAAACAAAACAAAAAACAAAACAAAACAAACAAAAAAACCCACTCTATTTCCTAAACACCACTTCTATCTCATATCATCTTTCCTTTGCTTTGTCTCCAGATATTCCTTTTTTCCAAAATATAAACGCTGTGTCTCTCCTTCATTACGAATCTGATACTTAAGTAATGACAATCTCACTCCTGCCATCACCTTTCAAGTGAAATTGCTTTTCTTCTTTTAAGTACAAACCCCTCTCCTTGAAGACATCCTCCTCAAGCTCTTTTCTCAAGAAGACTGTGAAAGCCCCAATGATTCCTTGACTTAACAACCCTCCCACCTATCTTTCAAAGTGAGTGTATTAGTAAATACACTAAGGTGTTGTTCCTGCCTTTCTTCCTCCTTAGTCTACCTGTTTCATTCTGAGGGTCATCACCTGTTGACCATCTCAAATTGCGTGTCCTGCCAGCAATTAACTTTTAAAGTATAGGATCTCCATCGTCCATCTGAAAACACACACTTTGAGTCATTTCATTTAAGCAGTTCATAAGGTGTTGTCACTGAGTTAGAATTGTGTGGTGCTGATTCTTGTGTGGGTCAATGGCTACTAAATTTCACAGGAAGAGTGTAAGTCTTTTTTTTGTTGTTGTTAATATGAAATTTATTGTCAAATTGGTTTCCATACAACACCCAGTGCTCATCCCAACGGGTGCCCTCCTCAGTGCCATCACCCACTTTCCCCTCTCTTCATGGAAGAGTGTAAGTCTTAACAAATTCCACTCATGATCTCTTTGTTATGGGTGAACCCAGACTTCCAAATAGGCAAGATTTTCCAGGAAACAGTCAGTTTCCTGCAAGCTTCTGGCCAACTGATTCATCAACTGATCAATACATAACCTGGTTTTTTTGTGTGTGTTTTTGTTTATAGACACCTTATTTAGTGTATACTATTGATTGATTAACATTGGACTTAGCACCAACAGTGCTACAACTCATTCTACACAAACTATTTAGTACCTGTATTTTCTCCATGCAACACATTGGACTCTTCTTACCCTTAAGAACCTTGGGCAGCACTTCAGCATTGTGTTTCAGAGCCATTGTATAAACAGTGAAATCACCAATAACAACACAAAAATTCCAGAAGCTGGGTACTAAATAGACCAAACAAAAAGAATATTTGTTTATAGTATGAGAGTTGAGACAATAGAGTGTCTCCTTGTCCAGTGTCATCTGGACCCTGCACATTAGGTGATGTAATTTCACACCCTCAAGTTTCCCAGGTGACATCTGAAATCAGCTCCATGTATGGAGGGTAGGGGGAGACCAAAGAAAGAGGCAGATCACTCAGACGGGCAGGTGGCAGCTATAAGAAACAAAGGGAGTTACATACAAGGCTTGTCTTGGATGCCACAAGATGAGAGCATCTCTGCCTTTGCCTACAATGTCTTAAAAGTCTTCATCAGGTTTTGTCACACTTATCATCCACATGGTCTCAAAACCACATTATTAGCTCAAGGCTGTGTCTTTCAGGAAATTTCTGGGGCTGAAGAAGACAGTGGGATGCACATTACATGGACAAGGGAAAGGCTGAGGATCTTGTGACTGCTGGATCCATTTCAAGTGTGAACTGACAGTCACATTTTGTCAATGACCTCCCCCAAAATAACATTTCCTAGGGTTAAAGTGATGCCTCCTTGATGCTCTCCCCCAACGCTCCACCTCTCGTGACCTCTTTCAATATCATATTCCCTTCTCTTCTGCAGTGGGCCCTACATCATCAGCAAGAAGTTTCAGCAGCATGGAGGCCTTCTGCATGGAGGCCTTCCTTAGGAGACCATCTGGCTGCATTCGAGGTAGATGCCACAAAAACAATACAGGCACATGGAAAGGGAAAATACAGATTAAGATAATGATTCCCAAAATTAGTGACAACTTTTTACCCTTAGAGTCCCATTATCGTAATCTCTGATTTATGAAATCTCCTAGACTGAGTGGTCAGATCACTCAGGACATTCACTTGTGTCCTCAGATGACCTAATAAAGATGATGCCTTAGCAAACGCATCAGGTATGAACATACAATATTCTGTTTGGATAATGATATTGATATCTCCTTATGAGGCAGTAATAATGTCTAAGGCCATCCTATTTTGGAGGATGGCTTTTTTCATCAGAGACATTTCAGTGTTCAGTAAGCATAGGCTTGCCAGCTCTCATTTAAGCTTGCTAGGTGAATTTAATAAGAGCATCTGTATGTGATGGAACATCCTCCAGGCCAGCGGAGGGAATAAAGATGGTTGTCAAATAAATGATCATGCCAGTGAAAAGCAGAGCATGCTTACCTGACCTTGAGGAAGGGAGGTTGGCAATTATTGTTATCATGGGACGCATTCTCCCTTGTACCCAAGGAAAACCCAAGGTGCAGCAACCTAACCAACCAGGTGGAGGTTATGGGCAAGGATTTGTGCAATATAACCACTGGGCCCCATTCAAGGTTATCCAATAAATACCTAGGTGGTATCACCAGCCAGTGCCAACCAGTCACTATCCTTTAATGTGACAGAATGACCACATAGCCCCATGTTTTACATAATTTGGGGTGCAATTGGGTTGGTTCTGTTGAGAGAGGTTTTTCTGTCCCAAGACAGGGTGCCCAGGTGTTCAAATGTCCATAAGTTAGAGCAAGCCATATAAACCCATTCCCAAATCTGAGCATACCCACCCATGGCTCTGATGGTGGTATTTCTAGAACTTTCTAGCCAACAGTTTAATGGTCTTCCAGTATAGTTTGATTGACAGTAAAAGAATACCCAAGCCAAGTGTCATTGTAGTGTGTGCCACAGGCCAGGTTTCTGGATCAGTATTGGTAATATCAGATGAATTGAAGTATTAGTCCTAGCTTGTTCTTCTTTAATGTACTGCATTAAGGCCTTCCAATCCCTACTTTAGACAAGCAATATCCACCATGGCAATCCTGATGAGCTGGAGAGGAGCAGCTCTCCACATAAAAAGTGGTTGGACTAATTTCTTTGTTGGGCATATAAGTGGGCCCACTGTAGAAAGGTATTTCCACCAAATACCATCCTGTGGCCACAGATACAACAGAATTATAAGGTCAAAAAAGACAAATATTTGGTGGGAACTTGTATGGGGAGGTCTTCCCCCTTCTATAAGAATTACACTTATGGCCTAATCCTTAAATGTTAATGTGGTTGCCATTTTAGGAATTTGACCAGGTTATGCGTACCATACGTGAGGGCCAAGGGAGGCAGCATTGTCAGGTGTGAGGAAATGGGCTCAGTGTGGGGCATATGCCAAACCAGGACTTCCAAATTTTCTCCCTCTCTGAATGATGCGTATCCCATTACAGACATAGTGCATTTCAATAGGTTCAGTTCACAGAAGGACAAAGAGATCTTAGTGTAGATTGAGTGATCTCCCATCTTCCAGGGGTGCAAATTAATTCACTCATCATGGCAGGATGTCTCATTGTAAATTCCAGCAGATAACTCCTCTCCCAGATGTGACGGGGCTTGTTGTTCTCAGCAGCATAGCACATTGATCTACAGTGGCAGGAAAATGGACAGGACAGGACAGTCACACTTCCTGTGACTTCATACCTTTACAATACTGATGTCTCAACAAGGGTCCCCAATCTGACATATGTGGCAATGGGTGATCATCCTAATGTATCAAAACCTGAGACAGAGGTGCCTGGGTGGCTCAGTTGGCTGAGCATCCAACTTCAGCTCAGGTCAGGATCTCATGGTTTGTGAGTTTGAGCCCCATATGGAGCTTGCTGCTGTCAGTACAGAACTCACTTTGGGATCCTCTGGCCCCACCGCTCTCTGCCCTTCCCCCCTTGTGCTCTCTCTCTCTTTCTCTCTCTCAAAAAAAAAAAAAAAAAAAAAAAAAGCCTGGGACAGTACTGTAGTTCACCCAACAAAATTGATTGTACCTGTTAGTAATTTAATCTGCTGCTTTAATATCCCATTTTCCCTTCCCTTTCTACTAACTCTGCCTTTTGGAATTATAGGGGAGATGGTTTCTTGGTTCAATGTCCTGTTTTTCTGTCCAGTTTTGCACACATGGACTTTGAAATGTGACCCCCTGATCCCTACCTATTCAATGAGGGTGTCTATACATGGTGCTTGGCTTCCCTAATCCCCTAATGGCAGCAGCTTGGTTTGTACAGCATTAGGGATAAGCTTGGGTTAGGCCAGATGTGGTGTCCACACAAACCAGGTCATATTTAAACCTTCACTATTCTTTTATTTCTCTCTCTCTCTCTCTTTTTTGCCAATTTGCCAATCTTTCACCAGCTGAAACTTTAGCGAATTGTCCCAGACTCCTTTGGCTTGGGCATTGTTTAGAACACATGAGACAGGCTGTTACTGCCTTAACCAAGTCATGGTCTTTCAAAGGAAGTCCAGCATCCTTGGCCATGTGCCATCCCACTTGTGGTGGCTACTTTTTCTGTGTACTCAATCTGCTGTAACTAGTGAAGGGTCAGTTGCTAGGGCTCATATCCAAGCTAGGGTATCATTTCCTGATTGTCAGGGATGTGATGTTTTATGAGTGGGGATGTGGAAAACAATGAGGACTGCCTCAAGGTCTTACAGATGGACCCAAATGGCCCTTGACACATCCTGACCCCACAAAGGCTTGTTCATGATCATCTGTCCCTTCGCTTCCTAATGTCCAAGCCCCAGGGCTAATCCCTTCAGGACAGCCCAACTGTCTGTGCAAAGGGTTAATAGCCAGGGCTCATGAATGACCACCAACCTACCCTGAGTCCATCCTACTGGCTGCTGAGTTTTGTTTCTGTTTCCATCCAGATGGGGTTAATGTTGAGCTGGAGAGCAACTGCTGTCTCTGTAGGTGGGCTGCCAGATTAGACCCATCTGTATACCAGGCTACAGAAGGAATTCCCCTTGCTTTTTCCCTACAGATGCCCGGAGAATGGAGAAGGGGGCTTCTTCCAGGGATGTGGGGCCCTGAGGGATAGGGGGTAGTGGGGAAGACACTGCCTTGAGAGTTCTGGATTCTGTAGGGGATGGTTCTGTGGGGGCTTCTCCTCCCTCATCCTCATCGTATATGGGGGATGCCCTGTGTCCCCAGACCAGCATTCCTTGGACAGCTCCTGGAGGGAGATCTTTTCTCAGCTGCTCAGGTAACACACAGAGGGGGACAAGGATGGGGAGAGGGGCATTTGGAGGATCTATGTCCTCTACAAGGCCTATTTGCACCTGCATTTCTACAAACGGTGGGCAGCGCAGACAGGGTATTCCTCTGCATAGCATTTCATCAAAGTTGGACTTTGAGCCATGGTACAAGTGGGTCAATGGAATATATTTTCAACAAATCCCTTAATGGGCATGGAGGTTCTTACCACAATATGCTGTTCCTTTCTGAGAGGCTTTACCTGGAAGAGGTTGTCTGTGCCATAATGCCTTACCCATACCTTCCAGAGTCACAGACACAGCTAACTCAAATGGCAGCCCAACTTGGAAGATGGCCAGAGCTTTAATCTACTTCACTAGTATTTTTGTCTCAGTCCCCCATGCCCTTTCTTTACCAGGTGGTATAATGCATGGAGGAATCGTGTCCATGGGAAATAAAAGTCCTCCAAAATATGAAAATCCCTATCAAGTCTTCTACCTCTTTCACATTGTTAGCAGTTGGATAAGCTTACACTTTTTCAATCAGAGCTTCTGGGGCAATACAAGGCTTATCCAACTAGACAAATTTCAAAAAATTTTATGACAGTGCTTGGACTTATAATCTCCTGTGTGCCCCTTCCCATCCTCTTGCACATGCTCCAGCAAAGCCTGTAGGGTGCTCTGCAGCAGAGACAAGGCTTCCATGTGAACATTGTATTATCGATGTAATGGGCCCATTTTCTTGATGAGGGAAAGGGGAACAGGGATAGGTCCTGAGCTATCATCCTGACATATGGTGGGGCTGTGCAGGTGACCTTGAAAGGTCCATTGTTGCCCCCACTGTGAAAGCAAATTGATGTGACTCAGTGCCCCAGGATATGATGAAAAAAGTATTTGCTAAGTCCAGCCCAGCACGGTACCCTCACATGGCCAAAGTACCTGAGGTGGTGGTCATGCTGGGCACAGACACATGGACGGGGAACAGCCTTGTGCAGTTCTCAGTAGTCCACCCTCTTCTGCTATGAGTCATCTGGGTTCTTTACTGGCTATACCAGTCTGTTGAAGGCACTGTAGGCCAGACATAAAATACCCACTCAGTGAAGTTCTTAGAGAGCTTCTCTTATTTCCTTATGCCCCCCCAGGCAATTTGTATCATCTGGTAGTTACCACCTTTTATGGGGGTGGCATGCTTACAGGTTCCCAGTTGACATTTCCCTTCAGCACTGGTGTGATCAACCCTGAGCCCGACTTCACTGGTAGAGGTTTGCAGAGTTTGACCTTGTAGGATATCCATGCCCAATATGTTCTCTGGTATTGAAGACATAAAAACCTCATAATCTCAGGTGGGAGAGTTCAATTTTCAGTATCAAGGGATCATCTTGACCATCACTGCTTGCCTCCATAATCATCAATGTCACTGAGGGGGCCAGAAAACTTCTACCAAGTACCGTGCGTCACAGTATATCCAGCTCCAGAATCCACCAGAGCCACCACTTTTTGTGTGTTTCTGGAGAAGCAGAGAATAGTGAGTTCAATGTGAGGCCTATAGTCACCTCCAATGGCCCTCATCTGCAGGAAGTCTTGGCCTGGATCCTATCCCTGGGGGTGGGAGGCATGAACCCTGAAGAGGATTCGATTCTTGAGGCCTTTTCTGGAGCAGGGATGGTAGGGGCAGAAGAGTCCAGTCCGACCTATTGTTTAGGTTTTAAGGTTTTAAGGCCACCTGACACAGTTTTGAGTTGTCAGTCTATATGTTGAGGTGGGGCCCCCACGACCATGTGGTCAAACCACATTTATTTTCAGGTTATTTTTATCCAGCACTTTACAGCCGATTGGAATAGCCTTTTGTCTTTCTGAGCTTACTCTTTGTCTTGAGCCTTTCCCGCAGTTCATATCCATTTTGGGGACTTATCAGTTTCCGCCAGATCAACAATCAGTTGTCCAGCATCATAAATATCTTATCCCATGACTGGGCTCAACATGGATATCAGCATCCCATATCGGGTGCTGGGGAGGAACTGGAGAATGTTGGCTTCCATTCTTGCAGTGAATATGGCCTCATCCAGGCCTTGAATGACAGGGACCTGTCCTGTCTCATTCTCAGCTCCCTAAGAATTTTTTGTACCTCCCCTATGATTTCCAGGGTCCCGCATGCCCACGGAACTCCTCTCGCTGGGCAGCACCTCCCTGAAAGATAGAATAATTCAACTCATAAGGGATTGAGTTCCATGAATTCCTGAGCACTATGCAGGCTTTGCTGGAGGGCAGGAGGATGGTGATGTTGCTCATTTTCTCTGCCTCCTGCCTGGTAAGAGAAATCACATTGTCTCTGTGTCCCACGGCCAGAGTAGCTGTGTCTGGATCCTCTCCCTGGCCTTTTGCTGGAACTTGGCAGGTGGTATCCATGAGCTCAGGGCGAGTACATTCTCTCATCATGAGCCTTTCCTGAACTGGGGCTGCCCCACTAGCTAGGGTTTCTGTGGCTGTGCTTTTGCTTTCCTCTGTATTAGGGGTCTGGTGGTTTGGGGCTTCATCTGTTTCACTCAGTCCCAACACACCCTCTTCTCTGTCCTCACTTCCTCAGGGCTTCTCTTTCACAGTGTGCTCAGACAGCCCCTCAAAGGAGCACTCTGAAGCATCTGGTGTTGGGAGCACCCCCATACTCACACAATGCCCCCAAGCATCTGCCACGCAGGCTGCCTCTCCCTCCCCCCAAGCAATGGCCCGCCACTTCAGGATTTCCCTGTGGAAGCCTTCTTCCTAAGGTCCACTTTTTCCAGCCTCCAAATGTGGGTTCACACTCTCAGGAACTTCCCAGGTGAGATCTGTAATCATCCCCCACATGCAGAGTGCAGAGAGAGCTGGAAGACAGAGACAGGCCTCCCAAGATGGGTGAGTGGCAGGTATAACAAGCAAGGATTTTTCAAATGAAGATTACCTTGGGTGGCTGCAAGACATCTCCCCACCAGTCCCCAAATCTTAAAGTCATGTGTACTGTCCAGATGGTCTCAGTATCACATCACTATCTCTCTCAGGGTGTGTCAGTGGGCAGCTTCTGGGAATGGGGAAGGCAAAGGGGAAGCAGTTTTCAAGGAAGGGGAGGGGGTGAGGAACCTACCAGTGCTGGGGTCTGGCTCTGGGATCAATGGGTGAGCACGTCCTCTCAATGACCCCACTACCACTCAAATTGTTTTTGCTGCTCTGTGTTTCTCTACAAATGATTGTGAAAGCACTCCAAGTATTGATTTTGGGGTTACAAATAAATTTTAGTAAGTAGGTAAATTTACACACAGAGAATCCATGAATAATGAGGATGGACTTTATGTACAACTTTATGTTGCTTCTTTTCTTATTGACACTGACTTAACTTCTGCTTAGCTATTTAGAAACTCATGCCTGCCTCAGGACATTCTCTTCCTGTCCTTGGCTAATTCTCAAAGAGCAACAGTATCTCTAGCCAAATCCTGACTTTTGCTCAGGCAAACCTTATTTTGTTCCCATCCCTGTTTTCTAATGGTTTAAATACTCTTTTAATCACCAGGTCTAGAAGTTACATTACATCATTCAATGTTTCTCTCTTTTTTTCTAACATAATTCATTCTTGATACAGCTATCAGCTTTACTTTCATAAAATAGGTCAAAACTTCACAATGCACCAATTAAGTATTTTAATAGCTTCCATTTTTATACATACATTTATGTACACCCCAAAAGCCCAGGCTGTTTTTCTGCATTAACTATATGTACCTATACTAAAGTGTTTTATGCTCCAGGACGTTGCAAAATCTCCCCAGTCATATTTTCTCAATGACTCTACACAAATGTAATCATTATGCTGCCTTTAATGCTATAGATCATTTTTCGCTGTCTTGGGCCATCATATAATTGAAATCACACAGTATAGAATACTGTTTTGTGTCTAGTTTTTCTACTCTGCTATCACAAAATGGAGCCTGGAAGGATTTGGTTGATGTGCATTGCCACAAGATATTTACTGGTCTAATTCTTGATAGAAATGTGGCCATTTCCATTTTGCTTTGTAATTAGTGTTGCTTTAAGCATCTTCTTTTATTTGCCTCTTGCATAAGTATGTACTCATTACTGTTGGGAATATACCTACAAGTGGTATTTCGGCATCTGGAGCCCATATATACATACATACATACATACATACATATATACACACACACACACATATATATGTATATGTATACATATATATATATATATATATATATATACACACAAATACATACATATATGTATGTATTTGAGATAGCAGATAATTTCAGGCAGTATTCTCTTTGTTTCACCTTGCCTTCCCAACAGTAGTCAGTTGTTTTTGAATGTTACGAACCAACATTTGGATCATCTGCCTCTTGGAATGTAATCATTCTCATTAGTCTGCATAATGATATATCATAGCTTCTACTATTTTGATGACTAATGATGTTAAGGATTTTCCAAACCATATTCTGGTAATTTGGATAAATATATGGAAAAAAGACATGAAAAATGCCTTAAAACAGAAGTTTTACTATTTTTTGGCTATGGTGAGGCCAACAGATCAGGAGACAATTGTCATTGAAAAGATAGTTTTCTACTTCACAGATCTCATCAGAGGGTGCACGCCACCCCATGCAAGGCAGCATGGAGAAGCACCAGGATCACCCAGCAGGCAGAGAACATGGGGAGAGATATAGGCAGGGTGTGGTAGTGTGGTTTTAGTAGGAAAAGGACAGCACAGCCAGGGAAGCAGGGTTGGGATCTGCTAGCTTGAATAATTTCACTGGCTCTGGCTCATAGGTGCTCTGCCCAGTTGCGTTGTCCCTAGTCACCCTGGGGTGATGAGGACAGGGAAGATAGTGGCCCCAAGTGTGAGAACCCAATAGAGGAAGTGGTTGCAGGTGTGAACTCTGGATTTGTTGGCTTGTATAGGAAAGCCATGATCGTAGGTAAATTGTTTACTATTTCTAGTAATTGACTAGCCCAAGGAGAGGAGGTCCTTCAAGGACTCCAAGGACCTTATAATGTTTATAAAATTCTGCGAATTTGTCAATTTTAATTCACCAACTATGTCATATTTTTTATATGTTTATGGTCTCCTCATGGAACTAACTGGGATCTATTCCCTATATCCTATTGTCAGGAATGGTTTTTGTGATATCGGTGATATAAATGTCTTCCATGTGTATGTAGAAAATTTCTTTGTCAACTATATCTCAATAAAGCTGGAAAAAAAGCAAAAAAAAAAGAAAGAAAATTTCTTTGAAAGGCCATCTATGCCTCATGTTTTATTTATGGGAATACTTGGAAGATATCATTCCATTTTTTTTCTGCCTTACATTATTTTTTTAACATTATCTGTCAGTCTTTCTACCATTTCTCTGAAGCAAAATTTATGTCTTCCCTCTGGTTGCTTTTTACATTTTATACTTTTATAGTTTACTAAAAACTTTGGATTTTACCAAGGTGTTTATGAATATGTGTGTATGTGTGTGTGTGTTCCTATAGGTTTCAGTTACTTCGTTTGGGCTTTATAGAGTTCTTTATTGTCTTAGTTTGTATAATCCACCAATTTTGTAAAGCTCCCAGTCATTACAATTTTACAGTTTTAATCTTTGTCCTCCTAATTCTCTCTTCATAGTTGGTAATACATACATTATATTTTTAATATGCTGCATATATTTTTAATATTCTTTCAGTCCATGGAAATCTTTTGTCTTCTTCATATCTCAATCTGAATACCCTCTACTAACCTGTTGTCTCATTCACTGCTACACACTTCTGCTGTTACTATGGATTCTTAATTTAATTTAATTTTTTAATTATTTTTTAAAGTTTATTTTTGAGGAGGAGTGAGAGAGAGAGAGAGGGCTCAAATGGGGGAGGGGCAGAGAGTGAGGGAGGGAGAGAATCATATAGTCAATAATACTGTGTCATAATAAGTTTGTATGGTGGCATTACAGTAAGTAAACTTTTTTTTTAAAGTCTATTTATTTTGAGAGAGAGAGAGAGAGAGAGAGAGAGAGAGAGAGAGAGAGCTCAAGCAGGGAAGGGACAGAGGGAGAGGGAGAGAGAATCCCAAGCAGGCTCTGCACTGTCCATGAGGAACCCAACATGAGGCTCAAACCCACAAAGCGTGAGATCATGACCCGAGTTGAAATCAAGAGTAAGATGCTTAACCAAATGAACCAGTCAGGCACCCAGTAAGTAGACTTATCATAGAGATAATTTAATAATGTATGAAAACATTGAATCATTATGATATACACCTGAAACTAAAGAGACACCGTATGTGAATTCTTTTTTTATTATTATTAAAAAAAAAAGACCCAATGCTGTATCTAACTGGAAAGTTGCAAAAAATCAAGGACTTACTGAGATCAGAAGTTCACTGATACTATTGATCACTCTGGCATGGACTAGCTACAAACTATAGAGACCACTTTCTATATGTATATAATTTTTCCCTAGAAATAGAAATATTTTTACATGTACCCATGAGTTTACCCTGCTGTCTGTAACATCAACCCATTATCACAAAAATCATTATGCACTCCTCCCTGATTATCTGTAAGTTGCCAACCAAAGCCAGGGAGAACCTAGCTCCTGTAAGTAGCCATTCACTTATTTAAATCTTTAATTCCAGTATAGATGAAGAACAGCATAAGAATTGTTAACCCAGAGCCCCTAGAATCCACTTTTACACCTTTTCTACAGGTGCTACTACTTTTCCAAAGTTAGTTGGGTCAACATTTTTTTCTTCTGCTTCCTTCAGTGAGGTTTTTTCCTCACCTCTGTAACAGGTTGTTTTGTAATAATTTGTAGTCCATCCTAAAATCCAAATTTAGGAGGTATATTTAGTGTGTGTGTGTGTGTGTGTGTGTGTGTGTGTGTGTGTGTATTAGAATATATATAGAATATGTATAGAATATATATATATATTTGTTTATTTTTTTTTAAAAAATTAACATTTATTTGTTTTTTAGAAACAGAGCATGAGCAGGGGACAGGCAGAGAGAGAGGGAGACACAGAATCCGAAGCAGGCTCCAGGCTCCGAGGCATCAGCACGGAGCTTGATGCGGGGCTCAAACTCACAAGCCGCAAGATCATGACCTGAGCCAAAGTCGGATGCTTAACCGACTGAGCCACCCAGGCACCCCTATATATATATTTTTTAAATTTTGTAAATGTTTATTTTTGAGGGAGAGGGGGACAGAGTATGAACAGGGGAGGGGCAGAGATAAGAAGACACGGAATCTGAAGCAGGCTCCCAGGCTTCGAGCTATCAGCACAGAGCCTGATGTGAGGCTTCAGCTCATGAACAATGAGATCTTGACCAGAGTCGAAGTCGTTCACTTGAACAACTGAGCCACCTAGGTGCCCCTAGAATATATATTTTTTAATTGTATGATTGAGATAGGAACTTTGTACTCTGAGTTTTGACAAGCACACTGTACTGTTTGTCCACCATTATGGTATCATACCTAATAGTTTTACCTCCATAAAAAATGCCCTGTGATTTGCTCATTCAGTTCTCATTTACTCTCCCTCAATTTCTGACAAGTACTGATTTTCGTATTGTCTGTAATTGTGCCTTTTTCAGAATGACATATAATTGGTATTACAGTGTACACAGCCTTTTCATATTGGCTTCTGCCACTTTAGCAAGATACATTTAAGGTTGAATGGTTAATTTTCATGATCTGATAGCTCATTTCTTTTTATTGCTGAATAATATTTCATTATATAAATATAATATAGTTGTTTATCCGTTCATTTCTTGAAGGATATCTTGATTGCTTTCAGGTTTTGACAATAACGAATAAAGCTACTTTAGATATTCATGCACAGGTTTTTGTGTGGAAATACGTGGAAATCAGTTGGGTAAATATCTAGGAGTCTGCTGGATTGTAGAGTAAGATTATATTTCACTTGATTGGAAATTGCCAAACTGTCTTCCAAAGTGACTGTATCATTTTGCATTCCCACAAGAAAAAAATGAGAATTCTTATTGCCCACATACTCTCCAGATAGGTTATTATTAGATTTCTTAGATTTTATTTATTTTTTTGATTTAAAAAATTAATTTTTTCTTTTAATTCCAGTTAGTTAACATAGTGTGACATTAGTTTCAGGTGTACAATATAGTGATTCATTACTTCCATAAACGACCAAGGGCTCATCATGACAAGTGTACTCCTTACTCCCATCACTTATTTCACCCCCCCCCCCCCCCCACACACACACTTACCTCCTCTCTGGTAACCATTGTTCTCTATGGTTAAGAGTCTGTTTCTTGATTTGTCTCTTTCTTTTTTTTCCCCTTTGTTGATTTGTTTTGTTTCTTAAATGCCACAGGTAAGTGAAGTCATCTGATATTTGTCTCTCTCAATTATTTTGCTTAGCATTATACTTTCTAGATCCATCCATGTTGTTGAAAATGACAAGATTTCATTCTTTTTTATGGCTGAGTAATATTCCATTGTATATATACCACAACTGGTTTATCCATTCATCAGTCTATGGATACTTGGGCTGTTTCCATAACTGGTTACTATAGATAATTCTGCTGTAAACATAGGGGTGCAGATACCCCTTTGAATTGGTGTTTTTGTTTACTTTGGGGAAATACCTAGTTGTGCAATTGCTAAATCATGCGGTAGTTGTATTTGTTACTTTTTGAGGAACCTCCATACTGTTTTCCACTGTGGCTGTACCAGTTCGCATTCCCTTCAACAGTGCACAAAGTTTCCTTTCTCTCTGCATCCTCCCCAACATTTGTTGTTTCTTGTTTTGTTGATTTTAGCAATTCTGACAGGTGTGAGGTGATATCACATTGTAGTTTTGATTTGCATTTCCCTGATGATGAGTGATGCTGAGCATCTTTTCATGTGCCTGTTGGCACTCTGGATGTCTTCTTCAGAGAAATGTCTGTTAATGTCTTCTGTCCATTTCTTATTTGGATTACTGTTTTTTTGTCTGTTGACTTTTATACGTTCTTTATATATTTTGAATACAACCCTTTTTCAGATATGTCATTTGTAAATATCTTCTCCTGTTCTGTAGGTTGCATTTGGATTTGTTGATCATTTACTATGCAGAAGTTTTGTTTTGTTTTGTTTTTATTTTTGTTTTGTGTGTGTGTGTGTGTGTGTGTGTGTGTGTGTGTGTTTTGATGAAGTCCCAATAGTAAGTTAGTTAGTTAGTTAATAAGTTTATTTATTTATTTATTTATTTATTTATTTGGTTGTTTATTTATTTTTGTTTCTCTTGCCTCAGGGGACCTATCTAGAAAATAGTTGCTACAGCCAATGTCAGAGTAGTTAGTCCCTATACTCTCTTTTACCTAAACAGGTTTCACATTTAGGTCCTTAATCCATTTTGAGTTAATTTTTGTGTATTGTGTAGGAAAGTGGTTCAATCGCACTCTTTTGCATGTAGCTGTGCAGTTTTTCCAACCCCATTTGTTAAAGAGACTTTCCTCTATTTCATACTCTTGCCTCTTTTGTTGAAGATTAATTAACCTTATAATCATGGGTTTCATTCTGGAACTTCTGTTCCATGCTTTTACTCAATTTTGAAAGATCAGTTGACTGTATCTGTGTGGTTCTACCTCGCTGTTAATGATTTCTGGCTTGATTCCATTATGGTCTGAGAACATACTTTTTATAATCTCAAATAATCTTTTACGTTTATTCTTATACATTTATTGAGGTATGTTTTATCACTAAGAACATGGTCTATCTCAATGAGTGTTCCATATGACCTCGAGAAAAATGTAATTTGTTGTTGGATGAAGTGGTCTATAAATGTCCATAACATCCAGTTGATTGATGCTTCTGTTCATTCCAATTATGTCCTGAGTTTTTGCCTCATGTATTTTGACGCTGTGTTGTTAGGTACTATTAGAATTTAAGTCGTCTTGGAGATTTAATATATTTGTTTTTATTTAGTGCTTCTTTTTACTGGATTGCTCTGAAGTTTGCTTTGTCCTAAATTAATATGGCTAGTACAGATTTTTTTTAAAAATTGTGTTTGCATAGTATATATTTCCTAAAGTCTGTACCTTTATATTTAAAGTAGATTTCTTGTAGCCAAAATATAGTTAGACCTTGTTTTCTAATCTCCCTCACAGCCTCTGTATTTTAATTGATGTATTTAGACCATTCATATTTAAGTGATTATTGACACAGTGTTTTCTATTGTAGTTTTGTTTTTCCTTTAACATTGAATTATCTGTTGTTGTTTTCTTAAGTTTTTATTCATTTATTTTGAGAGAGAGAGAGAGAGAGAGAAAGAGAGGGAGAGAAAGAGAAAGCACAAGTCAGGAAGAGGAAGAGAGGGAGAGAGAGAGAAAATCCCAAGCAGGTTTCATACTATCAGCACAGAGCCCAATGTGGGGTTCGAACCTACAACCTTATGAGATCAATCTTGCTTGATCTTGTGAGATCAAGAACTGAGTAGAAGTCAGATGCTTAACTGACTTAGCCACCCAGGCACCCCTGACTTCTCTGGTTTTAATTGAACACTTCAAAAAATCCATTTTCTCACCTCTTTTAGCATACCAGTTCTATTTCTAGGGTGTGCAATATACATTCAACTACCTAATGCACATTCAAATAACAGTAAGACACTTCATGGAGTGTACAGGTCCATACCAATATAGTTTCCAAATTCCTCCTTCCTGTCCCTTAAGATATTTTTGGCAATGATTTCACTTATCCATATGGTATAAGCATCTAATACATTGTTACCATTATAACTTCTAGAAGTCTTTTATTAGATACTTTTATAATAAGATATTTTAAAAAAGACCTATATAGTTTTCTTCTCTGAAGAATTTTTCTTAAAATTTCTTGCAAGGCAGGTCTACCAGCAACATATCTGCTAGGTATAGAATTCTAGGTACAGAATTCTAGGTATAGAATTCTAGGTATAGAATTCTAGTGGATTTCTTCTTTCTCTTTCCTTCCTTCCTTCCTTCCTTCCTTCCTTCCTTCCTTCCTTCCTTCCTTCCTTCCTTCCTTCTTTCCTTCCATCTGTCCTTCCTTCCTTCCTTCTGTCCTTGCTTCCTTCTGTCTTTCCTTCCTTCCTACACTCTCTATACTTCAGTTCACTCTCTTCTGGCTTGTATAGTTTCTGATGAGAAGTCAGATGTAATCCTTCTTCTTGATTTTATTTTTCAAATATTTTGTTAAAGATTTTCTCCTTGTTTTTTTTTAAGTTTGTTTATTTTTCATGCAGTTTGAAGAATCTATGTCGAGATACATTTTTGTTTTTAGTTTATTCAGCTCTTTTCTTATATAAGGACATGAGGACTTCCAAGCTCTTTATATGATGGAGCTGACCTGGGGCACCTGGGTGGCTCAGTTGGTTAAGTGTCCGGCTTCAGTTCAGGCCATGATCTCGTGGTCCATGAGCTGGAGTCCGGTGTCAGGCTCTATGCTGACAGCTCAGAGCGTGGATCCTGCTTCAGATTCTGTGTCTCCCTCTCTCTCCACCCCTCCCCTGCTCCTGTTCTCTCTCTCACTCTCTTTCTGTCTCAAAAATAAATAAATATATTTTTTTAAATTTATATCATGGAGCCGATCTAAAGTTTCTTCTTCATTTTTGAAGGGTAATTCTTATGAATGTAAAATTTTAAATCCCCTGTCTGCTAATTCTAAAATGTGTGTCATATCGAGTCTGGTTCTTTTTTTTTTTTTTAAGCGTATTTATTAATTTTTTTGAGAGACAGAGAGAGAGAGAGAGAGCAGGAGAAGGGGATGGGCAGAGAAGAGGGAGAGAGAATCCCAAGCAGGCTCTGCACTGTTAGTGTGGAACCTGACACTGGGCTCGAACTCACAAATTGTGACATCATGATTGGGCCAAAAAGCAAGAGTCAGACACTTAATGGACTGAGCCACCCAGGTGCCCCTCCGAGTCTGGTTCTAATGATTGCTTTGCCTCTTCCGATTATTTTCCTTGCCTTTCTTGAATACCTTATAATGTTAAAATGGGTATGATTTTGGGGGTGGGAGGTAACAAGAGCTGAGTTTTATAGTCTTTAATGTCAGGTTTTATGTCAATCTTTCTTGGGGATGTGCTGAGTTTGATGTTTGCTATAACTGCAGGAAGCAGAACGTTCAAATTCCCCCAGTTCTTTTGCTGTTGGGGCTTTCTCAATTACTCCTCTGTCAAGAGCATCTGAATGTCACAGAAATCTTATTTGTAATCCATTATTATTGTTCAGGAGTCCTATTGGTGTTTCTGCAAGGGACAGGCCAGGGGTTTCATTCTATAATTATGATTAAATCTGTCTTTTAGTGGCCTGTGTCTCCAGACTATGACCTTCCTACGTGACTGTGCAGTGGTATGGCTCGCCTCTCTCTCATTAGGATAGATCATAGGGCTAATGGGGCTGCAGTTGGAGAAAGGCCCACCCTGCAGGTGGGATAGAGGTCGTGCAAAGGACTTTCCCCTAAAGAGTGGCCCTTGTGAAGGAGTCCTGGGCCCATTTCACAATGGTTGCCCTTTCCCACATCCTGCCAGAGTCAGAAGGAATCCTTCTCACATCGTTACCGCAAAATCTGATGTAATGCCTGCTGTGTAAAGCCACAAAAATGTAGAGACGTCCCTAAGACTTCCAACAACACTTGTTTATCTTTCTTACACTCGTTCTCATTCAGCCCCCAGTGTTGTTCAAAGTTATCATTGAAGTATTCCTGAGAGTTTATAGTGCCAGCAGTCCCAGGAACACAGATCTCAGCTGTAACACTCTGGCTTTACCTCTCTCCTCGGATTTTGTGGCGATGGCTTGCCATATAATCTCAGTTCCCTGAAGGGTCCAAAGAAAGTCATTGTTTTTTGTTTGTTTGTTTGTTTTTTATTGTCATTGTGAGGACAGAGGTGATACTTTCTAATCTCTTTAGATGTCAGAGCTGACACCAAAAGTTTTTTATGTTCTTTTTTTTTTTTTTTAATATTTATTTACTTTTGAGAGAGACAGCAGGTGCATGCAAGTGGGGAGGAGCAGACAGAGGGAGAGAGAATGACAGCATGGAGCCCCATGTGGGGCTTGAACCCACTAACTGCTAGACCATGACCTGAGCCAACATCAAGAGTGAGGCACCCAAACAGCTGAACCACCCAGATACCCCTATCATTTTCAATAAAAAAAAAAAAAAAGTTTCAGAGATTTATTTGTAGTATTGTAATACCATAATAGGAACATTGCCTTTTATTAAAGAGTAATTCCCTTTATTTTTATCCTTACCTCACTAGTTTGTTTGTTTGTTTTTTTTTTTTTTTTACATTTTTTAAAGTTTATTTATTTTTGAGAGAGACAGAGACAGTGTAAGCAGGGGAGAGGCAGATAGAGAGGGAGACACAGAATCCGAAGCAGGCTCCAGGCTCCGAGCTGTCAGCACAGAGCCCAACACGGGGCTCAAACACACAAACTGTGAGATCACGACCTGAACCGAGTCGTATGCTTAAGTGACTGAGGCATCCAGGCATGCCCTTACCTCACTATTTAAAAAAAAATTTCTTACGAGAACAAGATTCACAAGTGTCACAAGAACAAACTTACCTCCTTAATGGAGTCCTTTCTAATTGTATTTTCACAGGTGTGATACTTTTCTGCTTAACACCATCTTCAGTAAGCTGTCACATTTTCACTAGGATGCAGGTAGCTTTATTTCATCAAAAATCAATTTGCAGTTTTAATGTGGGCACATTTTCCCCACAGCAATGACGTCCTATTGTGAAACAGAACTAAGAGGAATAATTTGTCTATGTGCAGTTAAGGTCTCAAACTCTGAATCTAATTGTTTGTGTGCAAAAATTCTGCTTTATGAACTGTTACTCCTATCTTTATAGTGTAATTTGAGGGAGGGCAGCTTGGTGAGTTGTTTCTTAATTTAATGGACTTCAATATACCACCACCAGCTGCCAAATAATTTGTGAAATGCATTATCATTTTCTGCATGTTGTCCTGAGAGAGACAAAAGTAAAAAGGCTGTTAAGTGTGCGGCAAAGAAAAGTAAACATCATCCTCTAAAATGCAATTATATTAGCTTATCTTTCTTGTTTATGGATTAATTAGCACAAAAAAGTAAAATGACTATTTTTATTAAATTGAAAAATTAATCAATTAATGTAGAATTTAGCCATAATTGTTTGGCAATAATTTGTTGCCTCTACCGCATTGAAAAATGTCGACACTAACTATATAATAGCTATGCAAAGATTTTACATTTGTAAAGTGCCCATGGCATAGCCTATCACAGCCAAATGTCTCTAAGCTCATATGTTTGCATATGCATGTGGGAGTTCAAAGCTACTCGAGATTAGAAAAAAAGAAAATGACTTAAGACCGTTTCTGTTTTCTTTCTTTTATGGTTTTTTCCTTGCATTGTAATTCTCAAACTCACAGTGTTAAGGTTAACCTTAAGAAGATGTCACAGCGATGACAGCCATTAAAACCATTTAAGAATTTGGAAATGTGGGCTACCAGGGGGAATAAATACACTGCATTTGCAGGGCCTAAGGACTTTCACTCTAGATTACACTCTAGATTAATTGATTAACTGCAAAATTGGTTAACAATCACAATAGGACATTTCAGCTGCTCGTAGATCGTTGCTTGCCTCATTTGAATGCCCCCTTATCTGGTCTTTGAAGACAGATAATATGTATTTTTCCTTGTACACTTTTCCTTGTACACCTTCTTCCTGCCTGGTTTAAAGAGCATTAACTATGAAAATTGTCGTGGATTCTTTGCTTTTGTCATGTTTCCAGGACACTTTATAGCTTGGAAGCTCAACACTGAAATATCTCCATGCCAGCACTATTTATTTAACTATGGGAAACCTACAATAAGATCCTGCTGAGGTTCGGGCTTGTGCATATCACCGAGGTTCTGTTCCTTCTTTCCCACGATACATAAGAGCAATGACACAGAGGGCCTCAGTGATTATTCTACAAGCCTGTTGACAAGACTGGCCCTTTGCTGGTGTCTGTGAACTTGGATTTCACCAGGGGTCCTACCCTTCCCAGAACTGATAAGAGTAGCTCACTATGCCTAACTGGTTTGGGCAAACATCGTGGTTTGTGCTTATCAAAGAAAGAAAGATTTAATGAAATTTGTTAAGGCATAGTAAGGCAGGCTTTATTCAAGGGGAGGACCATCGCAATAGGTACAGCGGCATTATAATAGAGTTTTGCAGTAAGGGAGAGAGATTGGGTTCAACCTCTGAAGGCAGCATGGGCAGTGGGGATTTACAGCCAAAGAGCAGGGTGGGAGTCAGTGGGTAGAGAATTACTAGAGGAATCATCAGATGGAATGTGGCAGGGGGTGGGGATTCTTGTCAAACCAACCCAAAAGGATTTTTGCTGAAGGCAGGCCAGGGTGATCAGACATCAGCTGAGGCATGATGGGAGATGAGGAACCTAATTAGATCATGAAAGTTATCAGATAGGAGGGTGGGGGAATCTTGCAAAACTGACTTAGCAAGATTCTTCCTAAAACTAGGTTTCACTAGGAAGGGCACATTCTGACTAAAATTTGTAAAGAAGCTTTGTCATGCCAAACATGCTTTCTTTCTAGGTGTCTGAAGGTTTGGTGTGCCATGGAGAAGTTACCACCCCCACTAAAAACTCTGGGTGCTGAGTCTCTAATGCATGTCTGTTATAGACTCTGTCCCTCCACTGAGACAGGACTCAGTCCAGCCTGAGTCTGGTTTCCCTCTGACTTCACTTCATGTATCATTTTCCTGATTCTTCCCTATATTCTTTTACTGTAATACACCATAGCCATGGGTAAGCCCATACTGAATGTTGTGGGTCCTCCAGGGAGTCACCGAGACTGAAGCTGGTCTCGGGGACCCTCACCACCACTGTACCCTAACTTTTTGATCCATTTAGTCTAGAACTACACCAGCTTTCCCACTCTAAACTGCTAGCTCATTCAAAGTTTTCTTTTACATTATTTCAGAGTAGTGGTAGTGTCTTTAATCTATTTGACTCCGAGACAGATAATTTTGCTTTACCACTAGTTGGTTTGAGGTCTTAGATGAGTAAGGAAGCCTCTTGAAATTGTGGTTTCTCAACTTGCATGTGACAGAATGAATCTATAAGGCCCCTCTTTCAACAGGCGGTGGATATCACGAAAGTTTGTGTTCTCGGAGTCATAGAGTCTCATCTTTTTTTATTACATAACATTAAAACATAAAAGCTCAGCTTAAATGGAAACATTTTCTGTACATCTCATCCTATCTCACTGACTAAATTCTGGCTGTTTTTGTTGTGGTGGTGGTGGTCGTTGTATCATCAGTTGAAATGCTTCTGGTTTGAGTAATAGATTTCCTGGAGAGGGGTCAGTATCTTAAACACTGAGGAGTTTAATATCACTGGTAACAAGAAGTTCTGTGAACTGTGATTCCACGATTAATTAATTAACACACCCAAATAACCAAGGGCCCAGATGTCACCAATATTTGTTTTGTATCCTCAACATTGTTTTAAAAATGTTTATTTTTGAGAGAAAAGGCATGAGCAGGGGAGAGACAGACAGAGAGGGGGAGAAAGGACAGGAAGCGGATTTTGCACTGACAGCAGAGAGCCTGATGCACGTATCAAAGTCATGAATTATTAGATCACAATCTAAGCCAAAGTTGGACGCTCAACCGACTGAGCTTTTATCCTCAGCATTTTTTTAATGTTTATTTATTTTTGAGAGAGAGAGAGACAGAATGAAAGAGGGGGAGGGGCAGAGAGAGAGAAGACACAGAATCCAAAGCAGGCTCCAGGCTCCAAGCTGTCAGCACAGAGCCCGATGTGGGGCTCAAACTTATGGACCGCAAGATCATGACCTGAGCCACAGTCAGACGATTAACCGACTCAGCCACCCAGGCACCGCTCCTCACCACTTTTAATGTGTCTTCAGGCTTATCATGTCATGACTGCAAGATGGATTCCACAACTCTAGGCATTGGATTCTCACAATCTGAATCAAAGTATAGAAAGTAATGTTTTTAAGCATGTCTTCTTTCTTCAGGGAGAAAAATAGTTCTTACACAACTCCCAATAAGATATTCATATATTTTGTCAGCCAGGTAGTAATTACATTGATAAACCTTGTGAAAATTATTCTACACGGAGAGAAAAGTAATGATCATAATACAGTTTAGATTAAGCACAAAGTAACATTGGGGTCAGGCAGGGACCATCTTCCATGAGAAGCTGAACATTAGAAGAAAAGTCTCAGACTCTGTAAGAAGAGAGGACTGAGAACATGACTGCAATAAAGGCAAAAACCAGATTCCTCCACGGAGCTTTGATCCAATCAGCTATAATGATTATAGTAGTTGCTATCACATCCAGAAACATGTGTATTCATTATAAACCATCTTCTCATTTATACATACCTTTCCTACCTGCAAATTTTAGTAATAACATTATATGTTCTTTAATTGGAATACCATAATCTCTTCCATGCTCTTGTTAACCACATATTACTTTCCAATATTTCTAATAAAAATACATTTATAAATAACATAACATCTTTTTTTTTAATGTTTATTTATTTTTGACAGAGACAGAGCATGAGTGGGGGAGGGGCAGAGAGAGAGGGAGACACAGAATCTGAAACAGTCTCCAGGCTCTGAGCTGTCAGCACAGAGCCCGATGCGGGGCTCCAACTCACAGATTGCAAGATCATGACCTGAGCCGAAGGCAGACGCTCAACTGACTGAGCCACCAAGGCGCCCCAACGTAACACCTTTTTATGAAAATATCTTTATACATTTTTTTCACATTTGAAAAAAAAGATGTAAAATTTGTATGGAACTGTAAAAATCTCTGAACAGCCACAGCAATCTTGAGAAAGATAAACAAAGTTGGGGGTATAACACTTCCGATTTTAAGCTACATTACAAAGCTACAGTAATCAAAACAGTATGAGGTTGGCATAATAGGAAACACATGGATCAATGGAACAGAGTGGAGAGCCCATAAATAAACCTATGCATACATGGTCAATTCGTTCATGAGAAAGCAGCTAAGAATATACAGTGGGGACAGTACAATCCCTTCGATAAATGGTGCTTGGGCAACTGAACAATCACATGCAAAAGAGTGAAAGCAATTGGTTAAAACCAATTGATCATGAATAAAAAAAATTTAAATGTAAGGCCATAGAACTTTACAAGAAAACATAGGTGGCAAGCTCCTTGTAATTGGTCTTGGTAGTGATTGTTTTGGATAGGACTCCAAAAGCAAAGACAGCAAATACAAACTTAGAGAAAAGGGACTACATCAAGCTAAAATCTTCTTCACAGCAAAGGAAACCATCAGCAAAATGAAAAAGCAACCTACTGAATGGGAGAAAATATTTGCAAATGATCAACCTTATTAGGAGTTAATATACAAAATATATAGTGAACTCTCAACAGAAAATAAAAACAAACAGTTCAATTAAAAATGGACAGAGGATCTGGATAAGACTTTTTTTTCCCCAAAGAAGACATACAGATGGCCAACAGGCACACGAAAAGATGTCAACATCACTAATTATCAGGGAAATGCAAATCAAAAACACAATTTGTTATCACCTTACACCTGTCAAAATGGCTAGTAACAAAAACACAAGAAATAACAAGCATTAGTGACTATGTGCAGAAAAGAGAACCTTCGCACACTGTTGGTGGGGATGTAAATTGGTGCAGCCACTGTTGAAAACAGTGTGGAAGTTCCTCAAAAAATTGAAAATAGAACTACCATGCGATCTTGTAATTTCACTTCTGGGTATTTTTCCTAAAAAAATGAAAACACTAACAAAAAATATATGCACCCTCATGTTCATCGAAGCCTTTTATAAAAACTAAGATAGGGAAGCAACCTAGGCATCCATCAATGGATGGTTGGGTAAAGAAAATTTGGTATACACACAGACACACATAGAGGAATATAATTTACCTATAAAAAAGAATATCTTGCCATTTGCAACAACATGGATAAACCTTAATGGTGTTATGCTAAGTGAAACAATCACACAGACAAAGACAAATACCATTTGATCTCATTTATACGTGGAATCTAAAAACATACCCAACGAACCAAGTAAAAAACAAACTGATCTAATAGATACAGAGAACTGATTTGTGGTTACCAGAAGCAGAGGTGAGGGGAAATGAGAAGGGTTAAAATGTATAAATTATCAACTATACAATAAGTCATGGGGGTGTATGTACAGCATGGGGGCTATAGATAATACTGTATCACATATTTGAAAGTTGCTAAAAGAATAGATCTTAAAATCTTTTAAGATCCATCATAAGACAAAAATTGGTAATGATGTGTAGTGATGGATGTTAACTAGATGTATATTATGGTGATTATTTCACAATAACACAAATATGGAATCATGTTGTATACCTGAAACTAATATAATGTTATATGACAATTACAGCTAAATAATAAAAAGTAAGCAAAACAATGGACTCTTGCAACCCACATGTAAGGGATTAAACCAGGGAATGAACACCAGGGGGTAGGGATCCTTGGGGCCATATCAGAGGCTGCCTACCAGGGAGCCTATCACACCATGTCAGTATATATAAATCTATCTCTTTATCATTAAAACTATGTAGCATTCTTTTTTTTTTAAGTTTATTCATGTATTTGAGAGAGATAGAGACAGCACAAGTTGGGGAGGGACAGAGAGGGAGAAAGAGAGAATCCCAACAAGCTCCACGCTGCCAACGCAGAGCCCAATGCGGGACTTGAACTCATGAAACTGAGATCATGACCTGACCCGACATCAAAAGTAGGATGCTTAACTGCCTGAGCCACCCCACTGCCCCCAAACTATAGAGCGTTCTAATATAGAAATGAAATAATTTCCTATTTGAACAATTTCCTATTACTGTATTTTAGGATATTTATAATCTTCGACTAATTTTTTAATAAAATTTCTTGATCACATACATTTTCACATATATTCAATTATTTCTGGAGGATCAGTTTTTAGAAGTGAAATTGCTAGGTCAAAGAATCTGCACAAGTTAATTATTCATATATACTGCCAAATTGCCTTCCAAAAACATTGTTACCAATTTACCTGTCAACAATTTCTCAGTAATAGTTTAAATAGTAAACATTAAAAGATTTGAATATTTCTCTTTTCCATACATAAGAACTATTGGAGCGGTCCCACCTTCTTTTCATGGCCTTCTCCCCAGCGTTCCTTCCCCAACTCCCCCAGTCCGGTATTCGATGATCTGGAGCTGTGATCTCTATAACTGTATATTCCACTTAATACCCCCACTTGTGCACCTTTTATTCTCCATCAGAGAGATGTTGGTGAAGGACGTATTAGCTAGACCAGACTAAGTTGTGCTGCAGTTACAAATAAAACCAGACATCTCACTGGCTTAGAGATGAACATGTATTCTTTGCTCACACAAAGTTCATTTTAGGTGTTAAGGACTCTCCATAACAGCTTTCTTCCTATGGCTATTCAGTCATCTGCTTCTATCTGGTTCCAGCAGAGCAACATGTGATCTCCTTGGTTGAGGTAGGGGAAAAGCAGAGACATAAAGGGTTAATTAAGAGCTCTTAACGTCCTCAGCCAAGAACTGGCATACATCATTTTACTCAAAGTGCATTCACCGAATTCATCTTGCAGACACACCAAGGATTTTGGTGAACATTGAATTGTTAATGAAAAGTTGAACTTTACTAAATAATGAATAAATACCAATAAACATTTATATGAATAAAATGTAATAAATAATGCTAACTGACATATATGTTAATAAACATTAATATTGATAAATTATTTAATGTCTATTAAGTTATATATCTGTCACAAAACACAACAGACAAATACACTTTTGTAGATCATAGTGACTTCTCTCAACAGGCCTAGATATTGTCAACAAATTGTCAGCCTTTCCTTGACTTTGGTCTTCTTGATAAAGTTGCCTAAAAATAGAAAAATAAAATTGTTAGTCTCTAACCTTGTCTTGCTTTTTACAGATAGACCTGTGCCCTTTTGCTCAAATGTTGAAATGATTGTTTCCAAGATAATATATTAACAAACATGTGCTCTAAGGCATTCTTTCTATAATATACAACAATATGGTTAACTTATTTTACTAGATTAAGGAATATTAGCTTTTTCAAACCTCGTAGCATTACATATTTTTAATATATTGCTTACTATTACTCTCAAGCTTATGATATACTATTCAAAATTCTCAAAGTTATAGAAAGTTAAGAGGTAATGAAGAATTTGCTTTATTTTTATTTAGTGAAAATTCATGCAACCTTTTTTTTCTCTTTAAAAAGTAGTAGGTCTTAATATAACCTGTACAATATTTAAAGTATTTAAGAACTATATACATTAATTACTGTTTAAAGTGTAACCTTTTCTAATGAATCAAATCCAAGAAGAACTAAATAAATGAAGATGGGTTTCATGTTCATGGGTAGGAAGATTCAATATTGTCAAAATGTCAGTTCTTCCCAATGTAATCTATAGAGTAAATGCAATCCCAATTAAAACCCCAGTAAATTATTTTGTGGCTATTATCAAACTGATTCTAAAGTTTATATGGAGAGGCAAAAGACCTAAGATAACCAACACAGTGTTAAAGCAGCACAACAAAGATTGAGGGAGCACCTGGTGGCTGACCAAAGTCAGTTGAGCGTCCAGCTTTGGCTCACATCATGATCTTGCCGTTTGTGAGTTCAACCCCCACATCCAGGCTCTCTGCTGTCAATCTGTCAGTGCAGAGCCAGCTTCAGATCCTCTGTCCCTCTCTCTGTGTCCCTCCTGACTTGTGCTCTACCAAAAATACATAAATATCAAAAAATTTAAAAAAAAAGTTGGAGGACTGACACTACTCAACGTCAAGTCTTTACCGTGAAGCTACAGTAATCAAGACAGTATGATATTCATGAAAAAATGGACAAGTAGATCATGCAATAGAATAGAGTCCAGAATTAGACCCTCATAAATAGTCAACATCTGATTTTAAAGTGTGCCAAAGACCTAAACAGACACCTTGCCAAAGAAGATACAAGGATACCAAATAAGCCTATGAAAAATATGTTTCACGTCATATGTCATTGCAATATTTTGTGCATACCTGAGACTTACAAATAGTTTCTCTACAGATGTGTTTTAACATTGTCTTGTCATTTGAATCTTTTTAATTTGATCTCATTTTTTTTTTCTGTTGTGGTGTTCTTTATCCGATATATCCTATTTTTGAGTTTTTGATTTTTCCTTTTTCCTGGTTGGTTTTATTACATTTGATTTTTCTAGTGGGTAGTAAGTTTTAGACACATATATCATGGTGTTTCAAATTGATAGAATTGTGAAGAGAAATTAGTTTGCAAACTGATTACCTTTGAATAAGTACTGTATCTGGCCTACTATTACATAGATACATATAGATGTAGATATAGTTATAGATATAGATATAGCTATGGATGTATATATATATACAGATGATATGGATATAGATATAGATGATATAGAATAGATATAGGTATATATGATATATAGATATAGTTATAGATAATGTAGATATAGATAATATATAGATATATACATAATATAGATATAGATAGACATGATATAGATAGAGATAGAGATTTTTTTCCCTAAATGTTCATAGGAACTCATTTATGAAGAATGCAGGACTCCAAAATTGTACTAATCACCATAGATAATAGAAGATAAATCCACAGGCAGATAGGCGAATTTATGGGAAAACTCCTGTTTTTTAGTGCTCTATAGAATGAAATGTAAAATAGATTACTGCTCAAATATTAGGCCAAATTGTGAAAAATCATCTATTGTTATTGTTCGTAAACCCTCCCGAATTCACTTACTTCTCATTGTCTTTATATTTATTAAAATTGGATGTAAGTAAAATGAGCATTTGACACTACTCAATTTATTATCTTTTTCAAGAAAACCTCCCTCTTCCTCTCTCTCTTTTTAAAGATAATACAGGAGTGTCTGGGTGGCTCAGTCAGTTAAGCGTCTGACTTCAACTCAGATCATGATCTTAAGGTTTGTGGGTTTGAGCCCTGCTTTGTGCTGACAGCTCTGAGCCTGGAGCTTGCTTCGCATTCTGTGTCTCCCTTTCTCTCTGCCTCTCCCCTGCTTGCACTCTCTCTCCCTCTCTCTCTCTTAAAAATAAACATTTAAAAAATAGATAATTCATATTAAACGCAATCCCATGTGCATATATCTAATTACTGATAATTTCAACTCATTTGTGTTTTGTTTGGTATTCATTTGTCATGTCTGTATTTTTAATTTTTAATTTTAATTCTGTCTAGCTGACATTAGGTGTTATAATCGTTTCAGGTGTGCAGTAGAGTAATTCAACACTTGCATACAACACTCGTTGCTCATCACAATGAGTGTACTCCTTAATCCCCACCTCCTCTTTAATTCATTCTCCCAGTCCCTCCCTTCTGGTATCCATCAGTGTGTTCTCTGTAGTTCAGAGTCTGTTTCTTGGTTTGCCTCTCTTTCTCTTTTGTCCCCTTTGCTCATATGTTTTATTTCTTAAATCCACATATGAGTGAAATCATATGGTATTTGTCTTTCTCTGGTTGGCCTATTTCACTTAGTATAATACTCTTTTGCTCCATCCATGTCATTGCAAATGACAAGATTTCATTATTTTTTTATGGCTGAATAATATTTCATTGTATATATATACCACCTCTTTATCCATTCATCAGTCAATGAACACTTGGGCTGCTTCCATAATTTGGCTATTATAGATAATGTTGCTATGAACATTCCGGGGCATGTATCTCTTTGAGTTAGTGTTTTTGTATTCTTTGAGTAAATACCCAGTAGTGCTAATACTATATCATAGAGTACTTGCATTTTTAACATTTTTGGGGAACTTCCACACTGTTCACAGTGGCTGCACCAGTTTGCATTACCACCAAGAGTGCAAGAGGGTTTTCCTTTCCCCACATCCACACCAACAGCTGCTGCTTCTTGTGTTGTTTTTAGCCATTCTGACAGGTATGAGGTGATATCTCATTGTAGCTTTGATTTGTATTTCCCTGATGATCAATGATGTTGAACATTCTTTCCTGTGTGTGTTGGCCATCTGCATGTCTTTGGAAAAATGTCTATTCATGTCTTCTATCCATTTTTTTCATTGGATTATTTGTATTTTGGGTGTTGGGTTATAAGTTCTTTATATATTTTGGATACTAATCCTTCATCAGATAGGTCATTTGCAAACATCTTCTGTTCTTAAGTTGCTTTTTAGTTTTGTTGATTGCTTCCTTTGCTGTGCAGAAGCTTTTTATTTTGATGAAGTCCCAATAGTTTATTTTTGCTTTTGTTTCCCTTGCCTCTGGAGACATATCTAGAAAGATGTTCCTACATCAACACAGGTTACTGCCTGTGTTGTCCTCTGGGATCTTTATGGTTTCAGGTATCACATTAGGTCTTTAATCCATTTTTAATTTATTTTTGTGTTTAGTGTAAGAAAGTGGTCCTATTCTTTTCTTTTGCATGTTTCTATCATGTTTTCTAAATAGCATTTGTTGCAGATTTTTTCCCATTGGATATTCTCTCCTGATTTGTCAAAGATGAGTTGACCATATAGTGTGTCTTCATTTTTAGGTTTTCTATTCTGTTCTATTGATTTATGTGTCTGTTTTTGTGCCAATACCATCCTGTCTTGATCACTACAGTTTTATAATATTACATGAAGACGGAATTGTGATGCCTTCAGCTTTACTTCTTTTTTAAAGATTGCTTTGGCTATTCGGGGACTTTTGTGGTTCCATACAAATTTTAAGATTGTTTGTTCTAGCTCCTTGAAAAATGTTGGTGGCATTTTGTTAGGGACTGAATTAAATGTGTAGATTGCTTTGGGGAGTGTACACATTTTAACCATATTTTTTTCCTGATCCATGAACATGGAATATTTTTCCATTTCTTTGTGTCATCTTTAATTTCTTTCACCAGTGTTTTATAGTTTTCAGAGTACAGGTCTTTCACCTCTGTAGTTAGGTTTATCCCTATGTCTCTTATTCTTTTTGGTGCAATTGTATAAATGGAATTGGTGACTTAATTTCTCTTTCTGCTGCTTCATTATTTGTTTATAGAAATGCAACAGATTTCTGTATGTTGATTTTGTATCCTGTGACTTTACTGAATCTGTTTATCAGTTCTTGCAGTTTTTTGGTGGTGTCTTTTGAGTTTTCTACATACAGTATCATGCCATCTGCAACTGGTCAAAGTTTTACATCTTCCTTGCCAATTTGGATGCCTTTTATTTATTTGTGTTGTCTGATTGTTGTGACTAGGACTTCCAGCACTTTAATCACAAATCAATGTTGTACTTTGTCAAATGGTTTTTTTTTCTGTATCTATTGAAAGGATTGTATGATTTTTATCCGTTCTTTTATTAATAGGATGTAATCACATTGCTTGATTTGTGAATATTGAACCACTCTTACAACCCAAGAACAAATCCCACTTGATCATGACGAATGACTTCTTTAATGTATTGTTGGAATCGGTTTGCTAGCATTTTATTGAGGATATTTTGCATCCGTGTTCATCAGGGATATTGGCCTGTAGTTCTTTCTCTCCCTCTATTTTAATTTAATTTAATTTAATTTAATTTAATTTAATTTAATTTTGTTTTGTTTTATTTTATTTTATTTTATTTTATTTTATTTTATTTTATTTTATACTATATTTATTTATTTATTTATTTATTTATTTATTTAAGTGATTTATTTATCTGATTTTAGTATCAGGGTAATGCTAGCCTCATGGAACGACTTTGGAAATTTTCCTTTTCTATTTTTTTGGAATTGTTTGAGAATAGGTATTAACTCTTTTTTAAATATTTGGTAGAATTTGTCTTTGAAGCCATCTGGCCATGGACTTTTGTTTGTTGGCCATTTTTGATTACTGATTCTATTTCTTTGCTGGTTATCAGTCTATTCAAGTTTTCTTTCTTCCTGTTTTAGTTTTGGTAGTTTATATTTTTCCAGGAATTTCCATTTCTTTCAAATTGTCCTGTTTGTTGGCACATAGTTTTTCATAATTTACTCTTATAATTGTGGTGTTAATTGTTATTTCTCTTCTCTCATTTGTGATTTTATTTATTTAGGTCTTTTCTTTTTTCTTTTTGATATGTCTAGCTAGAGGTTTATCAATTTTATTTATTTTTTCAAAGTGCCAGCTCTGGTTTCATTGATCTGTTCTCTTGTTTTATGGTTTGTTCGTTTGCTTGATTTTCAGTTTCTATATAATTCATTCCAACTGTGATCTTTATTATTTCCTTTCTTCTGCTAGCGTTAGGCCTCTTTTGTTGTTCTTTTTCTAGATCTTTCAGGTTTAAGGTTAGGTTGTTTATCTGAGATTTTTCTGGCTTCTTGAGGTAGACCTGTATTGCTGCATAGTTCTCTCTCAGGGCCATTTTTCCTGCATCCCAAAGGTATTGGACCATTGTGTTTTCCTTTTCATTTGTTTGCATGTATGTTTTTATTTCTTCTTTTATTTCATGGTTGACTGATTTATTATTTATCAGCATGTTGTTTAACCTCCATGTATTTATGGTCTTTCCATGTTTTTTTTTTTTTTTCTTGTGGTTAAATTCTAGTGTCATAGTCTTATAAGAGTGTTCATGAACAGAAAAGGTGCATGGTATGATTTCAGTGTTTATGTATTTGTTGAGACCTATTTTGTGACCTAATATGTGATCTATTCTGGAGAATGCCCCATGTATACTTGAAAAGAGTGTGTATTCCGCTGTTTTAGGATGGAATCTCGGAATATATCTGCTCAGTTACTCAGGTCCAGTGTGTCATTCAAAGTCATTGTTTCCTTGTTGATTTTCTGTTTAGATGATCTGTCCTTTCATGTAAGTGGGATGTTAATGTCCCTTACTCTTTTCATGTTATTATCAATTAGTTCCTTTATGTTTGTTATTAATTGTGTTATATTTTTTGGTGCTCCGATGTTAGGTGGTGCATAAATCTTTAGAATTTTTATATCTTCTTGTTGGACTGCCCATTTTATTATGATATAGTACCCTTATTTTTCTTTTTTATAGTCTGTTTTATTTTTATTTTTTTTTTTTTAATTATGAGAGGGAGAGAGAGAATACAAGCAGGGGAAGGGCAAAGAGAAGCAGAAGAAAAACCCAAGCAGCTCCAAGCTGTTAGCACAGAACTGGGTGCAGGACTCAATTCAAAGTAATTATTCATAGGTATGTATGTATTGCCATTTTATTGTCAGGTTTTTTTTTTTTTTTTTTTTTGTAGTTTCTGGGGATTTTTCTGATCCTTTTTTTTTTTCCCCATCACTGTTGGTGTCTCATTTGCACTCATCGAGTCCTCCTTCATATTTCTTGCAGGGCTGGGTTAGTGGTCACAAACACCTTTTAGTTTTTGTTTGTCTGGGAAACTATTTATCTCTCCCTCTGTTCTGAATGATATCCTTGATGGATAGATTATTGTTGGCTGCAGATTTTTCCCATTCAGCACTTTGAATATATCATTCAAATATATTCTGATCTTCCAAGTTTCTGTTGAGAGATCTCCAACTAGCCTTGTGGGTTTTTCCCTTATAAGTTAAGGACTTCTTTTGTCTTGCTACTTTTAAGATTTTTTTTAATTTTGCTTTGTCACTATATTTTGCAAATGTAAATACAATATGCCTTGGTGTTGGCCTGCTTTTGTTGATGTGATGGGAGTTCTCTGTGCCTCCTGGGTCCGGATGTCTGTTTCCTTCCCCAGATTAGGGAAATTTTCAGCTGTGATTTCCTCAAATAACTTTCTGGCCCTCTTTTCTGTCTCTTCTTCTTCTGTGACTCCTACAATACAAATGTTCTCTTTGTGCATTCCCTTGTGTGCTCTTCTCTCTCACACTTCTCTGCAACTATGGCTCCCTCCCCTCCACAGCACCTGTGATCCATTTCTCCACCAAACATCTTCACACTTCCTACCTTTTTTGATGTGTCCTCTTCTCTCCCTTAAGTTGTGGAGGTTATTCTGTCAGTCTTTAAGTTGATTTGTGAGGTATTTAGGATGATTTAATAGTTATCTAATTATGTTGGAGGGATAAGACAATGTCCTCCTACTCTGCCACCATCTTCATGGCTTTACTTTCAACTTCATTGGTGTTGATACTTGTTTCTTAGTTCTAGATAACACAGTTGTCCGTTCTTCAAGACAGTTGTTTTCCGGAATAACTGGAGATTCTCTCAGTGGCTTCTATTGTTTACTTTTCCAACATTTTTCAATAGTTCATACATCCCGAGAGGTCAAGAATCATATCTTTTGTTCATATTATCATATGTTCAATACCATGTTGTTCTTTTCTTGTATTTTCCACAGCATCTGTTAAGTAAGGCGGAGAATCCAACAAGCTATTGACCAAGAAGAAATTACTTTTTTTGATGTCTTCACTTCTTAGCTTTCTGCTAGCCCTCCTTATTGGTAGTCTTTATTTCTTACCTATTACCTTTACGTAAAAACTATTCTTGCACTGCTGCCTGTTTTTTTCTTTGTTTTTCAATTTAACATAAAATAATATTTTATTTGACTTTGGTTCACAAAGTGCATCTGTATGATAATATCATGTCTGTATATTTGTCAGTTGTAAAGGTATGGAATTAGATTTTCTGATATACTATACATCAGTTTATTATTTTTCCTGTAGCTCAATCCATATTTTCTTTGTTTGTTAAATAACTACTGTATTTGTTTTATGGGCACAATATATGCTCATTATAAAAATAATGAAGATGTTGAAACAAAGTAGAAATAGTAGAACAACAAATAACACCTAGAAAAATCAATATTTTTATTTGCCTTTTATTATTCTAGCCATGGTTAGGAAAACATGTACAGAAGGAAGGTCCGGTATAATGTGAGTGGATAAATGAATAGATAAACTGTTTCCCAAATATTTAAGTTAACTGATCCTACTCATGTTTTTAATCATAAGAGAATATAAATAAGTGGTCAAATAATTTTTTTTCTTGTATTAGATAAGGCCAAGGTTCACTTTGTTTTTTAAGTTTGTAAATCCAGATAGTTGTGTCAGTACTTGCATCAACACTTCAGTATTTCAACTGCTATCCTTTCCACTTTCCAATAACTCTTACTATTGAGTGGTGTGAATTGAGCTAATTTTCCTTCTTTTTTTTTTTTTCGAAGATTGTTTTAGGTGTTATTGGACCTTTGTATTTCTATATGAATTTTAGAATCATCAAATTCTGCCAAGATTTGCTGGGATTTTCAATTAAATTTCACTCAATTTATATATAAACCTAGAGAGAAGTTCATTATGGTTTGCCAATCCATAAACATGGTGTATCTTTATTTTTTTAGGCATTAATGTTTTACAAAATTGTTTTAGTTTGAGTGCAGGCATTTTTCTAAGTATTTAATTTTTGATGCTATTGTAAAGAATATATCTAAAATTTTTATTTTGTTTGTTGCAGGAAAATGTAAAAACATTTAATATTTAATGGATACTGTATCAAGAAAACTTGCAAAATTTGATTTGTAATAACTTTTTATATTTTATGTATACAATCATAAATTCTGCCATTAAGGAGAAGTTTTATTTCTCCATTCACAATGCATTTATTTCCTTATTGGACTGGCTAAAATTCCATCAAAATATATATCCTTAAGTCCAATTTATTTTTCAGAGTAGATTTACATTTACAGAAACATTCACCAGAAAATACAGAGAGTTCCCATGTACATCCTGCCCTACATTTGCATACCTCTCCTGCTATTACCATCCAACATCAGTGATACATTTGTTAAAATAAATGAACCTGACATGTCATTATCACCAGAAGTCCATAATTTGTGTTGGGGTTTATTCATGGTATTTTATTTTCTATGGGTTTTAACAAATGTATAATGACATGTATCCATCTGTACTGAATAGTTTCACTGTTGTAAAAATCCTCTATGTTCTACCTATTCATCCCACCCTGCCCCTTAAACCCTCATGACAATTTATCTTTTCACTATCTCCTTAGCTTTGCCCACATAGGTCCATATAGTTGGTCCATATAGTTGGACCATATAGTTGGAATTCTACAATGTGCATTTTTTCAGTCTTTTTTTCACTTAATAATATGTATTTAAGTTTCCTCCTGTTTATTCATGGATAGCTCATTTTATGTTTATGCCAAATAATTTCATTGCCTGGATTTATTTATTTATTTATTTATTTATTTATTTATTTGTTTTTTATCCATTTACCAACCTATCTTGGCTCTTTCCAAGTTTTGGTAATTATGAATAAGGCTGGCTATAAACATCCACATGTCTGTGGACATAAGTTTTTAACTCCTCTTAATAAATATTAAGGTATGGTTGATTGTATGATTAGAAAATGATTAGTTTCATTATACAGTAAAACCTTGGTTTGTGAGTAACTTGTTCTGCAAGTGTTCCCCAAGAGAAGCAAACATTTCTAATAAATTTTAACTTGATAAATGAGCGATGTCCTGAAATACAAGTGGTATGTGATGACGAATGTCACATGATCACAGCTGAGCCAATAGTTCTTGAAATTCCCTTTGATTCACAAGTGCTTTTGATTACGAGCATATTTCTGGAACAAATTGTGCTTGCAAACCATGGTTTTACTACACTGCTAGATGACTTCCAAAGTGGCCATAACATTTTGCATCCCTACCATAAATGAATGAGAGTTCTTGGAGCACCATATCTTTGCCATTATTTGGTATAGTGAGTGTTTTGAATTTTTGCCATTTAATAGGTATGCAGTGGTATTTCATTGTTGTTTTAATTTGAAATTCCCTAGTGACACATGGTTTTGAGTATCTTTGTATATTCTTGTTTACTATTTATATTTCTTCTTTGGTGAGTTATCTGATTTGCCTAGGTCTTTTACCAATTTTTAAATCAAGTTTGTTCTCTTATAGTTGTATTTTCAGTGTTGTTTGCATATTTTTAATAATAGTTCTTTTCAGATATGTCTTTTTCATATATTTTCTCCTAGTGTTTTCCTTGCCTTCTCATTCTCTTGAAGGTATCTTCTATAGGACAAAAGTTGATCATTTTAATAAAGTCATGCTTAGCAATTATTTATTTCATGGATTGTGTCTTTGATGTAGAATTCAATGCGAAACCTCAGGTCATTCGGATTTTCTTCTTGTTATTTCTTGGAGATTTATAGTTTTGCATTTTTCATTTAGATCTGTGATTCATTTTAAATTAACTTTTACAGTCGTGTAAGGTCTAGGTCTCTCTCTCTCCCTCCCTCTCTCTCTCTCTCCCCATATATATATAAGATTATATATATATATATATAAGATTCTATTGATCTATCAGTCTTTTCTTTCACCAATTTTACCTTGGCTTGATTAATGTGGCTTTATAATAAATCTTGAAGTTGAGTAGTGTTCTCTGTCTTTGTTCTTATTTGATTTTGTGTTGGTTACACTGAGTCTATCCTTCTCCATATAAACTTTAGAATAATGTTGACAATGTTCACAAAATAATTTTCTGGGATTTTGATTGAGGATTGCATTCAATCCACAGACCAATTTGAGAAGAGCTAAGATGTTTATAATATTGAGTGTTCCTATCCATGAATCTAGAATATCTGTCCATTTATGTATTTCTTCTTCACATTTATCAGAGTTTTACAGTTACTCTTCCCATAGATCTCATATACATTTAATTAGATTCATAACTAATTATTTTATAATGGGGTGCTAATATGTATGGCATTGTATTTTTATTTTAAAATTCTACTTTGCAATTGTTGGTATATATTAAAGCGATCTGTCTATTAGCCTTGTAGCCTAAAACTTTGTGGTAATCACTTATTAGTTCTAAGAGGATTTTTTTTTCATTCCTTTGGATTTCTTACATAGACTATCATTTATCTATGAACACAGACCATTTTATTTCATCTTTCTCAATCAGTACACAATTTATTTGTATTTTCTTGTCTTATTGCATCAGGTAGGGTTTTCAATCTAATTTTAAAAAGAGTGGTGGGAGGGGACAATTGTGCTTTTTTCTGATTTTGGCAGTAAAGATTCTAGTATCTAATAATTTAAGTTTTAGCAGTTGGGTTTTTGTCTAATTTTTTTTTTTAATTCCTCTCTACACCCAATGTGGGGCTCAAACTTTACTGAGAATAAGAGTCACAAGGTCTACCAACTGAACCAGCTAGGTGCCCTTGCAGAATTTTTTTAATCCAGTTGAAGAAGTTCCCCTGTATTTCTAGTTTAATTAGAGAATAAGATTTTTTTTTTTTTGCAAAGTGGTAACAATGTTAGCCTTGTGTTCTTCTTCTTATTTATCTTATTGTTAGAGAAAAATTCTTAATTTTTACTATTGCAAATTATATGAGCTATAAGATTGTAATAGATGCCTTTTATCAGAATTAGGTGGTTCCCTTCTATGGCTGGCCAGCTAAGCAATTTTTATTTTTATTACTCAATGATTTTTAATTTTGAAAACAGTATGTTTCTTTATCTGTTGGGATTTTCATAAGATTTCTTCTCTTTTTTTTTAGTGCAGTAAGTTATATTTATTGATTTTAGAACATTAAACAAACTTTGCATTTCTGAGATAAACCTGATATATATATATATATATATATATATATATATATATATATATATATA